>NC_142414.1:21775000-22136666 GCF_059516105.1 Syngnathus floridae | reverse complement strand
TATTTAGTATTTATTTTTATTCAATTATTCGACTCTTCATACATATATAGGAATAGGACTTTACGTCTTTCGTTGTAATATAACTGATTTTAATATAGAAGCTGGTGTAACACTTAACAGATTTTTGTTGGTGGTGTGCCTCGAGATTTTTTTCCAACGAAAAAGTGTGCCGTGAATGAAAAAAGGTTGGGAAACACTGCTGTAATATACCGCAGGTCCAATCAAGTCTTTATATTTGATTCTTTCAAGATAATCGTATTGTCTGATGCTCTTTGTTTTCCCTTCAGGAGGTCCCAGTCTCTACATGGACCAAGCCCTGTGACTACATTTGGCCCAAAGGCATGCATGCTACAGAATCCACACACAGTAATGTAAGTACAGCAGGGCATTATTGTAACATTTGAATTTAGCGGGCCTATCCTAACTATGAACCTTGACATGTGACAACAGCTGACATAAGGCATTGCTGGTTGAGTTCAATCTCAGTGTTGATTGAATAGTTGAGTAGTTTTTTATTTACCTTCTACCGTTTGTGAATGTGGAAATGGTTGCGCCTGTTACAGAGAAATTACAATATGCTGAAAATCCTTCTATATCTTCTATGTAAATATTCGTTAATCCTACTGCTCAATTACGACAATACAAACTGTTTGTGTGGCGATTTTGGCTATGACTGGTCCAAGATTATGGCTATTCTCAGAAAAAAATGTTTTATTCTCAGAAGGTTACAAGAATAGATTTGTGGTATCCAACAATTCTTTTGTAATAAATAATGTATTGTACGTAAGATTAGCTATTTTTTTCTCAGTGGTTAAGCTCTAATAGTGATGCTTGTATCGCAATGTCTAAAACTATTAGTATTTATCACAAAACCACTCACAAAGTTTGGAAAACTCTAAGCACAAACACTGCTTTGCGCTGAATTTGCAATTTTGTAACTGCCCAACACTCATTTTGCAGACTTGTAAACACACTCCTCGCAAAAACAAGACACATGTACGCATTATTATTCTATTCTGCAACTGGCTGGCCACACTTTTACAGGACAAAACTAATTAATCAGTCCAATCAGTCTGTAGAAATAAGCCACAGGTTAACTGTCAGGAGGACAACCGAGGGAAGGCAGTTAGAGGGAGACCTCAGAAGAATTATTCTTGAGCAAGAAATTTGGACGTTACAATGGAAATGTTTGCAGAACTATGCTAAACGACAATGACGTCAACCTGACCTAACCCTATCTTCACAGAGAAACCAAATGCCTGATGTGTTATTCATCCTTACCATTAGTGTGTAGTTGGCACATTGTGTGCTTGCTAATTTGGTGCCATTTGTTTATTGTTAGCAACAAAAATAAAAATTTCAAAGGTTTAAGGAGTTAAGCGAGACTTATTTGCTTTTGTCAGATCGAAGATATTTTGGAAATTTGTTTAAACATTTTATTTGTGTGAAGAGTTTTGCCCAAAAAGCCAATAATTACAAAAAAAAATTGTTTAAGCTATCAGAAAAAAAAAAAAAAATATATATATATATATATATATATATATATATATATATATATATATATATATATATATATATATATATATATATATATATATATATATATATATATGTATATGTAACGAGATATATATACGTATATATGTAACGATATATATATATTTTTTCTGATGTCTTAAACACTTTTTTGTATATATTTATGCTTTTTTTAACTAGTCAAACAAATATATACTTTGTTTTAACTAGTCAAACATGTATATCTATATACCGTATTTTTCAGACTAAAAGTTGCTCCGGAATATACGTCGCATTAGCCATAAAATGCACAATAACGTGAAAACGTAGAGTAGGACCGGGCGTGCGTAGGAGCAGTGTCCGAGCCCCATCCACCGTCCCCGGACAGCCACCCGGCCGAGCGCCGGTCCCCGACTTCCATCCACGGAGGTGAAAGAGAGCTCCATAGAGTAGGACCGGGCGTGCGTAAAAGCCATGTCCAAGCCCCATCCACCGTCCCCAGACAGCCACCCAGTCGAGCGCCAGCCCCCGACTTCCATCCACGGAGGCGAAAGAGAGCTCCGTAGAGTAGGACCGGGCATGCATAAAAGCCATGATAGTTTTTCAAACCTTCTGTGTCACTCCAAATTATTACATCCTTCAAACTCTTTGTCCTTCGTGTCACTTACAAACAAAGCCGCTAATGATGCCGGTAGTACGTGGGGCCCTTCGTCATCTTCGTCATCCCGTGATCGAATCTTTGTCCTGTATGTAAACAACCGCCGCACCGCGCCGCTGACGTCACTTGAAGTTGAAATTACAGTAATCCCTTGCTACATCACGGTTCGTTTATCGCGGTTTCACTTTTTTTTTTTTTTTTTTGAAAATTTGTGAAAAAATTCACATATAAGTCGCTCCTCAGTATAAGTCGCCCCCCCCACCCAAACTATGAAAAAAAAAACGCGACTTATAGTCCCAAAAATACGGTATATACTTTTTTTTAACTATTCAAATATTTCTCGCAGGGCTAAATTATTATTCAGTACAATGTTTTAAAATCGTTTTCATACTCAGTATTGCACCAGTCAAGCTCATGAAGCATTGTTCACTTCGCCAAACTGGAAATGATAAACCCTTGTTGACTCTCTACGGAAGGGGTGCGGTTGTGATACTGGCAATATTGTATGTCACCTCTTTATTATTTTTTGACCATCACTTTGTGCTCCAGCATTCATCTTGGTTCCTTTGATCTCCTGCCCACACCCTGAAGTGAATTTCAATAATGTGCCCATCATCAGTGGAATGAAATCTTTTGACTGCTTTGTTTCTTTTATCATTGTCTCTGCTTTATATGCACGATAATGCCAAGTTCCACAGCGGTTGTGAGCATGACCTCACCTGTTTTCATACAAACCATTTGCAGGTGTATCGTCCTTTCTCCATTACAATAGGCTCACAAATGTAACCCCCCCAAATCACCCTTCAAAATTTGTTGGTTTTTTTTGTCTCTACTCATGTATATGCAATATAATGCTCCTCCAGTTAGCTGGTACCCATGCCCAACAATTTAACGATTATCTTCTCATTACTTCGGCACTCATTTGCAAGATAACAGGTAGTCAGTGATTGATGCAACATATTGATTCAGCCTTTCGCTCCCCCCCCCCTAGCTCTATGTATACGTCCATCTTGATTTTTTTTTCATGATTTCTTTTAGGGGGGGACATTTATACTCAAGAAATTACAGTATTCAGAAATCCTACGTGACGGAATCAGTTTTAAAATGATCTCCCACTTTGATTTTATTATTTTGAAACTTGATGTTGCATAATCTCGTGATGTAGAAAATGGTCCTAATTGTAACATTGCTCAAGGCCAACGCCATCCGTAGGTCATGTAGCTGCAAGTTTGTAGTTTTGTCTGTTGTCTGTTCTTTGAAAAGTTTAAAGCCTTCAGCGGCAAATATAATTTACAACATGCGCAGACTTCTCAGTTATGGTCTGCTTCCACTGTTGCGGTTCTACCGCACAAAAGCACGCACACGCCTTGACTGATGATTTCACCTGACCTACTTTGTTGACAGCACAAAACACATAACATTTTTTGTTTTTGTGGAGTGGTGACAAGCCATTTCCAACTCCATTTCATACCATGAATATCAAACATTTGTATAACATGAAAGGTACATTTAAATGTTACAAACAATGGTTAAGTACAAAGTGGGCAAGTGCAATAATAAACTCCAAAAATACATCATAAGGTCATTTTGTGTAATTTACTTCCTCCTACCGGGAGGTGGTCTAAAGCCTTTCCATCTTTAACTAGAGCATAAAGTAGAACCTATTGTCTCTTTGTTTCATTTGTTTTGAAACGCTCTTGCACACATTAGACCTGTCGGGAACTGTTCTTCCTGTTTGAAAGCGGCGTATCATTACAGTGAATGAAGCGCTGCTGGGCAAAAGCAGTCTTCAACTGAGCTCTGTTAAACACACCTGTTGAAAAATAAATGAATGTAGACTTCCCTGAAATGGGTGTGGCCAGCAGAGAGCTGAGTGGGCATGGCTGAGAGGAAGCTTAAAACAAGTGAGAAGTTTGATTCAGCAAGAGAACGCACTCGAAGGGTTTAGTGTTAAGTCCTCACTGGGACAAATATAGCACTTGTGAGTCTAGCGCGTAAGGTTGTTTGCTGCGCCCTGCCCCCCGACACACCCCCTCATCGCATACGCAGAGGCCCTCACGGTGGACAGAAGCTCATCTCTCGGCTTCAAGGATGTTTTTGCCGTTCTGAGATCCCCCCATTCTCCAGCTTTGTCTGTAGACTGAAGTGACTTCCAAGCGTGTCACATGTGTACAGCCATGAAGGTGGTACTTCAGGAGTCAGCGGGCAGTAAGAAGAACAAAGTATGGAAATGGTGAGAGGACTATTTAAGCATCTTTGCTGTGTCAGTATATGTAGGCTGAGTGAAAGATTAACCCTTGCAGTGGTGAGTGAGGAATATCCAACTCGGTACTGTCTGGTTTTGGTTTAGCTTGCTGAAGCGGGGCGTGTATTGAGGTGTTCAATGAGGAGCTTGATGAATAGATCATAGGTTATCTCTGTTTGAGGTCCTAATATTTGAAATTGCGGCAGTTTACAGATGTCAGCGTTTGATTGGGTTTCAATGCAATCTGGCTGTTTTAAATCATGTGGAGGTTCACTACCAACAGTTGCTGCATTACATTTAAGGACTGGCATAATCATTTATCTGTGTTACTAATTGAAGGCGAATTTGAATTTTGGGGTTTTGATCGCATCGTGCTGCAATTGAAAATAAAGATGTACTAAGTAGTGGCAACAGCAGAGCCGCTGTTGATCCCGTCTGTCTCAAAAGGTTTGTGATAAAAGTAATGTGACTTTACCAATGTGATTTGTCGCATAGCATTTCATTTTTAATGATGAACCAATTATTGTTGAGAGTGGTGTGATCCATTCTTCCATCCATACGGTCCTTAAACTTTGCACCATAACTTTTTATATGCCACACATACAGTACATCATTATTTATATAGTGCTTTCACAACAGCTGTTGCTTTACAGAGCATACAGTATAACATAACATAACACAACAAAATAAATCACAAATATTGATGATAATAATACAACTATAACAAATATTCCTACCCATGCCTTGTTGTTTGAAGCAGTTAGAGATGAGACAATCAGTCTCATTTCATCAGTGGATCAGAGGCGTCATGACCACAGTGTGCATGACGTCGCACAGGTCTGCTGCAAGTTTGAAAAGTAAACAATGAGCTGTAGCGTCCATTGATCCTGTATTGATTTTATCCACTTATTTTATTTGATCCAAATTGAATTCCGTTTCTCTTAACACATGCACCTTGAGATTGCCAATGCCCCGGAAATCTGTAATGCATGAACTCTGTTAATTATGGCAACAGCCAATGGGCGCTAGAAGTATAGAGTGGACCATTAGAAACTCAAGGGTTGGCAGCCATGAATTCCCATATTATTATCCCCCGCCCCCCTTTCTTTAAAAAAATATATTTTTCTATTTCACCCCCCTGCCTCATTGTTGCATTTCAATAGGTATCAATTATATGCAAGTATTCACTAGGCCCAGGTCGACCCAGTCCATATCCCCCCGTGGATAGTGAGTGTACACTGTATAACATAGGTGTCAATCTCAAGGCCCGGAACCCAGATATGGCCTGCCACATCATTTTATGTGGCCTGCGAAGACAAATTTTGCATCGACTTCATGTGTCAATATAAAAATTGCAAATTGTCTTCACTTTTTAGAGATATTGCTCAATTTCTATCACCATGCATCTTTTTAAAATACTTGAGCAGTTTTTACTTGTCTCTCATTTCAAAACCTGTTATCAATTTGTTGTGTAGCCTGTAGCCTACTGTATATCATGTATCATTGACAGTCATAATGGCCCTCCAAAGGAAACTATGATTATAATGCGGCCTGTGACAAAAAAAGAGTTCGACACCCTTGCACAATGTGGCAGAAGGTTAAAATGAGTACGAAATTTACTAATATTAAAAATATGAAATTAATAATTAAATACATAAATAAAAATAAATAACTGCATTTTTTTAATTGATTACTTATTTCCATTGGTCAATGAAGGGAAGTTGTGTAACTGCTACTGTATATCGTAATAATGTTCTCCAAATGTTTTGTAGTTGTTAAACTTCTGCATTCGAAAGTGCCTGCACCATCGAGGGGTTGGGGTGGAGAAGGAATCAGTTCTTCTTTTGAGGAAAAACAATATAAAAAAAAATCTTTCCTTGCAAAGTCCATGCTTAACACAAAATTAATATGAATCACCATTGACACATGATCAATATCAATAGAAAATGCCTCTGATAAAATTTTTGATATAAACTAAACAGAATCAGAACGCAAACCCATGTGAATGTTGTTGAATGGTGGCATTAAGAGTTTGTCACACTTCTTAGATTATAAAAAATCTGGCTATTTAAGTTTTGAAATGGGTCGAATTGACCCTCAACCTGAATGAATTAAGAGAAACCGTAGCTGTTAGAATCTTCTAAAGCATCCTGATTCATGACAAAGACAGTTTGCACGCATGCGTTCCCACAGCTCTCATAACAATTTTTTAATTTTTTCTGTATTGAGCCCTAAGCCAACATTCTTTTCACACTTCACGTCGAGTTCACGTCGAAGTGAGGACCATTTGGGCTGGGTCCTTCATTGAAGGACCCCTAAGCAAGTAAACACCAACAACTGCTGTAACCCCATTTTAAATACTGTATCTGAACAGAAGTTAATGTATCCAAAAACATCATTATCCAGCAATTTGAGATTTTTCTTTTGTTTATCCATCTGTTCATCTGTCCATTTTTCGTTCTTCTTGTCTTTATTGGGGTCACGGGTGAGCTGGAGCCTGTCCCATTTGATTTTGGGTGTGAGCCAGGAATTGTCAGCACAGGCATAGCATATGTAAAATCAAAAAACAACCCTCTCATTGATTTTGCTAGTCAGGTTTAATTGGATATGAGCCCACCAGCTTCCACATGTGACTAGCCCAAATGTCACAGTGGGGTGCAGAAACTAATGTGCAACAGCTCGAATGGCCTTGAGCTAAGAAAAAAAGGCACGTGTTAGGTGAAAGTATGAGGTCTGTTTAATTTAAGCTTTCAAATGATAGTCAAAATATTAATCACATAAGGCCAAGTTGCTTGTTGACTTTGAGTTTGTGGAGGCCTTATTTCATTTGCCCAAAATATTTGGCTTAATGTTCAGTGAATGTATATTTTTTTGATGCTCCCAGCAAAATCATAAACAAAACCAAGAATTCTTTCTTCATGTCCATTTGCATCATTGGCTGCTATGGCTATAAAAGTGTCCAAACCTATGTTGTCCGATGCCTCAATCCTGTTCAGAAACCTTTGGTGGATCCTCAAGCAAAGATGTTTGAGGTTGGGTGGAAAGAAATTCAAGCAGGACTTGTCCAAATCACAAATAGTGTTTGGTCTTGTACATTTTTGGTAAAATACCAAATAATGCATCCGCAAACTCAACAAATGACACACAATAGTTTTTTTTTAAATACTGTTGCATTTGGAGGTTTGTTTAAAAACTTAAAATTTAGGCTGAGTACCATTTGCATACACTATAAAAAAAAGGATGGAAAAAAAACGGATGTTGATCCATCCATCCATCCGTCCGTCCGTCCATCCATCCATCCATCCATCTTCTTCCACTTATCCGGGGTCGGGTCGCGGGGGCAGGAGCTCTAGGAGAGACCCCCAGACTTCCCTCTCCCCAGTCACTTCGTCCAGCTCATCCCAAGGCGTTCCCAGGCCAGCTGAGACATACTCTCTCCAGCGTGTCCTGGGTCATCCAAGGGGTCTCCTGACGGTGGGACATGCCCGGAACACCTCCCCAGGGAGGCGTCCAGGAGGCATCCTGGTGAGATGCCCGAGCCACCTAATCTGGCTCCTCTCAATGTGGAGGAACAGCGGCGCTAAAACTGAAAAAACATTTGCATAATAATTTGAAACGTGGTGTTCCTACAGATCTTTTTTCCAACATTTTATCCCAAAATTGTAATAAAAAATGAATTCCTATTTGCTTTGTGTAATCCTCTTCTTTCTAATTCATATGCTGTCACTATGCCCTGTCTTTGTTTGTGTCATGCCCAAAATATCTGTCAATCGCTGTCAAGAGTTTGCAAAAGGGTGAAGCCCAGCAGACGGCGCATGAGATTCTACTGCAGACCTTAAGCCTAATTGGATCGCGGCCACACACTGCTGTTTGCATACGCTTCAGCTCCTTAAGAGGCCTTACATCAGCCTAAGAGGCCAGGCTCATGTGTTGTTAAAGGTTTTGTTTACATGTTTACCAGGCACATTCAAGATCCCGCCACCCAACGGCTGACTTGGAACACGCCCCCCAAGAGTGTCCTCGTCATCAAAAAGATTCGAGACGCGTCCCTCCTTCAGCCTTTCAAGGAGCTCTGCATATTCCTCACTGAGGTGTGGCAGAGAGGTGGATGCTGAACAGTTGGCACTGGTGTTATGCACATGTTAAATGGCTCCTCTTGTGTCTCTGTTTTTGTGTTTTAGGTTAAAAACATGGTTGTTTATGTAGAACAGAAAGTTTTGGACGACCCAGCTATTTCTGGCGATGACAACTTTAAGACCCTTACAAAGAATTTCTGCACTTTCAGAGAAGGTATGAAGACCTTAAACAACTTTTAAATAATGAAGCGAGCCACAATTTTTCATCAGCGTGGCTGGGTGGCCACATAGCACCATGCACTTCCAAACCTAAAGATGTATCATGAAAAGATGTTTTTAATAAGGACAAAATATGTGTGTGTCTTATTTTGTTTTACCAATATACAGAAGGCTATTATATTATATTATTATACTTACATATTATACTGACATATTGTACTTATTATATATGTATACTTATTATACTTATATAACAGTCCCATGCACTTCAAAGGAAAAGTCAACCAGCAATAACTAATATCAACTTCACAATTCTGATACATTTTTTTTTATGTTTATGCATAAAATTATGTCCCTTTTGTTACGTAGACGCCACCCTTAATACATTTTTAAAATGTTTAAGAGTGTAATATTAATTGAGCTATCACACTGCATGGCTCACCTGTTTTGTATATGTTACCGTGTGTGTGTGCGTGCGTGTGTGCGCATGTGCGTGTGTGAGCGCGCGCGCGTCACTTATTAATAGTGTACCTTTGTGTTTCATAGAGCTTGATGACATCTCCAACCGTGTGGACTTCATCATCTGTCTTGGTGGAGACGGAACTTTGCTCTACGCATCTTCGCTTTTTCAGGTACATGTCTTACTATGTGTATTATCACAGTCAGTTTTGTGAAGCCCAACTCTTCAATCTTTTATGCATTATCATCGCCATGCAGGAGAGCGTTCCACCAGTGATGGCCTTCCATCTGGGCTCTCTTGGCTTCCTGACACCTTTCAAGTTTGACACCTATCAATCTCAGGTCACTCAAATTATTGAAGGTATCATATGCTGCTCCAACAAACAGCTTTAGAGACAGGCTGAAAAACACAGTCGTTTCTAAAATAAGCACTGTTTTAGGTAATGCAGCCATAGTGCTACGAAGTCGCTTGAAAGTGCGCGTGCACCGGGAGAGGGAAAGGGGTGTTATTCTGACCAATGGCGAAATGGACGTTGGCCGCAAAGCCACAAACTATCAGGTAATGTCAGCACTGCTCATTGTACACCGCTCTTCTGCACAATCATAGACACGATACATTACAAGCTCAAATCCAACTTGTTTACATACCTGGAATCCAAAGCTGCTAGAGCAGTTCTTCCCCTTGATAACATCGAGTCAGCTCTTTGCGTGACACCTGTCCGTTTGAGTTCAGCAGCTCAACATTATCAACCAGCAGGTATGTTTGGTTTGATTTAAAACGATACCAAGCAAGAGCAATAAGTTATCTCAGATGTGCTTCCTTGAGAGTGATCGGAAAATTATCTGCTACAGGGAGTATTGACTGATGAATCATCCAAAACAGTTTACAACATGATCCGATAAGATTTGTGGTTGTGTTATGCGAGTTATTATGTTTATTTTTAATTTATTTCCATTGACAATTATTATATTCATTTTGTCTTTAATTCCATTCCATTCCATTTTTTCCACTGCACCTTGCCTGCAGTACTTAGCTGACTGTAGATGAACTTGCTGTTCAGGCTTTTCCATTAACAAAAGCACATTACGCCTTAAGGTATTTTTTTTGTTCCAAATGTGTCAATCTGATGCCGGAGGGCTAACGTTAAGCATGAAAACAGACAATTGAAAAATGAAATGCGTGCACATGCTGACTTTATCTTACCCCAGGTGTGAAATATGGTATACGAGCCACACACAGCCCACACCCTTTTCTGTAATTCGGCCCGCATTATCAAGAATCCAGTAGTAATTGTTGCAGGGTTGTTTTTTTTAGCAGTTATATTCAATGATTTATTGAAATTATTCATGAATACGGGAGTCTCCATTTTGCTGCGAGGGTCTGTTTTCTTGCTGCCCCCAGTCTACCCTTAAATGGGTTGTTGTAGTTTCCCACAGCTCCGTTTACTTTTTCTAAGTGGAAAGCTAATGAGCAGAGCTGAGTTGCAGTGGAAGTGTGACTTTTGAAATAAATCCACATGTTGTGGCAGCCTCACCAAAAGTCATTTTGAGCTAGTAGACGCTGACATTTTGAGCTAATAGACGCTGACGTGAGGTACAGATGTGAAATGTCATGGCACGCTGTCCCTCTACATGTTTGAGGTGTTGAATGAGGTGGTAGTGGACAGAGGCCCCTCCTCCTACCTCTCCAACGTGGACCTTTTCCTGGATGGCCACCTTATCACCACCGTACAGGGAGATGGTGAGCAAGCACATAATTTGTCTCCCACACAGAATTTGGCCTTTGTTCATACCTCTTCACTTATGTTAGAGTTAACAAGGATGTGTGTTTTTCGTGACGCTGTAAAGTCTGCTCAATGTACTTTTTCTCTTGAGACACCGGTATTTCAAAACATTTCCGAGCTGCAACACGGTGCAATGACACATTTCATCATCCCTAAAGTGTGTATAAATTTCATTTCACATCTCAAATATCACTGTGTTTGTCTGCTATATGATATATTTAACTGGAATTGCTGATCCAAACAACCAATGATTTATAAAGGAAAATCTTGAAAATGATTTGGGGTGCCCAAACGTTTGCATACGTCATAATCAAACATCAATAATCACATAATCAAAAGACAACACTACTATGTGTAAAACCCTGCAAAGAAGTAGTAATTGTTATTTTTAGGTTAGACTCAAATAGAAAAAATGTTGAATTAATTAGAGAAATTTTAATGTGGAGGACTGACAGGGCCACAATTAAAAATAAATAAATTGGCCATTAAAATTTTAGTTAAAAATATCATTAATTAAACAAATGTTTCATTTATTAGTAATTAAATAGGGAATAAAACAAGTCAATGTGTCATTAGTTAAATTAGCATTGATTGTATGTACGAATATGTATATATTTAATTATTTCTCTGTTTAATTAATTATGATCATGGTCCTGTGTTGCAATATTTCATGAATTTATTTTATTTGTCAAACACATCCATCAAAGTTTGATATACACGCTATCTGTTAAAATTCTTCAACTGATCAATAGGTCAATTATTCAATAAACAAACAAAACTTCCTTTACAACTTCAGTCTAGCTGCAAGAAATTGTAAATGTAGTAAAAAAATTAAACCATAATAGCGGAGTGGGATTTGAAACCGTCACCCTAAGAAATAAAGAAACACCTTCAGCTCAGCAGCATTGCCACTACGCTTTAGGAGGCTCAAATCAAGAAGTGCAAATATGTTCTTGGTAAGTTCTCCAGCAAAGGCACGTTAATTGTTCAACATACACGCCCATGTCAACTGGGTTCTCGTCACAATCACATTGTTTTAAAGGTCACACCTGACACACCCTTGGACTCATAAGCGCCGAAATCAAGGCTAACAAGAACCAGTTTGCATATACATATGTATGTAATAAAAAAATGATGTCAAACAGAAGCATTAACATGTTGAAGCAAAATTGTAATCTGCTCTGAGAACGACTAAACGCATAACCGCTATACGCATGTCGGTCTGATCGCATTGCTTCTGACTTATTCATAATCACACAAAAAAGCACGTGGACTCGTCAACATAGTAAACATCACGTCACAACTATGCTTCCAGTGGGGTGACAGCTGGTACACATACACTGACAGACCATTGCAATCTTTGCAAAATTGTTGACGAATGAAAATATATATGTTGCTGAAGTGATGTTTGTCAAGTCGATTAGTCCATGTGCTGCTCCATGTCATTAGGAATGAGTTGAAAATGCAATCAGATGGACGAACAGCAATGCATGGAGCCGATTACAAAATTGCTTCAAACAGGTTAATGCGTCTGACATGCAGTCGTTTTACAAGTCACGTAAAGCATGTAGTCATGTTTTCAATTCAGTCCATTTTGGATGATAGGTTTTCGTGGGGGTTGGATACCTGCACTTAGATCTTTGTTGATTTCCCTCCAAAGAGTGGTTAACGTATATTTCAAGTGTGTGTGTGGGGGGGGGGGGGGTAAAGTATATAATGTGGCTGTTGTGTCTATAGGGTAAACAGTAAACAGGGGTTTTTGTAAATGGATATCAAAGTAGTAAAAAGAAACTATCACCAGTTCTTAAAAATTAACTTCTGCATTGCGAAGTCTCCTAATTGTCATGTTTGACTAAATGAAAGTTTTATTTGATCAAAGTGGCTCAACAAAGTCTTAAATTAGTCTTGAACCTGCAATGCAGTGAATGAAAGTCCTTTCTTGTTCCCATAGGCGTGATCGTGTCCACGCCTACGGGCAGTACAGCGTATGCCGTGGCTGCGGGGGCCTCCATGATTCACCCCAACGTGCCAGCTATTATGATCACTCCCATCTGCCCGCACTCCCTTTCTTTCAGACCCATCGTGGTGCCTGCCGGAGTGGAGTTGAAAGTACGTGCACAATTGACTCAAGCCAATTGCGAGATTTTTTTTAAGTGGACATGAGCACATGCAATACAACTTGCTAGCCAAAGTATAGTTACGTCCACTAAATTTGGTCAAACAAAGTACATATTAGATTGAATAATGGGTTAATAGAGATATCGTAAACTGTAGGTTCAAGTGTTTCTTTAAAAAAAAAAAATTGACATATGCCACTCATTAAATATGTTTTCGGTAATTGTTTGAATATTTACAATTAATCAATTCTAGATTTTAAAATGTGCATGGGTTCTTTCATTTTTAGATAAACAATTTTTACATATATTTTTTTGCATCTTTGAATGGTTTGGCCTTTTTAAAAATCAAACATGGCCCAAACACACTGTACAAGTGTGCCAATCCCTGATCTAAAATATGCATGACTAAACAATTAAAAACATAATTTCTCTTATGTGACAAACAAATGTTGTATGTGCTTAATTTTTCATGTGACGTGTGTCATGTCCTAGATAATGCTGTCACATGATGCCAGAAACACGGCATGGGTGTCATTCGACGGGAGACAGCGACAGGAGATCTGTCACGGAGACAGGTGGGTCCGTGTACAGACACCATTTGGAATTGGAAGTGGAACTAGTTTTGCACTCAAATGCACTGATTTGCATAATCCAATCTGAACATTCAAAGAATGGCAACTCTTCTTTTGTGTAACTCCCATGATGTTAATTAGCTGCTTTGACTTGTTGCATAATCATTGTACAAATTCACAGTGTTGCTTCACAAAGAAGTCTGGCAGTCTCATGTGACCTCGGAATCTCTTTCTTTGTTATTCTCGTTGCTCCAGTATTGCCATCACAACTTCCTGCTTCCCCGTTCCTTGTATCTGCTTCCGCAACCCGGTCAACGACTGGTTCGAGAGCCTGGCCCAGTGTTTGCACTGGAACGTGAGAAAGAAGCAGAACTACCTCAGCTCAGAAGACGATGAGTTCTGAGACTCCGACTTTTTGTTTTAACGTCACCTTGCTCTCTTTAACGTTCCCCTTTTTTAAACGGTAGTAGGTCTTGAGCATTATTGAAAAACTTCTTACTGTAAGACCAGCACCAGTTCTGTATCGTATTAGAATGGGAAGACAGATGTTTGATAAATGCATAGATGTTCCATTCTAAAGATGTAAGAATGGACTTGAATTGCTGACTGTTGGCACGGGATCATCCTTTTTTCTTTGTTCTCCCAAGGCGCCAAATCAAGATTCTGGGATGTTCTTGTGCTAATATGCACAACCTCAAAGGTTATTATTATGATACCACTAAGAACGGGTGTTTTTTTTTTTTTTTAACCTATTACTTGGTTAGAAACTATACGTTTTCTTTCAAGGTGAGGGTGTTGCACCTTCGTGGCCAAATCTCTTGTTTATATCGTTCATGTGTGAGACAATATTGCACACAGTGCCTTACACTAATGATTAATGGTGGAAAATGTGAAAACAGTATTTCTCCATTTTTATGTCATGAGTATTTTTGCGGGGGTAACAAAACGACAACAAAAACAATCATATCAATGTATTTTGACAGTAGCCAACCACAATTGTAGTTGCAGCCTATTTTATATGATAAATTCAATTTGTTTGTTTAGACCTGTAAGCCATAGTGAAAGCATCGGTTTGGCCGAACCCAAGATACTTTCTCTTGTCAGCATGGCAACATTCCGCGTGACTGTTAGTCTAGAATGAAAAGACAAGCAGAGGACCAATTGAGCTCTTAAACTGAAAAGTACGTACTGGATATATGTGCCGCTTTAATAAGATGTATTTTGTAACATGTTTTTCATTAACCCGTTTACACTGTATCAAAGGGGGAAATAAATCCGGTACTTTTTTTATTTTTTGCTTTTTTGAACTTCATTTTCAATCTGGTATAGAAAAAGGATAGATGTTTTTGTATACACTTTTCCAAAGGTAGTTCAGATAAAGGAAAACAAGGTTAATTTTTAGCAATTCAGAGCGCAAAAAACACCTGAAAAGTCTTTTGGCCTCAAAGATTGCACAGCACAGGACTGCTAGTCTGCTACTCTTGTTTCTATTAATAAATGTTAAGAGTGTGACTTCTTGTTGAGATATTCAGGTTCTCAACTCACCTCTTCCTATCCATGTTTGGGACAATACTGTGTCTAAAATGGCGACCGGCTTTAGCAAACCCCAATCTTCTGGGTCAAAATAATTCACCCAATCTGCTCAAAATCCACGCTTACCTTGCGAGTGGGTTAGGAAAAAAGCTCAACATCTTTTTGGGTGTGTATTATTTTTTTAAATTGGCAATAATTACATGGTCGCTAAAACAACAAGTGCCATTTCTGCATCTGTGAAGTAAGAGCAATGTCAGAATTTGTAAATGTTATGCGTGAATACCAAGTTTGTATGTGGTTTGTATTAGGACGGTGATTTACCAAGTTAGAAGAATTAATGTACAACACAATTGCTCTTCAATTGTTTACATTTTTTTAATGATCACTTATTCCACATTCCTAGGAAATCACAATGTCTTATCGCCGCTGAGGGCTTCATATGTTGAACTCCTTAGCGGGCAACCTGGTCTCAGGAGGAGGTGTCAGTTAACCACCTGAAACCATAATGAGCCTATACAGACCTTGTTTAAAAATATATATATATATTTGGCCAAGATGACATTAAACTGATCTGGATCATTCATCCAACTTAGCCTATCAGGAAGTGTATAAGTCCAGTCAGTAATTATCGAAAAACATGTCTAGGACGACACACCTGGTTAAACCAGCGTAGTGAATTGAAGTCTCCTGAAAACCTCCCTCAAGGAAGGAATGTGTGCAGGCTTGTCAATTTAAAAAGGTGTGTGCTCCTCATGTTTCCAGGAAGTGTTTGGGTTTTCTTTTTTTTTTTTTTGTAGTGAGGGGTTAGTTGCACAAATTGCATTCCTTTGTTAGGTGTGACTTATGTGAAAATGCTCCTCAGTGAGGAGCTGTGAGCAGTAACAGCTGGTAATAAATCATCTATATGTGTGAACACCATGATTAAAACCATAAAAAGAAAAATCCCCAATGTAATCTTGGCCTACATTCTGAAAAATTCTGATGTGTATCGACTGGATCACTACACAGACATGATTAAGGAATTTCATCTCCGTACAAATCCAAGAGTGGAGGCGACTGGATCGCGATTACTGAGTATTCCCCGCTTCACAGTACTACTTTCCTGTTTGCTATTGCATCCATTTTTGACTCAGTGGCACAATGGTTTTTTTTTTAAATACATATTGCCCAGTCTCTATCTTGAGCACTTACTGTACATTATGTTGAGCAGCAAGCCAGGCATTTCCTCTCCATTAATTTGAAGTTAACCCCCCAGTTTTCCCTAAATAACACAATTGGGCAGTTTTGTTGTTCAGTTCTTTGTTGGAGAACAGCAAGTTGTAAAATGTACACTGAGCAGTTAGATATGTGTATTCAAAAGTTTAGTGAACGTTAAATTGAGTTCACTTGAAAAGGTTATAGTGCAATTTTTATGTTTATTGTAAAAATTCACAAAAAGCCCAAAATTTTGTGTGTAATTCATGAGCAATATTATAATTATCGCAGTCCCTGGGCCTGCAGGTCTAACAGAAGCCGCACGCACAGAACATCAT
The DNA here is from genome assembly GCF_059516105.1 of Syngnathus floridae. Lineage (NCBI taxonomy): Eukaryota > Metazoa > Chordata > Actinopteri > Syngnathiformes > Syngnathidae > Syngnathus > Syngnathus floridae. The sequence goes on along the minus strand of NC_142414.1, from coordinate 22,119,956 downwards.
TTTGTCAAGCGGAAAATGTCGTGAAATGGTCACACACGCATACAGTGAAATAATCGAAGATTTTAAATCTTGAAAAGGTTTTATGTAGTGGCATCCAACAGATGACCCTACCCTAACCTGAAAAGCAATTTTTATCATCAAACTGTCAAACCCTTGACAAGAGAATATAGACACCTTGAGTAACTTGCATGTCAAGTTTGTGGCTCACGCATGATTGAAATGCTCACTTTGACAAAAACAAACTCATGGAACGATGGCAACTTCCTGTTTACGTGTTTGGAGTTCTCAATGTGTCTGTGCAGAACATGGACATGTTAAATCAACAGCCTTCCATCCATTTCACACTGACTCCTCATTACGGTCACGAGTGAACTGGGTCCTGTTCCTCCTGACTGACTTGCATTATTTTTGTTTTATTTAAGCTTACGAAGGAGTTGTTCATTTTCTGTCAAAAACAATTGCTGTCTTCAACAAACACCACCTTCAATACCTCTGACACCATAGAAATTGTATCAATATACAAAATAAATAGTTGAGGGCCCAACATTGATGCTGATTCTGTCCGTACAGAAACATAACAACCGACTTATTCTTGTATAAATATATATTGCATTCCGATTTTGCTGATGCCATGACAGAGATGATTATTGACCCCATTATTGAATCTATGGTGGACCCTTCATTCGGCTCATCGTTCCACCTTGAGAGACTGCGATTGTGCTTTGTTGCCTGTAGATGGCAATGTTTTCCACAATTTTGCATAGGTAAAGACTTTCTCATCCGTTAATCTAGCTTTGAAAAATGAGATGCTTTTATGAAAAATCTAATTCTTAAAAAATATATATGAATAGATAAAAAATTGGGTTGTGGTTTAAAAGTTTCACCACTGTTTGACTTTTTTTTCCCCTAGATTACATCTCACCTGCACATAGCACACCACCCCAGAAATAAGACCCAAACATTTTTGAAAACATGATTGACCAAAAAAATGGAATAAGAAAGAAGTTTGTTAATTTAGTTAGTTATCCATTCATCCATGAGCCGTACTGCCTGTCCCCATGGGACTCGCGGGCGTGCTGGAGAAGTCATCGGGGAGTAGGCGGGCGGTGGACACCCTGAACTGGTTGCCAGCCAATCGCAGGGCACACAGAGACGATCAACCAATCGCACACGGACTCACATCTACGGGGCAAATTAGAGTGCTCAATCAGCCTATTCTGCATGTTTTGGGGATGTGGGAGGAAACCGGAGTTCCCGGGGAAACCCCACGCCTGCACGGGGAGAACATGCAAACTCCACACACGGTAGAATCGAACCCACAACCTATGAACTGTGAGGCGAACATGTTAACCAGTGCTGCACCGTGCCATTAGTTAAATGTATACATGTAAATCCCATAAACTGTAGCAGAAAGTACAAATTTGTAGAGAAGGGTTAGAAATTCAGATGGGTGGATGGACGGACGGAAGGATGATCTATTGTGTCTTGAAATCTACGATAGACATTGAACGCATCGTGAGTTGAAGCTGAGACAGCTTGGTCAAGTTTACCTAATACAGAAATACACGTATGTATTGAGAAAATAAAAGCTAATCAAATTATGTCTAACAAAAGAGGAAAATAGATTATAATCAATTGAATGCCACATCTACAATTACAGTTGAATTATGTTCCCAATTTCTTTAGAAATCGCGTTAAATAAAAGGTTTGACGCTCAATGTTTTATTTTGAAGGCGTACTGCAGTTGCCTTAAAAAAATACACTTGACACTGTTGTCCGCCACGTCCAAAAGTCAAGCGCGCTGATAGGAGTCTCTGTGACACATTACAAAATGTTTGCCTGCAGTGAGTGTTGCTTCACATTCACACTATCGCCTTGAACGCATTTCATATCCGCACCTTTGAGCCCTACGAGCAAGACGCTCGCTAATGTCAACGTGCAACTTCCTGCTTGGATTGCCCTTTGTGTTGTGCTGTAGGGCCATCGGGTGAAAACAATAACGGAGCGGTTGGTGTGCATGGTACGGTTTTGTTCTCTCCCTCCTTGTTTAATAACGTGCATTTGTCCCTTTATACGGTTTATTGTTCTCGGTGCACTCTGAACTCACTGGCTTGGAATTGATGTTTGCAACGTTAGACTGCAGCATCTATGTTGTTTCAATGAAGGAGCAGAGTCGATGAACAGTAAACAGATAGTAGAAAATGTGCTATGAGGTATATGTTGAGATGTGACGTGGCTGCCGTAATATAATGTCACACTGAAGCGCTGTGGGTTTTTGTTGCTCCCTTTATCGCACAGGTTTCAAACTCAAGGCCCGGGGGGCAGATACGGCCCGCCACATCATTTTATGTGGCCCTCGAAGACAAATTGTGCATCAAATTCGTGTGTCATTACTAGAATTGCAAATTGTCTTCACTTTTAAAAATTTGTTTTTAATATTTGACCAGTCTGATTTGAAAACGAGTTATTTGTCAGTTTGTTTCGTAGCTTATACTGTATATAATGAGGTGCTCATACATTTATTTGGGTTGACAGTCATAATGGCCCTCTGAAAGAAACTATGACTACCGTGCGGCCCGCGAAAAAAATTAGTTTGACACCCCTGCTTTATCGTTTCAAGTGTGTCACGATATACAATAAATATACATCCATCAAAATAATAAATATGTCCATCCATTCATCCGTCAGTTTTCCGAATCGCATTAGTCCCACGAGGGTCGTGGCATTGGTTGAGCCTACCCAGCTGACTTAGGCGGGGGAGACACTGAACTGGTCGCCAGCCAATCGCAGGGCAGATGCGATATCGTTCCCCATCGTGGATACAGTTACATTAACTTTCCGTCATTGTTCATAAAATGTAAGCATAAAACTAATACTCGTGCATTGTGGTTGACCAACTTGTTAGTGTGCTCGTTATTGCTGTAGGCACTTGTCCAATACTTTGTCCAGTCCACTACACTTCTGGTTAATGTTTAATTTTGACATGAACTTGGCGTAAAAGCCAACAAAATCGTCTTTGCATTTGAAATAATATATGTCCTTTGATTTCTTGATAAAGTAAAAAGCCATATAACTATCCATAACCAAATAGACAAAACAAAAAACACCCGTCGGAGATTCTTTCTCTGTATAATCAGTTAAATCTGTGCTCGTAGAAACCCCAATTGTAAATGTTAGAGTTATGCTCACTCCAACTTATTTTGCAAGAACCACACGGGAGACAAGTAAGTCCTTTTAAGCACCTGCAGGTGGAGAGTCCATTTGTCGCTGTGTGGACAGCGATGATCGAATAAAGTCTGACCCAGGCCTATTGCAGGAGCATTTTTTTATTGAGAGAAACAGAGTGGGGGTGAGAGTGGACAGGATGGGGTTGAAGCCCCTGGCCTGCTGATCAAAGCATAGCAGGGGGTCTTTTACGATGTTGTGTAAACAAAACAACTTTGATTGCTTCCTCTGCAGCTAGTCAATCAGTTCAAAAGATCTTAGCACTTTGTTCTACTACTTTTGTCAAGACAGGAGAAGCTGGTAATTATGAGTTATAATTACAGGTTACATTCCAACATAATCATACGATCAAGATAATCTGTAAACCCTAACAGTAACCTACCTGGCTACATCCAACTCTATTCAACAGCCTTGATGCGCTACAAATGTAATGCATTACAGGAATTTTACTTTTACTCTACACGGTCCCAACTATTTAATCCAGACGTTCTTCTATACTGTAAAAAGCCATAATCAACTATCACTTCAAAGCCGAGACACAGCAGGCGTTCACCGTCTTCTCTGTTCTGTGGTGCAGGTGCTGCAGGCATCAAGGCCAGAATGTCTTCAATGCAAGATGAAGCACAGAACATGACATGACTGATCGGAAGATGCCTTAGTCATACAGTCATTATTTCAGAACATTCATCTCCCGGTTCCCAGCCCCTCCCAACCTGAGGGGGCCTGGGCAACAGGGGCAATGCTGGGCACCAGGCAGAAAACCAGCAGCCAATCACTGTGGCGCTTTCTGTTCCCACTTCACATTCGTCAGGAGCGAGTGGTGTTGGCCCGCAGTGAGAGCCTACCCAGTGACCAGGTGCTGAAGGTCATCGTCACGGAGACCACGGTGATCAAGGCCGGCTCGGGGGCCTTTAACCGTCGCTCACTCACCTACCTGGCCCTCTGGTACTTCTTCAGCTTCTGCAACCTCTTCCTCAACAAATACATCCTCTCCCTGCTGGAGGGGCAGCCGAGCATGCTGGGTAAGGGTGGCTCACATCCTGTGGAACCTCCAAGTTTGAATGCAATCTGTTCTAGGAAACGGGTCTACTGCATGCTTATAATTCGCCACCAAGGATTTACCAATTCGCAATTTTTTTTATTTTATTTTATTTTTTTAAAATCTTTTATATGTTTCTTTTTTTATGAGGGAGTCAATCAGTGTTTTTCATGTAAAATGGTGGAATATCTGGGTTTTTTTGTCCTCCAAAAATGTTGGTGGGTAAAAAGAATAACAGATCATATTTTTCTTCTTCTTCAATGCATTTATAATGGGCATCAATTAGGTGTGGATTTTTTCCTATTCTCCTGCAGGCACAAAATAGATGGCACAAGATTGTGTAAAAACTACTTTTGTGGAAATGAAATTTATCAACTAATTTCAGCATAATTCCTTGGCATCGGGATACCACAAGCAATACCTTAATTGCTTTGACCCAAGAAATGTTATAAAAAAAAAAGCCATTTGAGAAATGAAAAATAATTTAATAGGATTCCCCCTTGCCCTTCTCTATATTGTAATTATTTTGTCAGTTCTCTTGAGTTTGGTGTTAAACACTAGCAGTAAATTATTTTTATTCTAACAATGTAGAATTTTTATACATATATGTTGGTCTTATAGTCTTAAGCTAAAAAATAAGCAAAAGAACCATTCATTACTGTAAAAGACAGTTTCTCTACTTCACTTTGACTTGCAGTCTTTAAAGCATTCACTATGACTTTTAAGGAATTGCAGCCTTTGGAATGTGAAAATTTTATTCTGCTACATTACAGTAAGGATTTGAATTTAATGATGTTCAGGCCTATCTATCCATTTGTCTTTCACTGTTTCCCCATGGCTCTTTACTTTTTGTGGCCAGGTGCGGTTCAAATGCTCTCCACCACCATCATTGGCTTCCTGAAGATGTTTGTGCCCTGCTGCCTGTACCAGCACAAGGCCAGGAATGAATACCCTCCTAACTTCGTCATGATCATGCTCTTCGTTGGATTGATGAGGTGAATTCATGAAGCAAAACAATGTCGAGAGGACGGAGCTCCTCCAATTGCAAAATCTTTGTTCTAAAGTTCAAGAGAAAGCTTGGTTTTATTTTAGTTAATTAAAAGATGAACAGCCTTGTGCAGTGTTTCTCAACTTATAGACATAGAGCCAATCAGCTATTTTACATTTGAAAAATCCTGTGCTACGTGACCAAATAAAAATGTCAACAACAACAAAATTTCATACTCAAGTAATGATGATCTCATTTTTCTGTATCAGCAATTGGGCTAGACCTGTTTATTTGAACACAGAGGTGATAAACAGGTTCTTGCAAGAAGCCATGACTCATTCTGTTGTGTGAATGGCAATTGACAGATGCAAAGGTCAATTGTGCTATCTGCAGTCTTGTGGCAGCAGAGAGAAGCTTAATAACAAGCTTAAGAAAACCACCTTTACCAGCGGCGCTGATAATTATGGAAGGTGGAGTCGACGAACAATTACTCACAGTCACACGTGTGGCAATCGGTTATGGTAGAGTATTAGGGCCAGTGAAGAAGAAAAAAAGGGGGTGACAGGATTCTGACTTTTTTTCCTCCGAATTGTGACTTTAAAGTGAGAATTCCCACTTTAAAGTCAGAATTCTGAAACAAAAACAAACACAAAAAATTAAAAACATACAATTTCACTTGGTTTTACTGTTTACCTGAATTTGTACGTGTCACCACTGAGTAGTTTAAACTTCAGCTTCAACTTGCTCAGCTTCTCCGCCACACTCTCCACCAACATCATGGACTGGTATGGTAACAGTGCTGTCGATCCACCACTGACTGTGTCAGAATTCTGATTTTAAAGTCAGTGAGAATTCTCACTTTAAAGTCAGAATTCTGAGAAAAAAGTCAGAATCCTGTCACCCCACTTTTTTTTTTCTTCACTGGCTCTAATCCTCTTCCACAGTACATCCACAATTTGGGGCATCTGCTGCAATAGATGACCTGCGCAAGAGCATTGTCCACTTGAATAAATAAATGGCTCGCATCAGATGGAGCCTTCTATCCATGGTTCCGCAACTACGTTTTGATTCAGTCAGCCTTTCCACTGCTGGTCTGTACTTGAGCAGCACATAAAGTCTTGGTTTCAATTTGGATTGAATCATTTTACACTGGGAATATTCATATGATCCATTTGTCTACAGTGAAATCTTTGTAGTGGCTGGCCTGAGTTAGCACAAGCCAAAAATAGGTAAAAGTTGTGGAGAGAATATCATAGAAGAAGCTTCATGTCACTCGTTTAGCCTCGTCTTTAGAGTCTTTGTGCCTGTTTTACAGGTTCACCACTGTGGTCTTGGGCTTGGTCAGCCTGAAGAATGTGGCTGTATCTTTTGCAGAGACAGTGAAAAGCTCTGCACCCATTTTTACTGTCATCATGTCCAGGTTGATTCTTGGAGAGTACACAGGTGGTTCATTTTTATATGCTGGATCGATAAGGATTCCATGCCCCACTGAATTTTCCTTTAAAAATCAATTTATTTCACTGAATATGAGTATTATGTACTGACCCTGCCCTAATTTTAATACAGGCTTGTGGGTGAACCTCTCCCTGTTTCCCGTCATGGCGGGACTGGCGCTCTGCACGGCCACAGAACTCAGCTTCAACTTGCTCGGCTTCTCCGCCGCACTCTCCACCAACATCATGGACTGGTATGGTAACACTGCTGTCAATCCACAAGGCCTCACCGAAACCGCTCAACCCTTTTCCTCCCATCTCAGTTTACAGAATGTCTTCTCCAAGAAACTACTCAGTGGTGACACTTACAAATTCAGGTAAACAGCAAAACCAAGCGAAATGATATATTTTTAATTTTTTATGTTTGTTTTTGTGATGTGTCAGCCCTCCAGAATTGCAGTTTTACACAAGTGCGGCAGCAATCATCATGCTCATCCCGGCCTGGATTTTCCTCTTGGTAGGTCAAGTCGTGAATTGGTCGTAAACTGATATGATATACAGGTAGTTTAGCAACTGTACAGTATGTAGTCACACTCTTGTGCACAGCACTTGAAAAAATCCTGAGACCACCCAGCAGCATCAATTGCTTAAATGTGAACTCTTTCAATATAAGTCAGCTCTCAAGATTGTACCAATTTTTGACTTGAGTGCAGAATTTTCAAGATCGTACCATTGTTGACTTGAGTGCAGAATTTGCACTTTTTTATACACCTAATGTGAGACAGCTTCCTTGACAAATTTTTTTGTTCTGTTCATGATTGCAAGTAAATGAGTAATCAATTATCTAATTAATCAATCATTATTTTGCATAATTGATTAATTATTTTAGATACTTTTTAAAATTAAACATTCTTCAAATCAGTGGAATTCCAGTTTTCAACAGCAAATATTCTTAGATTTTTCTAGTCCTCCATGAAAGCAGACTGATTATCTCTTTGTTAAATGAAGATGAAACATTTGCTTTTGCATTGTAAAATAGTGATCAACATTTTTGCCTATTTTACAGCATGTTAGGGACCACACAAGTAACTAAATCAGAATTAATTCATGTTTCGACATTTTCTGCTCTGTCAAGTTGAAGAAATGGCCTGGTTTTGAATAAAAGAATGGAAGTTAAAACATGATGTTGTTTCATCAGATTTATAGACAAAATAGACTGATTTATCGATTGCAACAAATAATAGTTACAGTACAAAGAGGATTTGATATTTCAATCACAAAATTCTAATTCACATTACATTTCCTCTTTTTTCCCCCTCCACAGTAAATGAGGAAAATGCATGCATCACTAATATTCCAAATTAAATAAACAATGATTGCCGACAAACTCCTTAGGATCAAAAATCAATAAATATGTATGCCATCCTTATTCCCCAAGAAGAAATTTGTCCTGACACTTGTCTCTGTTTTCAGGAAACGCCAGTAACTGAGAAGAGTGGACAAACCTTCACCTTCAGTCGGGACATCATCATGTTGCTGCTCTTCAATGGCGGCATGTTTCACCTGCAGAGTGTCACTGCCTACGCTCTTATGGGACGCATTTCTCCGGTTACTTTCAGGTACAATGCATTCTAGTTCCTATTACTCACGTCATGCTCTGGGATCATGCAATTTTACCCTCCCGCCTTCTCAAATGTACTACTCTTGGACACCTTTGTAGGAACAAATCTACACACAAACCGCTTTGAAGGAGAAGGCAGCTCCAAACATTTCTTAATATCTTGTATGTGCCCCCTGTAGCCTAAACACAGCATTCTGTTCAATATTGCGTTTGTAGAATACGAGTTAAGCAGCAAAATTCAGTTATTTTTACACATCTCAGCGGCGGCCATTTTGCCACTTACTGTCGACTGAAAATGACATCACAGTTGCCAGTTGTCATCCACAACCAATCAAGACTCAGCTTCAGAAAACTGGTGAGCCGTGATTGGTTTGACCTGACAACTGTGATGTCATTTTTTGTCGACAGCAAGTAGCAAAATGGCTACAGCAAGCGGTGGATAAACCAGGTGGTTTTGCCTGTTTCATTCACAAAATCATTAATCAGAACATTGTGTTTCAACTGGCTCGGGAAAGAAAGAAAATTAAAAAGAAAATTTTGGGCGTTGACTTCCTCTTTAAAGTTTTCAAACAATATTTTTATTCCACTCCCCATATTTCACATTTTTGTACCCCAGCCAAGTCAACTGTTTTGACATTCTTGGCCACCATGTGAAAAGCTTGTATTTTGTCATACAAGGGTTCCTGTGGATAATTTTAAGTGTTAAAAGGCACTGAAACCATGAATCTAAAAAGCAAGGACTTAAATCAGTCCTTCAAAAATCTTAATGTGTATTTTTGATATATACAAGTACCGTAGTTGCTGGACTATAAACCGCACCGGATTATAAGCCGCACCAGCTAAAATTGAGGGAAATTTCATTTTTTTTCTTACATAAGCCGCACCGGACTATAAGCCGCACGTGCACACGAGTTTTTTACAAAGAAAGACAGTACATAGAAAGCCTTTTTAACGTTTTAATAACATACTTGAACATGTCTTTCTAAACATTGCCTGTGACGCAACAGTAGTACCGCAGCAACGCGGAAGTGTGCACGCGAGTTATTAGCGAAGAAAGACTGGAGACAGAAAGTTTTTTTAAAGCTTTAATAACATACCTTAACATTTCTTTCCAAACACTGCCTGTGACGCGGCAGTAATACTGCAGCAACACGGAATTAACACAGCAAAGTCACTGAGACGCGGCGGTAACACAGCAGCAACACAGGAGCAACACGGTAGCACAGCACGAACAGGGCTGGTTAAAAAAAACATACCAGTAAAAGTAAAAAAAGAGCCGTCTTCATCTTCCTCCTGTGCACTGAAACCATCGAAGTCTTCCTCCTTAGTGTCCGATTGGAATAGCGTTAGATATCCTTCGCCTCACACTTTCTCAGTCTCTCATTCGTCGTCGGTTTTATGCATTTCTTCGAGTGTGAAGAGGTTCTGTTCATGCTAATTGTATTCATGCACGAAGCGCTAAATTATATTAAACTAGCGAGCGACACGTATTGCTTAAAAGCGGCATCATATGCATTTCTTTTATCCCCCATAATGACGGTTTGTGTATAAAAGCTTCCTGTCTTTGTGTGAATGCGGGTGTGTGCGTGATGCGCGAGACGATCTCGTCTTCTTCGGCGCATTATCTCTTCTTCGTCTGCCTCGCTCTTACTTCCTGCTAGAGCGCCCCCTGGAGACCGGAGGCCGTAAAAATCCATAAGTACGCTCCAGAGTAGACACAAGATAATGTCCTCAACATCGACTGCCTTTGGCTTAAAAGCGGCATCATAGGCATTTCTTTTGTCCCCTATGATGACGGTTTGTGTATAAAGGCTTCCTTTCAGTAATGTCCGTCTTGATCGCGTGATGCGCGAAATGTAAACACAAACTAGCGCGTCTTCTTCGGCGCATTATCTCTTCTTCGCCTGTCTCGCTCTTGCTTCCTGCTAGAGCGCCCCCTGGAGGCCGGAGGCCATAAAAATCCATAAGTACGCCACGCCGCCGTTTAAGGTTCAAAGTAACCTTCTGAATAAAATGCATTAAACGTTCACATTCATTACAACTTGTTTTTGGTGAGCAAAATGTCAGAAGAATTGAATTTAAATGCTGATTGATTGGGTTTTAATACAATGCAGATTACTTCACTGGTTTCTTTTATATCAAACAAGTTATCAAACAACTTGTTTGATTTAAAAGAAACCAGTGAAGTGATTAAAAAAAGGAAAAACAAGATGAACTTAGTAAAATTACAATGCAGATTGTCCAAACAGCGCCACTGCTTTGTGTAATCTCTGAGTGATATGGCAGAGTAAGAGAAAGGGTTTAGAGCACAGGTGTCAAACTCAAGGCCCGGGGGCCAGATACGGCCCGCCACATCATTCTATGTGGCCCGCGAAGACAACTTGTGCATCAAATTCGTGTGTCATTACTAGAATTACAAATTGTCTTCACTTTTAATAATAACTTTTTTAAAAAATATTTGACCAGTTTTTACTCGTCTGATTTGAAAACGAGTTATTTGTCAGTTTGTTTTGTAGCTTTTACTGTATATAATAGTGTTAAGAGTAAAAGTGATCAAGTCATCACAAAAATCACGAAAAAAATCTTATATAAGCCGCGCCTGACTATAAGCCGCAGGGTCCAAAATTTTGGAAAAAAGTCGCGGCTTATAGTCCGGAAATTACGGTAATGTTTTCTGATTGCATATAGTCTCAAATCAAAGTAAATTAACATTCTCCTGACTGAATTGAGCTCTTGTAGTGTATGCTGAGGTTTTGTGCAAATTTAGCCATCAAAATTTGTAGTACCATCTGAGGAGCAAGTGTTCCACTGAGCTCACGAATCTCTCATGTCTTCCCTTCTTCAGCGTCGCAAGTACCGTGAAGCACGCCGTGTCTGTGTGGCTGAGCGTCATCGTGTTCAGCAATCAGATCACCATGCTCAGCGCCACCGGCACCGTCCTCGTGTTTGTGGGGGTTTTCCTTTACACCAAAGCCAGGCAGGCCCAGCGGCACCACCTGCAGGCCATGGCTGCTCAGCAGAATCACAAACTACCACCACAGAATCAGAAAATCCAACAAGGGCCGAAGCCTCACTAAAGTCTTCACATTTGAACACTTGCTCAATCATGGCTTAAAATCATCGGCTGGATGCTTTTGTTGCCACACACACATTCCAGTAATGGAGGACAATAATACGAATAATACTTTTCAGGTGTGTTCAAGTAGAGAAAGAAACTCAAGTTTGAAAGGTAAAAGAAAGCCTTTACTACTCCTGTGGAACATTTATTGGCGGTTAGCAACACTCAAGCATTTGACAAAATGAAAAGCTCAGGGTGTCCTTCAGCTTTTTTGGAGGAAGTAAGCTCCTTGTAAGCATTTTTTTTTTATCTTACATCTCGATTCCAGACTGTGCTCCCAAATCTCATCTGTTCAAGCGGTTGTAAATGTACGCCAGAGCTTTGACAGGAGCACATAGGCTTAGCAACACTGTGCGATCAGGCTCCGAAGGATTCTCCGGCCAAATTATAGATTTAGCCAACTTGACGCATTTTTTAGCTGCGTCTTAAAAATATGATGGACAAATTACTGCATTCCGGGAATGCTCGTCCTCAGTCGTGATCAAACTCATTCCCAGTGCATGCTGTGATTGAAGCACCTCAGAAACGTAAAACAGCTTAAAGATGCTGAATGGTTCAATGTATTTACATAGCCTCCCCCGTTTTTGAAAAGCTGTGGTAAAAGCATGCCAAAATCTTCCCGCAAGACATTTTACTTTTGTCCCATGCATCAAAATACACAATATTTTAGCAAAAGTAGCTGAAAACCAGGCCATTGAACTTGCTAGGATTCACTATATTAAACTTGTCTTGAATGAAGGAAGGTAGCTCTCAATCTGCATCTGTAACAACCTCCACTTTTCTTGGGAAATGTTGCAAAAAGTTGGAATGTCTGTCAGAATTGTTCGTTTTTCGTCTGTGATCTTGAATTTCACTGACCTTGGGTGGACCATTTCTGAATTTGTTCATCCCAAAGTTGTTGGATAGCAAAAACTACCTGCCCCCACCTCTCGCTCAAAGTTAAAGCTCACCTGCAATCATAGGGATAAGCTCTACAGAAACTAAATGGATGCTTCCCCAAAGCGTACATACATACTACCTGTATTTCCGTACCAAATTCCCCCCTACAATGCCTTTATAAACGTCACTACTTGAGTCACATTGGACCAGAAAATGGCTTTCTTTAAGCTGTTCTCACTCAGTTGAAAGCATGCAAGTGTGCAAAAGGTCAACAACGTGCTCATACCCAAATTGTAGTCGCGAGTGCATGTAAGTTGAGGTAAGGTGATTGAAAGAATTGCACATGTCAGAGAGCCATCAAGCGGGAAAGATACATGTACATCTAATGGCTTGGTTTTTCCCTTTCAGAAATGCATCATCGTCACATTGGCCTCTATTTAAAGCATTACCAAGATTGACTCTCGCAATTGTCTTTTCTCATTCTTTGAGTGCTGCCCCAAAAATGTAATGTCTCTGAGAGGTAATTGTTTGTTTTACATTTCTGTGTTGCAGTGCCTCAGCAAGCAGAATTTCTTTTTTACAGCTTGTATTTTTTTTTTTTTAAGACTACACATTTGTCTGTTTCAATTAAATTCCTTCTCAGGTGTCCCCCCTACCCTGACCCAAATAAGCCTGGAACAATTTTAATCTTAAATGGTGCTTGGAAGCAAATGCTCCAAAATGTGGTGTTTTCATGTCAATTGTTAAAGCTTCAGAAATGGCAATTGTTGCGTGTGTTTATCTGAATGTGTGGAAATCAGACAGGGAGGAGGTGTAAGACTCTGGGCCAAAAGGTTTGTTTAAAGTGCCGATTCAGTGTGCGCTAAAATTCACATCAGTTGGCACGTAAGTGTAGTCTGTTTAAAAAAAAAAAGAAAAAGTCAGGTAACACTTTTTACTTTATGGTGCATCAAGTGTATCTAAATGCTTTTGATCTATATGGGCATGTGGGTGCTAAAGACTCATTAGACAATGCAAGCCTTTAAAGTTCGCCTATTTATCAAAAATTGTCAACAAAATGGTCAACTCTTTTACTCAAATCACATGGCTTGTTTGGGAAAATGTGTGCAAAGTTTTAGTCTGCCTCTTGGAGGCTGCAGGTGTGCTCAATATTTTGTTGGCATACGTCTTATCGTCTCCGACATGGCCACTTGTCGTTCTCCATTCAAGGGCGCCTTAGATAAATGTCAGCATTGTTAATTCTTTGCACACTAGACTACCATAACACGGTACTCACCACAGAAGCTTAAAGGGTTAAAGTGAGCCCAACATTGGCACTTATATGATAGGATGGGAAAACAATTCTAGCATTGTCTCTATTTTTCAAAAGTGAAGACCGTTTGTCATTTTAGCAATGATAAAAAAAAAAAAGGTTGAGCACTGATATAAAAGTTGAGTAGCACTTCACAACTGAAGGGGGAGCCCAAATGCCTTTTTTTGTAGGACAAAACTGTTTACAGGACTTCTATACGGCAAACTGTAAAAGAAGTGCAAAATGCTCTTACTGAATGCATTAATTTTGCATCAACTCGCTAATTTATTTATAGCAACAATTGTTTTATCGCATCAACACCGTTTGTATCATTTATTTTATTGTGAGTCTGTTGCTTTCGGCTGCGGCATTCAGCGGACCCGGAAAATGTTTGTTTTTCTACATTATTCATATCCTTAATACGATCCTATATTTGCAGGTCAGATAGAAAACAATGTTATGATTGTGTTGGCATTATTATTATTTTTTTTGTTTGTTTAACCCTCACCCTAAACGGTTGCACTAACCCACCTAACCCTGACCTGAACCCTCAAGCCCTAACCTTTAACCATAAACCTGACCCTAACCGCCTAACCCCTAACTCAAACACCAATCCTAACTCTAACCCCTGAGCTGTAACCACCAAACCCCATTACCCTTGAACACTAACCTTTAAACCTCACCCTAACCGCAAATCCCTAAACTTATACCCCTAACCCCTAACACTAAATTTTAACCCTACTAACCCTCACCCTTCTAACCCTAACACCTAACCCTACCCCTACCCTATTCTTAATCCTAATTGTAACCCTACCCTATTCTTAACCCTAACCCTATTCCCCTAACTCTAACCCCTAACCCTAATTTAAAACCCTATTTTGAAACCCTAAACCTAGTTTGAAGCCCTAACCTTATTTTAATACCCTATTTAGAATTCCTAGTTTGAAACCCTAACTCTGGTTTGATACCCTACAATGAAACCCTAAACCTAGTGTGAAACCCTAACCCTGGTTTGAAATTCTACAATGAAACCCTAACCCTATTGTGAAACCCTACTTTGAAAACATAACCCTAGTTTATTACTTCGAAACCCTAACCCTAGTTTGAAACCCTACACCGAAACCCTAATCTTAGTGTGTAACCCTTCATTGAAAACCTAACCCTAGTTTAATATTCTATTTCGAGACCATAATTTGAAACCCTTACCCAAGTTTGAGACTAGGGTTGTCATTTTTGTCGTGGGCCGCATCGTATTAATAGTTTCCTTCTGAAGGCCATTATGACTTTCAACCCAAATAAATGTACGAACGTCTCATATTATATACAGTATAGGTTACACAACAAACTGATTAATGACTAGTTTTGAGATCAGAGACTGGTAAAAACTACATTTTTATATTGACACATAAAGTTGATGCACAATTGCTCTTCGCGGGCCAAATATAATTACACTGTGGGCCAGATTTGGCCCACAGGCTAGGGTTTAAACCCCCTGCCCTACAACAAAACCCTAACTCTAGTTTGAAACCCTACTTAGAAAGTCGAACCCAAATTTAATACCCTACTTTTAATTCCCAAACCTAGTTTGGAACCCTAACCCTGATTTTAAACGCAACAACGAAACCCTAACCCTAGTTTAAAACTCTACTTTGAGGCCATAAACCACGGAAATATTTTGCATCGTACTTAATGTTAATGAAGTTGTTGTTGATGGCACTGTGCGTGCCTGTTATGTGTGTGCACTGATGGTAATGCTGAAACATTTTTGTTAGCTCCCTTGGGTAAAACGTTGGGGTGGGGATGGGTGGCTGATGGTGGAGGTTGTTGTTGGAAGGGGTGCAAGGTGTAAGTAGGAAGGCTGAAATCAGTGTTCCCATAGAAACCATTGTATTTCCTTCCCCTGTGATTGGTGCTGCCGTCTTGTGCAAGTATCTGCTATTTCTGTAATGCAACAAGGCCCCAGACACGAGTGTAGTCACAGGACACACACACACGCACGCCCACACATACACACACACTTTCAAATGTCATTTCCTGTTTTGCCTTAACCCTATTAAGGACCATACATTTCGTTATACTGAACTACTGTATATGTTAGCAGCATAGAAGTTGTTAGCATTTTATTTCATCAATGGATTGCTTTACATGACATCATGCACTTCTGGATATGGCAGCAGCCGGCAGATGGAGGTTGTGTCTTTTTCAGCAATCAGCAAAGCTGCTCTCATTCCAACCAGATAGTCAGTCCATTCTTTAACACTTTGTTCAAGACAAATTTTGACACCTGCATGTTCCATATTGTACATGCTCCATGTTCAATATGTTATACGTATAGTATATATGTATACCTTTTAGATCAGTACTTCATAACACCAATTTATTAAATGAATATCTTAAGTTGGTTTGGGCCAACTGTCGTCATGGTATTATATTGAAAATACAAACAAATCAGAAATATGGGATTCTTTCATTGCAGAAATGGCAGCTGACTGTACCTCCATGCTAAACACTATATAACCTAGGTTAATGTTTGGCTAAGTTAATGCTGAAGTGAAAGATGTTGAAATTGTGTGGGGAATAGGGATCATTGTTTATGATGGCTACTTTGTCACTATGTCGTACCATCACCTCTGCATTCAAATTTTCTGTATACACTGGCGGATTTCCAGCTTTCGTTTTAGCACATCTAAAGGGATTGGAAAATGTATGAAATAGCTGATGTGGTTTATTTGGGCAAAACTATCAAACACGAGTCTGTCTAGTGTCCTCGTTTTAAGCCTAGCGTATTCTTTAAATCTGGACCACCCGGACAACTATCCAGTATGAAATTCCAGGCCAACATGTAATACCCCTATCAATCTGCCATAGACCTCTATGTACTCAGGCTGCTCTCTTTTTACGTATATGTTGGTGTACTAATTGCTGGCATTTTTAGAAATTCTCATTTGCAATTGTGTGTGACTACAGGGCAGAATTAGAAATCATTATTAATGAATCACTAAACCAGCACAAGCTATTTGTAATTTATATGTGAATGTCCCTTTTTTGTTCATTGTGTATTGTTTGTCTTATTTAATAGCCAATTTAAAATGGAGCGGAAGAAGAAGCAATGATGAGAAAATCAGACATTGTATAGCATTAGGACCCAGTGGAGAGTTGTGAGGTTGGGTGCTGTCTGCCCACCCATCCTGCTTCTCAGCTCTGCATGCTGCTGCAGTTGCCCTAGGCGCCTACTGAAGCCACTACGTGTGCGTGCGTGCATGTGTGCACGTGCGCGTACATGTGGGTGCATGTGAGTGCGTGCTGCTCGCGTACATGTTTGGAAGGATTGGGCGGGCGGTCACTGCTAGAGGGGGAGGGTTTGAGTAGCAGGCAATGACAAGATGAAAGGGACCAGGTGCGGAGGAGACACAGGAGTATCACACTCTACCTCTTCTTCGACCCTTCCATCCCTCCCTCAACCTCTCAACACACTGCACCCAACATCCACATCTCCTGTACAACTGGTGTGTGTGTGTGTGTGCGTGCGCGTGCGTGCGTGTGTGTGTGTGCATGAGTGTGTGTTGTTGAGAGAGTCATCGAAACAGGTCAGCGTTCCTCCAGCAGAGTATGAATCTGCACAGGACTGAGCAGCTCTTTTCTGGCAGAGGTATGTTACTGTATTATCACACACAAACACACCTACACCCACATGCGTACTTTCTCTGTTAATTTTTTATGCGTGTGTTTGCATGAGTGTGTGTGTGTGGTATGAGAGATGAGGGTGCAAGAAATATTTAGGTCAGTACGAAAATGCAGTGCAAGAGGATCATATGAAGGCTTCTCATTTCATGTGTACAATCCAGTTTGTGTGTCAGTTGTCCAAACTTAGTCGAAGTGGACGAAAAGAACCAGCTCGTTTTCACCTTACAGTGTCATGTGGAATAGCAAGTCATATGGTTTCCCATTCAAACTCTATTGAGTCTGGGAGAAAATGTTTGGATTACCGCTGAGTCTTATTGGTGTACACAGATGGGCAATGTATTTAAGTTAAGCTAATGGAAGGGAGATGTAGGGAGATGTAGGTGTTGGGACCACCACAAACGCCACAAGAAGCACCTTAATAGCTTGGCATGAAGTTGACAAGTGTGAGGAGCTGCTTGAAATCCTCAGTCACTGTGGTCTAAAAATGCTTTCATTAAGTTTGCGATATTGGTGAAATCTGTTTCTTTGTTAAGTCATAATTGTGTCCCTTTATGACTGTCAGCAGACACAGAAATGCACGGGAAGTGAACATCTTAACACTCAAGGAAATACGTTCCATGTCCATTTTAATTCTGTCATCCCTTAATAATCATATATTGTACCAGAATGCAGTGATCCACTACTTCATAGTGACATGCGACCAAAAAGTGCAACAATGTTATGTTGAGTGATGCCTGCTGTGTTGGAGCTAACGCCCCGAGCAAGATGTCTGTGTGTATTTTGACAACATGGTCTGAAAAAAGAAGCCGAAAACAATCAATACTGATGCGAACGACTAAGGCTGTCCGGAGAGTCATTCTGTCTTTTGTGTGCATGGTGAGATGTTGTTTATGCTTCGTTTTATTAGGCTGAAGGTGACTGTAACCCTTTGACCTATTATTATTGTGACGCGAGCTGTGTATACATGTGGGCAGGAAAAGAGCAGGCGCCTCGCTAGTATGTCGGATGGAAAAACGGGTACATGCAGGTGTGCCGCATATGGAAATGTACCAGAGTCTTGGTGCTCGTTTCACAACTTTTACGCCCCGTGCAAATTTGTGACCGTAAACACAGCACAGTGGGGAGGTTGCGCAAGTAGGTACTCCCTTTCGATTCTTTGCACTCTTTTTGCAAAACTATCAATAGGGTCATATCTTGAGACATATTAAATCACTTCAATTGCTTCAATTGCTGGAGAGCACACAGACGGCAACTTCAATCGTTCAGATGGGCAGGAGGGGAAAATGAGGATGACTCAAAGAGTCACTGACTGAACGGATTCTTCAGAACAACAAGTATTTCTACTGTGCATCATTAAAGTGAGAAAGCCCAAATCCCCATGACTGCTGCTGGGATTTTTATAGTGGAACGGATGTTACATTCTATAATTGGGAACTAGTGATGTTTTCCTTTATTAGGTTTAGAGCTAGGGTTGGGGTTAGAGCTAGGGTTAGGGCTAGGGTTAGAGCTTGGGTTAGGGCTGGGGCTAGGGTTAGAGCTAGGGTTAGGGTTAGTGCTAGGGTTAGAGCTAGGGCTAGGGTTAGTGCTAGGGTTAGGGTTAGAGCTAGGGTTAGGGTTAGAGCTAGGATTAGAGTTAGAGCTAGGGTTAGAGCTCGGGTTGGGGTTATGGTTAGGGCTGGGGTTAGGGTTAGAGCTTGGGTTAGGGTTAGGGTTAGATCTAGGGCTAGGGTTCGGGTTAGAGCTAGGGTTAGGGTTAGGGTTACCTCTTAATATTTGCTTCCATCATGTTTTCTGGAGTTTTCCGTCCATCGACTTTTTTGTACTACTTATCCTCATTATCACGAGTGACTAGTGACTATGCCAGATGCCTTTGGGCCACCCAGGACTGGTTGTCGTGTAGAAAAACAACCATTTGCCCATTTGCATAGGCATTTAAATCCATGGACCAGGGGTGTCAAACTCGTTTATTTTTGTGGGCCATATCGTAGTTATGGTTTCCCTCGTGGGGCTATTCTCTCATATTCGCATACACACAACAAAATCCAGTGGAAAAAAGTTTAACAAATTTCTAATTTATTTTGGAAGAGAGTTTTAACAAAAAAAAAACATTGCAATATTTCACTGTTTTTAAAAGTTTTGGTATCCTAATAAGAAACATTGAGTTGACACAAGCAGCAGGGGTGGGGAATCGAACCCTTGATCTCAGGTTTTCGAGCACGGCGACAAAGCCACTCGGCAAGCGTAGCGAGATTGTCATTGTTTCATTCCACGCGCATTGGGTAAGTACAAAACAGTACAGACGACCAAACCCTACCAGGTCGTAATAGCCGACTGGTTAGTGACACGGATAACCGACCTGTAAGAAGCCAGTTCGATCCCAGGGGTGAACATGTTTCATAATGTCCTTTCACAACTGAAGACTCGCTTCGTACACGCATATAAGTGTACGCATATGCAAACAAGGTTGGGGACCACTGATCTATACTAGCTGCTCCATAAAACCATATATGTACCGTGCCTTTCATGCGACACATATGAGGGTTCCATAGTGTAGTAGTTAGTTCTGTGGACTCTCAACCCAGCGACCTGAGTTCTAATCCCAGTGGAACCAATAATATTTTATCATGGAAAAATTTAGGGCTTGGGATAGGGTTAGGTTTATAGCTAGGGTTGGGGTTAGAGCTAAGGTTAGGGCTAGGGGTAGAGCTTGGGTTAGGGCTGGGGCTAGGGTTAGAGCTAGGGTTAGGGCTAGGGTTAGGGCTAGGGTTAGTGCTAGGGTTAGGGTTAGAGCTAGGGTTAGGTTTAGAGCTAGGGTTAGAGTTAGGGCTAGGCTTAGGGTTAGAGCTAGGGTTAGAGTTAGGGTTAGAGCTCGGGTTAGGGGTTAGGGCTGGGGTTAGGGTTAGAGCTAGGGCTAGGGTTAGGGTTAGAGCTAGGGTTAGGGTTAGAGATAGGGATAGGGTTAGAGATAGGGTTAGGGTTAGAGATAGGGTTAGGGTTAGAGTTAGGGTACGAGCTAGGGTTAGGGCTAGGGTTAGAGCTAGGGTTAGGGTTAGAGCTAGGGTTAGGGTTAAGGTTAGGGTTAGAGCTAGGGTTAGGGGTTAGGGTTAGAGCTAGGGTTACGGTTATTCTAATTTATTTTGGAAGAGTGGTTTTAATTAAAAAAAACATTGCAATATTTCACTGTTATTAAAAGTTTTGGTATCAAGAAACATTGAGTTGACACACATGAGTTGCCTTTGCGGGCCACATAAAATAATGTGGGGGGCTGGATCTGGCCCCCGGGCCTTGAGTTTGATACCAGTGGTTTAGACCCTTCAGTCAACCTAATATGCATGTTTTTTTAATCAGCTTCTTTGTCAGGACTAACAAAATATGTGGAATTTTACGCAAGTGGACAAATTGGTGATGATTCACATTAGGATTGTTCGGTCCTTGGTAGAACTAAATTTAACTTATTTTAGTTTAACTTAATGTAAATTCAATCAGTGATCTAGTTATTGAATGTTTGTTGTTGTCACGTCTCGTCCGCGGTTGTTTTATTATGTGCATATTGTCTTAGTTTCTGTCCGTGTGCCTGTGTGCTCGCCCCTCCCCTCCTGTGTGGCCATGATTAGTGAGATCATTCTCAACCGGCCTCTTGTTACCTGTCGTGTATTTAAGTCCTGTCTGCCCCTCACTCCCCGTCGGATCATTGTTGTCATCACGTCTTGATGTCGGCATGTCTTGATGTTTTCACGTCCATAGTCTTCTTGTCTCACTTCCCGGTCAGTCCAGTTATTGTTTTGTTAAGTTGTGTCAGTTCGCCTTTTGAGTTTGCTCAATAAACCCTGGTCCAAGCTGCATTTGGTCGCCCTGCTCCATTCGTTCCATGACAGTTGTGACTTTCAGCTCACAGGTTGCCACAGCGAGTTAGTTGCATGATTTTCTTAGCATAGTGTATAACCGCTCTAAAATGGCTGAGCTTCTCTTCTTTTGTCTTGACATTCATTTTGGCCGCTTGCATCTGTAATTTTTGGTCACGCTATTGTCTTCATTTCTATTATTGTTCTTATTTTGAGTGAATGAATGTTTAGGTCACAAATATCAACCCTTGCACATCTCCTACGCTGCATCTTCTATGTAATTGAAAATGTGTGTTTTCTTTCAGCTATGCCCAGATAACCCTTTTTAGTGGAGTATCCCAGTGGCTCCATCTTCAGGGAAGCGGGGCATCCTGTCGAGACCTTTGGTGCTCCGGCTGCCATGAAAGAATCAACTTCCTGCGCTTCTCTGTGGTACCCTACGGCGGGGGAGGATGGGTGATGGGCCCGTGATACTCAGCGGACTCTCTCCTCCTCATCCCAAACTCTCATGGAAAACCTTGCCACACCGAGTGCCTCCTGCAACGCTTCCTTCCTGGGACTCTCCTCGGTTGCCCTCTCACCACAAGCAAATGCTTCCAACGTGAGCCAAGCTGGACTAGATGTGAAACAGTCTTTAACTCTCTGTGCCATGCTAATCATGGACATCCTGGCTGTGGTGGGGAACCTTGCCGTGATGGTCATCATAAGCAAAACACCACATCTGCGCAAATTCGCCTTTGTGTTCCATCTGTGCTTGGTGGACCTGCTGGCAGCGCTGGTGTTGATGCCTCTCGGAATGGTGCCCGATCGCGTGTTGGCGGATGAGGTGATCTGTCGAAGCTACCTCTGCTTGAGCGTTTGCCTGGTGAGTGCGGCCATCCTCACCATCTGTGCCATCAACGTGGAGCGCTACTACTATGTCGTGTACCCCATGCGCCACGAGGTGAAGATGACGTTCAGGGTGGTGGTGATGGTATTGGTGGGGGTCTGGATTAAAGCCTTTGTCATGTCATTGCTGCCTTTCCTTGGGTGGTTGCTCCAAGGAAACCAGGCTGTGCCCTCGAGTCCGCTGTCCATCCCTGGTCAGGCACACTGCTCCCTCCACTGGGCAGGAGGCAGAACCACACGTCTGATCTTCATGGTCTTTTTCACATTCATCTATTTCCTGTGTCCTATGTTAATTATTCTGGTGGTCTACTGCAACATGTTCAAGGTGGCCCGAGTGGCAGCCATGCAGCACGGCCCACTCCCTACTTGGATGGACACGCCCCGGCAACGCTCTGAATCCGCCAGCAGCCACTCTACTATGGCCGTCAGCCTCGGAGGAACTTGCTCCCGCAACACTCCTCATAGGACCTTCAGTGGTGGGAAGGCCGCCGTGGTTCTGGTGGCGGTGGGAGGCCAGTTCCTCTGCTGCTGGCTGCCATACTTCTCTTTCCATCTCTATTTGGCTGTGGTTTCTACCTCATCTGCCTCGCTGGCCCAGCTGGAGGATGTGGTCACGTGGATTGGCTACTTCTGCTTCACCTCCAACCCCTTCTTCTACGGCTGCCTCAATCGTCAGATTCGGGAGGAGCTCGGCCGCCACCTGGCCTGCCTTTTCAAGCGGGCTGGATCCGGTCAGGGAGAACAGCTGCCCAGCCGTGAGGCCTCCATCGAGGAGAACTTCATGCAGTTCCTTCAGGGCACGGCGTGCAATCTGGAGCCGTGTAACGCTCACAGCCGAGTGCGTCAAGAGGAGACGGAATATGAAGGCCTACAGGAGTCTTCTGCTCTGCGGAACACGCCAGCTGACTTCCACATCCCAGGGGAAATTCTTGAAGAAACCTCAGAGTTGATACAACATCAAAAACTGAACAATCAACTCCATCCACTGGGAAATTCCAAAACTGTACCAGAGATTTAGCTGCCCCACCCATATGATCTAATAATCGAGTTAAAGACTTCATTTTAACTGATGCACCAATTGTCCATGTATATCTTGAATTTCAAAAAAAAAAAAATGTTTTCACTAAAGAGGGGTTCGGTGAATACACATATGAAACTGGTGGGGTTAGGTACCTCCAACAAGGTTATGAACCACTGATCTACATTTAGTTATGCAAAATCTTTATGAGAAAATGGGGAGAAATTCCGTGGAAAATCATTGCTAAATACAATAGATCATGCGCGTCTTCTTCTCCCACACTCGATGTCCTGCGGCATTACTTGTTTAAGAGAGAAACTGCGGTTTGCTGTTTTGTGAGTGACGTCGGTGTGTATTTATAATGGTCTCCCTTGATTTGTTGTTCCAATGTTTATCCTTTATATCTGCCTTGTGATTATCATCTCACCAAAATCATTCCACATTGTGAGACTTGTGATCTTGCACCCTCCGTCCCCTCAGACAAACAGTGTTTTAGCGCTAAGTCAGAAAAATGTCTCCTCCTGTGTAATAAATGCCAGAGGTCACTAACTTGGTGCTCACGGGCACTAGGTAGCCCACAAGGACCACATGAGTAGCTGCCGGCCGGTTCTAAACACCACTCACCAATAATAGGACATAGGATGGTTGTCAATGTGATCATTTGAAGTTGTGAACACTTGAAGAGATTTATAAAATCAAAGTTTTGTACATTGATGTTCATCTGTTTCCAAATTTATGTAAGCAATCATTAATGGGATCAGCGTCTTCACATAAATGAATATATAATTCATTATTAATAATAGTTAGGGATGCAACGATATCCAAACATTACAATAAGATGTTACAATATGAACCTCAGAAAGTTGTAGGCTATTGTAGGAGAAAAATATTTTGAAAAACAAAGCTAATATTGGGTTTTTGAACAGAAATAGGCTTGGCCAGTTCTTTTATTGTCATGTGATCCTCAGCGGCGCCACGTAACATGATCTACTATATAGGGGAGTCCACAAGGTTGTTTTTGGACAAAGATGTGCTGCTTTAAGATTGTAAAACAAAGATGACAGTATTGTGGCAACTTTAACATCACACTATTGCTGTTGTTGTTACATTACTAGTGATAATACCATGCAGTATAATAACATTATTCAAGGTAATTTGAGCAAAGTTGTTATTCTGGTAGCACATATCAAATTGCCAGCCCTTCATGTTAATCAGTCGCCAAGGTGTGGCTTTCTTTTCCAAAAAAGGTTGGGGACCCCTAATCTAATACTCAGGCTTCTTATTGGACTGTAAAGAACTATAACTATTGCTCAGTACAGTACGTGTCTGTTCCCATGCAGATTTTTTTTTTTTTTTTTTTGCTGTAGCATCCCAGTCACAAGCATATGTTGCGATTCGAGTACAGCATACAAAAGCAGTATATTGGATTGTGGCCGTTTGGTTTCAGTGGGACTTTACTTACTGTCTTTCTTACTGTGTAATACAGTGCTGCATGTTGACAGGTACACAGGAGCAGAAGAGCGCTTCTGTGTTTGTGATTGACACAAGCCACAGTGTTGTGGCTACATAAACGTGCCGTTGTGACAATGCATACACATTTGTGAGCCTTTGGCCTCATTTAGCTTGCCAAATGGAAGTCTCGCATCTCAGGTGGAATACACAAACACTTTCTACAAGTTGGGACTGATTCCAAACAAAATGACATGATACGCAATCTGTTTATATATTAGGCCTTTGTCTTGTCTAAGCTCATTCTTTATGTTGCCTAAGTCTATAATGGACAACTAACTAGCTGACTCAAGACCTACAGAACATTTCACACACTGCTGAAAGTCAGAGCCAAAAAACTGGTCCCTTTGTTACAGGGAGACATGATGAAAGAAATAGTCACTTGATTTTGTTATTGTTGCACAAGACAAAACTCACTGCCAGCTGCAAAGTTCTACAATTTTTCATGTGGTTTTATTTATAACTCATACTGGTTTGTGGCTTTAATTTGCCTTAGCTTT
The DNA here is from genome assembly GCF_059516105.1 of Syngnathus floridae. NCBI lineage: Eukaryota > Metazoa > Chordata > Actinopteri > Syngnathiformes > Syngnathidae > Syngnathus > Syngnathus floridae. The sequence continues at coordinate 22,094,921 of NC_142414.1, read as the reverse complement.
TTTTTTTCGTTTTGATAATCTCAGTCTAACTTCCAACATCTCAGTTCAATCGATGTAATGTCACATAAATTAGTGGTTATGATGAAGCCACTCTATCTCAGCATTTTTTGTTTGTGCCAAAAGGTTTTTACTCTCTGTATTCTGTTTATGTCAGACCTATAAAAACGATTGATCTCATTCTTTTTTTTAGTTGACTGTTTTTCCCTTTTTAAGATTTTGTTGGTAACGGAGGGAGTTTGGCATGGTTAAAACCACGTAAGATTTAGGGCTCGATATTTGTTGACAGCGTAGATGCACTTGCACACAATCGGCGCATCTTGATTTTCGTGCTGGTGCAAGCCTCGTTTAGGGAATTTGGCAGATGGCTCTGCGCCATACTGGGCGGGTTGAAGGCGTTTTCTTTGACACGCCCTCGGTGCGCGACAATTTGGTGGCTGAGCGTAAAGCAACCTTTACGCCTGCTGAAACCAGCCAATTCATTCAACACCTTATTATCCATTGGCTGCGTTCACGCCCACAATGGCACAAACTTCACGTTTCTAACTGCGTGTGTTTCCAAAAATACCAAACTAACGTAGACCTCACCCGTGTGAACATCAGGAATGTTTTGGAAAAGTGGGTAATAGTCGGAAGAGCCCCACGCAAGCACAGAGACAATGTGGTAACGCACAAGTGGGCCAGAGTTGAAGGTCACATCATAACTGTGAGTCAGATGTGCTAACCACTATTCCACCCTGCCACACGTTAAACTTTTTTATTTCAAATGCTGGTAAAATAAAAGCAGATTACCTGGAAAATCTGTCTTGCCAATTTGATTGATATTTAATGTCTCCATCCATTCAGAATCTGTGTTGCAGTTGTGCGTAAATCCGCTAAGAGGTGCTGTCACATCACAAAAACTCGACCCGTCATCGTGACTGGTCATTTAAATAGTTAAAAACAGACGTTTTATTTATTTTAGCCAAACTTTTGTATGCTACTTTATATTAGGTTTTCAAATGACCCCGTGTGGCAGTTTTCGCAAAACGCACCGGACAGTCAGGCAGTGCTTTTTGCTTTGAACTATTTAGCCTACATTTCCCGTCAAGCCGATAGGGAGGGCCCATTTGTTTCCTTTTTTTTCGCCTTTCAGATTACATCTGGATCAGCTGGAAGAGGGCGCGACTGCGCAGCAGCAGCCACTGTTACTCTCAAGGCGAAAGTACGCTTTTTTTTTTTATCCTTATTCATTCCAAAAGCGTGTGTAAATATTTTAGAGTTTGTGATCAAAATTGCAGGGGGAAAAAAACTTGCTTGGCACTGTTAGAAATTGCTCGTTATTCCAAATATTTTTGAAAAACACCCCATTGGAACGCGTTTCCCCTCTTTCTCTTGGGGGACACTTGTGGCTGGCACGGTTGGAGTTGAGCATCAGACTAAAGCTCAAACAGCGCACCAACGCCTCTCTGGACTTCACACAGTTCGGCGTCTTTCCACACGACCCATGAGCCGCTGAAAAAAAGCCCAAGACGACGATATCGGGAAAAGTAGTTTGGAAGTCACAATGGGGTGTACCATCAGCGCCGAAGACAAAGCTGCGATGGAGAGGAGCAAGATGATCGATAAAAACCTGCGAGAAGACAGGGAGAAGTTGTTGAGAGAAGTGAAGTTTCTTTTGCTCGGTAAGTAACGTTTTGTCCTTTGGGCTTTGAACTCACCACGCCTTGGCCGACGGACTGGTGTCCAGTGCGCAAATTGAACTCGGGCGTTTGAATGAGGTTTAATCAAAAAGTGGGTTGCCTGCAGCAAATTTATCCTCGTTTATTGCGTTTTGGAGGCGTAAGCCAGATGTTCTTGGCGACATGTGCGGTCGAAGTAGGCCATAAAGAACTGCAGTCACATCTGCACTGGATCCTTCTGGGTCAAAAGTTTCCTAAATTACACATCCAGCGGTGTCTTGAATTTCGGGTTTTATTAGTTCCTTGTAACTCTTTATACTGGAATAAAAGGCCAAATATCGCTACCAAATTGTCATTGACGCGTAATGAATTCGACTGCCCCCCCAGACACACACACAAACCGAGTTAGACACAATAAGAATAATGTTTTTACTGCAGAAATTTGTATTGCATTGTATGAAAACTATTAAAACATACAAGAAAATACAAAGAAATAAACTGGCTTCATAATGTGTAATTACTATATGTACAGAACAATTTGTGAGTTGGCTGTGTCCCTTTAATAGGTGTGGCCTAGTGAGTGTTCAGGAGCGTGAGTTGAGAATTTACACAAGAAATTGCGACTGTTCTCATTTTGTGTGTGTGTATTTTACTGGTTTTCTTATCGTAGAAACAGCTGGAAGTGCATCAATGTCTGTAGCTTCCCATGCCCACATGTGAGAGTAGTGCATCAATGCCTGTAGCTTCCCATGCCCACATGTGAGGGTATTACAGTATCTGCTCCCCTTTTCTTTACTGTATTTAAGTAGTCAACAATTTTGCTGCCAACACAAAGCAAAAAAAAAAAAAAATCCAATTAATGACTCTAAAGGCATGTTGTAGGCATTGTATTTTTTCTCTCTTTTTTTTTAATTAAAATGCGTGGTTGTAGGCAATCGTACTAGTTTTGATCAGAGTCAAAGTAAAATTTGTAAATTTGTATGGTTTGTTGGTATGTCTTTAACAAATGACCTTTTTGACTTGAATGTAGCATGTAGGCTTAAAGATCATTCAGATCCATGATATAGTATGCGATGCCCTGGCTTGGTCCACCTACAAAGTGTCCATATTAAGATGTACACACACTGACGCTGTCAGTGAGGATCACACAATCATGCAGAATTAGTTGGATGGCACCGTTCTCAGTACATTGGCATTTGTCAATGCTTTGTCTTTAAACAGAAATGTTCTGAAACCAGCCTTCCCAAATAAACCAGAAGTGACCTCTTTTTGGTTCCATGAGTATGTTAGTTGGAAGTTGGTTCCGCTTATTGTCTACAGTTCTTCACAATCTGGGCCTCAGAGACACACTGTGCACAAGGGTCAAGGACTTACCAATTAATTTATTTTAATAGTCAACCTGGGCTCACATCTATCACTGCAAAGTTGTGTGCTGGGTCTGTTGCGCTACTCTATTTACACAACTGTAGCCACATCCATCTACAAATAAAATTTACTGATGTCACTGCTCTGGTATACAGATCTACGATACCACTAAATCCAGCCGCCCATTTAGCGATGTGGCTGAACTAGAATTACCTACAAATTGATCACCTTCAGCGAGTGACCCTCGTATACCTGGCGACTGAACTCTGCAGACACACCAACGATGGGCAAAAAAAAAAGTGTTTTTTTGTATTGGGAAATAATGTTGTTTAGCGCCACATATACTGTATTATTTTGGTGAACCACAAACAACATAGTAGGAAGTTCAAAGAAAAAAATGGATTGCCCTGGCCGCTCTAGCTACAGTATATTTCTGTCAGCAGAGAACACGATCAAGGAAAGGATGAGAAGAAAGGAGAGTGGATATATGAGAGGCTGCTGTCATTGATAGTCCCATCCATTGACCGCACTTTTGCTTCCAATTCGACGGCAGAAAGTCTCTCCACACTTTGGTTTTTAACCACCTGTATAAATATGAAAATAGACATATAGTTAAGTATGGCTTTTAAAAACATGTATTCACAATACATTCATTAACATTATTGACAGCAGCTCTCGGTACCCTGCATGTATATTTTGTTATGAATGAGCCTGTGCCATTTTCATCCATCTATCTTTTATACCGCTTGTCCCCACGGGGGTCGCGGGCATGCTGTAGCCTATCGCAGCAGTCATCGGGCAGTAGGCGGGGGACACCCTGAACCGGTTGCCAGCCAATCGCAGGGCACACAGAGACCAATAACCATTCGCACTCGCACTCACACGTAGGGACAATTTGGAGTGCTCAATCGGCTACCAAGCATGTTTTGGGGATGTGGGAGGAAACCAGAGTGCCTGGAAAAACCCACGCGGGCCTGGGGAGAACATGCACTCCACACAGTGAGGGTCGGAGGTGGAACCGAACCCGCACCCTCTTAACTGTGAGGCCAGCTCAGTGGCCTAGTAGTTGAGTGTCCGCCCTGAGACTGGAAGGTTGTGGGTTCAAACCCCGGCCGGGTCATACCAAAGACTATAAAAATGGGACCCATTGCTTCCCTGCTTGGCACTCAGCATTAAGGGTTGGAATTGGGGGGTTAGATCACCAAATGATTCCGGAGCGTGGCACCGCTGGAGCTCACTGCTCCCCTCTACCCCAGGGGATGGATCAAAATCACATGGGGGTGGGTTAAATGCAGAGGACGAATTTCACCACACCCAGATGTGTGTGTGGCAATGATCATTGGGACTTTAACTTTAGGCAGTCATGCTAACCAGTGCGCCACCAAGCTGCCCCTGTGCCATTTTAATTATGATTATTGTTATAAAATAATATCTGTGCATTTGCTATTTAGTTGTGATTCCAGTTTGTTATCAAAACTAAACTAATCGCAGAGGGTCAGTAACCCATGAAAACTCATTGCAGGACCCTTGGCAACTGTACGATGCCATATAATCGTTGAGTCCCTCCATGTGCGGCTGGCTAAGTGTGGCACTCCGGTATTGGAAAGTAAACAATATGACTCTCATGTCAAGGCAAATAAAGTTGTTGCGCATGAAGACACATATGAGTTACAATAGTCAGGTATATAAACAATCATCTAGGCAGGTGCTAAGATAAGCAGACAGGCAGGTAAAGTGTGACAGGTTGGCAAGCACAACAAATCAGCTGGTGGGTTAAAGATGCAAATTGCAACATTGCAATTGTGCTTTTTTTCAATACTTTATATTCAGGACAGGATATTTTGTGCCACTTCATATAGAGCAATCATTTTAGCAAGCACTGCTGAAAACAGACCTGCATTGAGTGACCTTTCTGGAGGAGAGCCTCTGTAACATGATCTCTTGCAAACTAATGGGAATACGCTACTTCTATCTGCAGTGTATATAAAAGTCTACACACCACTGTTAAAATGCCACTTAAAAAACCGAGATTAAAAATGTCTATTTTTCTTCTGATTTAATTTGGGGTTTTTTTTTTTTTCAATTGAGATTTATTGGATGTAGGTCACAATGTCACAAGGTCACAATGCTATTTCCTGTTTGATTTTATTCACATCATAAAAACCTAGAATTTAAGCACGGGTGCTTGGACTTTCTATATCCACTGAGCAAGGAATAACTGCACACTCCATTAGAATGCATTACGGTGAGCGGCCATGTACGCTAAGAAAAATCAAACCTCAAATTGCTTCCACATGAAAATACTTTTTTTTTTTTACATGAAAATACATTTGCGACTGCTTCGCTGTTACCTTGACTTAGTTTATTTACTGGTACAATGTTGAGAGCTCTCACTGTATGCTTGTGAACACAATGTTGAGGAGTGAGGTTTGGATGGTGAAAAACCAAAGAGGGCCACAGGGGTTGCTGCACCAAACCACAAAGCTGGAACGATAACACATCCCACCAATGAAAATGTCCTCGTTAGACCACAAACAGCGATTCAACCCCGCCCAAAAAAATTCTCCAAAATTCTTGTTAAATGAGCCTTGGTAGTTATTCTTGTATCCGTTTGGCCGGTTGTGAATGCATGTGTCAAGTTGGCCTGGCAGGAGGCCATGTTTGATAATCACCTCAAAATGCAGCGAATGGGACGGAACAAGACACAGGGTTCAATGCATTTTGCCTCATTTTGGGGGTTTAACATTGCAAACATGAACTGAAGGTCTAGCGAATGGCATTTACTAGTATGAAGTACTTTACTGCAAATCTTGCAAAAAAAAAAACTCACCTTGTGCTGAACGTGTTTTAATTAATAAGAGCACTGCATGTGTTTCTCTTCAAAGAGTCAGTCCCATCTTGAGGTGACAATGACATCCAAATAAAAGCATTTATGCAGAACTTTTTACTGTAACACTTGGCCAAGACAAGTGATTCAACTTGTGGATCGAAGCAAAACCTTTTTTTTTTTCCCAAAACTTGATGATCAATAAATACGTTCTTGTTCAGTCTTTCTGTGCAATGCTGTGCCAAATGGCCTATTTGGTACTGCAGCCTGGTGCTTGAGGGCCACTGACCTAGGCGACATAGCAATGCAGATTACTTGAAAAGTTTGGATTTTTTGTTTCTCCTGTTGGCAGACAGACTTCATTCATAGGACTCAATGGTAACTCTCCCCGAAGGCTGATGGAAATATTGGGGTATGTCAGTCACACCCACTAAGCTGTTTAAATGGCAAAAAGGACTGAAAAAATGAAGTCAGACAGACGCACATAAATTGAGCCAAAAACAGCACTATATTGATTGGGGAATTTTATTTATACACACAACACAACTCTGAATTAAATTAAATATTTATATGCACACGAATTCCGCTCTACCCTCATATAGGGTGCCAGTAAAGAATCGTGATAGTGCTGCATGGCTCCCTGTACAGTTGTGAGTTGTAATTCAAGATGAATCAAGGTCATAGTATGGAGTGTCCAACAACGAGACTGTGGTGGATCACATAGCTGACTTTTGTCCAGGTGGTGTGGGATATCAGAAGGTCAATAGATATAATGAATGAATAAGAACTATTTGTTTGTATTTCTAACTTCCAGTAAGCACCCTGCTTTTATGCGGGATAATTTGGGAACCCACAAGTATTTATTTATTTATTATATACGCTTATGGATAATTTGAATTTTGGAGGAAGATGCAAACTCCTCATAGGATGTCCTGAGCCTTAAAGCTGTGAGACAAACTTACTAGCCACTAGTCACCACAATGATAATATAACAATATAAGCATGCAAATTTCACTTGCCTAATTTTTATCATACCGACTCATTACAATAGTAAATGTGTGTTTTGTGCAGGTTTACACGGAGATCATAGTGGGGTTTTTTTTTTCTCTCCTCTTCTCGCTGGTCAGATATCTGTTATCCTCCCGCCAGTGGAAGCAAAATGCTCAGTCAGCCAGATGCATCCTGTGTAGCTTAGTGTTGAAATTCTGTAAAGGTTTGTTTTGGGAAGTGATTCTCCCACCATTCATTGCAACACCCCTCATGTCTAAATCACTTGCGTAAACCGACTTCCATCGTTGACTTGAATACCAGACAAAGTATGTCACTGCAGCGCTGAAGCAACTTAGTACATTCTGACTGTAGATGAAACCTTCAGGCTCCATTCAAATGGAGTTGTTGTTTTTATTTAAAGAAGTCACAATAATCTTTACAGTAATGCAAATATGCATATTGCATAAGATGTAACTTGGGCGCGAGCAGAATAACTTCCATGGCTATGATCTAATATGATTGCTGCTTATCTCATTCCCAGGTGCTGGTGAATCAGGGAAAAGCACACTAGTCAAGCAGATGAAGTAAGCATGAGACACACACACAAGTTGTTTTTTTGTTTTGAGCCTTGTTGTCTGTGGCAACAAACAGAGTTCATCTATGTGGAAACGAGAACGCAGACTCATTTTGATGCACCCGGGCAAAGCAAAAAGCCCCACATTTTGCAGAACATATGAAACAAAGGCCACCAAGGCCAGTCATAGCTTGGCAAGACATGAATAGAGTCCCCCGGTTCCCACATTAGACATGCTGCATGCGCACAAGAGCGCAAATTCCAGCTCTAATGACAGCTTTCATCAAACATTGCTGATCACTAACATGTCCCACTTGAGCAGGAGCCATTCTTCACCGTTTAAAATATTTATACAGCCTGAAAGCTTTTTTTTTTTTTTTTTATTGCTAGGATCATTCACGAAGATGGCTACTCAGAGGAGGAATGCAGTCAGTACAAAGTTGTGGTGTACAGCAACACGATCCAGTCCATCATGGCCATCATCCGGGCAATGGGGCGCTTAAAGATAGACTTTGGCGATGAGTCCCGGGCGGTGAGCTAACAACACCGAGAACCTTTGAACGTGCATGTTGTGAGCTGTATATGACGCAAAGGAATGCATGTGTTCTCAGGACGATGCCCGACAGCTGTTTGCGCTCGCCAGCTCGGCAGAGGAGGGAGTCATGTCGGCGGAGCTCAGCGGCGTGATCCGGCGGCTGTGGGGCGACAGCGGCGTTCGCGCCTGCTTCGACCGATCGCGAGAGTATCAGCTCAACGACTCCGCTGCATAGTGAGAGCCATCGACCAGTTTGATTGGTTTCCACTGAACTGTGCTCACACCTCTTGCACTCTGGAAGGCAGGAATGAAACAGAAATAAGGAAATATTTTAGTCTGGCTGCGTCTACTCAACCTTGATTTTTATTTCGCACGTTCTATATTCCACGGGAATCCTCAATGGTTTACAGTGGCATCTTATCTATCCTTCTGTAGCTTTAATGCAACGTTCCATATCGCCAACTTTTAATAAGAGTAGCGTACCTTCTTCATTGGTGCAGTGTTTCCACTTGAACCAAAAGGAGGCAAGACGTGTCTTGTTTTTAAAGGTCGCTGTGAGCGCTTGTTCCTCGCTTGATTGCATTCCTCAGCAAGAAGAGGGAAGCAACACCTACAGCCATGTTGCTGTAACGTAGCAATTTGTTGTGCGTATGCTGTAAAGACAGCATGACTTGAAGCATTCTCAAACTCATGTTGATTGCAAAATGTTGCATTTTGGAAGTGTTTTAACATGGCAATAATGTGCTAATTTCCTCATAGTTCTTCATAGTTATTGTTGCCTACTTAGATTGTTCTCATGGTATCCCCTATCCTGCTCACATCCAGCCACACAGCATATGTGCTTGGTGTTTGATGTGCTTCCATTTTCATTTCCTCTTTAGGATCGCTGGTGAGCTCAGCCAATCTCAGATGATTTTGGGCGGCTGGTGGGGTACTACAGCCCGGTTGCCAGTCAATTGCGGGGCACATCCAGTAATCCCCCACTGACTGGTGGTTCACTATTCATCAATAGTGCTCTATCAAAAGCCCACCAAAATGTTGCAAGATGCCCCAAAGCCCTGCCCAAAAGGACAGTAATTGGTGTCACGTGTACGTTGAAAGTGATACATCCCGATGGAGAGACAAGCTTTGTACAGTTTGACAGGGAGGAGCTGCAGGATGTTTAGCCTCTTTAACAGTATTACAGTTGAGGACTTTACAATGTTTAGTGATATTTTCCTCAACAGGTAATAACGGTTTAATGATTGCAACATTTTGAACTTAGCTTTTCAGTAATTTCCTATGGGTGTAATGGATTCGACCGAGGTCTATTAGTACCAGCACCTCACAACCAATCATTTTCCAGCTCAGAGGTTAAGCTGTAATCAAGAATTGGAAACCTGCTGACAAAAGTGCCCAAAACACAAATTCAGTTGCGTTTCTGAGCGGTTTGCGCCACCGTGAAGACCTGACCTCGCAGTGAAAGACATGCGCTTTGTTTTGAAAACAGGCAACCGGTCATGGCTCTCCTGTGCATTTTGTCTCCACACAGCGAGACAAGAAGGATCAGTAGAGTCGGTCTGTTCTCACTCATCTCATAAAGAGCCAGTGTTTAACGACCACCCAAATATGAGCCCATATTTAGTAGCAGTCTATGGAACCCATGCGCATGGAACAAAATCTTCACTTCTCTCACATCTTTGGAAACATTTTAATGCAATTTTGTTTAAAGTGACATTAGTTAGCAGTTTGACTTCAATCATCATTGTCTACTAAGAGCTAAATCAAGGTGTATCATATTAGCGGATATGTCCTAACATATGTTGTGTACGTGTATCCCAGCTGGACTTGCAGTGTGATTAAATCACCTAAATGCCCTTTAACTTGCATATTTCTTGTGCTGCAGCTACCTGAACGATTTTGATAGGCTCTGTCAGCCAAACTACATCCCAACCCAGCAGGATGTGCTGCGGACGCGCGTTAAGACCACAGGGATCGTGGAAACTCACTTCACCTTTAAAGAGCTCTACTTTAAGTGAGTAAGAGCTCCAGGCACACAAATGGCCATTAAAAAATTGTCTACCGTACACAAGAGAGTTTGAATCTCAGCTTCCATCCTCGCTCTCTTCTTGCCAGGCATACGTTGTGAGATGATTGATCCTATATTTGATTAAATGAAAACTGCAGACAGAGATGAAATATATAGACCCTTATCACATGATTGTTTTTACGGACAAGAAATGACTTCTTCTTTTCTTTCCTTTGTCTTATGAAATATTTTTGTGTTTCTGACTTATGCAATTTGCTTGTGTCAGAGCACATTTTAAGCCTGTGTGTAATTTCATTTTAATGTATTCCATGGCATTTTTATTAACAGAAAAAGAAATGATTTTCTTAAAAAAAAGGATGCTCGTATTCAAAAATGCATGGCTTTAATGGTATTGGAAAATAAATGATATTTATGCAGCCTTGGTTTCTTTGTGTCCAGGATGTTTGATGTGGGAGGTCAGCGCTCGGAGAGGAAGAAATGGATTCATTGCTTTGAGGAAGTGACAGCCATAATTTTTTGTGTTGCTCTCAATGACTACGATCTGGTCTTGGCTGAGGATGAGGAGATGGTTTGTTAGTTTTCTAGTTTCTTTCCCCATCTGGGATGCAAACCCATGTTGCCATGTAAGAGGTGTTGCTCGCTTTTTCCCCTCAGAACCGGATGCATGAAAGCATGAAGCTGTTTGACTCTATCTGCAACAACAAATGGTTCACAGACACCTCCATCATCCTCTTCCTCAACAAGAAGGACCTGTTTGAACAGAAGATCAGCAAGAGTCCACTCACAATCTGCTACCCGGAGTACACAGGTAGGTTGAAGAGGTCAACTTTTGTGTCACGTCAAGTTGCTTTATACAGACATAATATGTTGTGAGCAGTGTATCCAGATTAGCCATTACTCTTTTAGAAATTAAAGGCTTACACTTGATTGAAATTTGCCAATTAGATTTTCTCTGGCGTTAACCCCAGAAGAACCCTTATCTGCCTGTAAGAGCACACAAATAGGCACAAGACATTTTTAATTATGTTCTACAGTAAAAAATGAGATTTATTGCAATTTGACCCAAATTTATAAGGTCTGAAACTGTATTCTCAAACAAATTTTAATCTACATTTGGTTCCTACTGTGCATTTATTTTACCGCTGCTGACTCCATATTTAACCAGGCAAATTCCATTAACGTTGTCAAGCAGAAAAAAATTCGGTTACAAGTGAAGGTTCCTTCAGATCGTTTTCTTAAATGTATTGATCACAGCGAGTTGTAAGATGTTGAACGTGGCCGACCAGCGTATCCCGTTAAGCTGATGATGCTCCCCTCATGGAGTTTGTTGATATTACACCCATGTGAACACAAACAAAAACACCAGAATAACACAGCGGTATTTCAGACACAACTCTAAACAATTTAATGGGATCTGCTTTATCGTTTCCCTCTCGTGGTGATGTTCTCGTATGTGATAGAATGTACACCCATTTATAGTTCACTGTGATTTTTGTTTAAACCACTCTGCTGCTGTTTTTCCAATTAGTACTACTTTATTTTATGTGTGTGTGAAGGTGAGAACTCATACGAGGAGGCGGCAATGTACATCCAGAGCCAGTTTGAAGACTTAAATAAACAAAAGGACTGGAAGGAGATCTACACCCACTTCACTTGTGCCACAGATACCGAGCACGTGCAGTTTGTGTTTGATGTAGTCACTGATTTCATCAAAATTAACATGTTGTATCCACCACCAAATCGAACCGAAAACTTACTGATGATGCTGAACTAGAATTCCCTACAAATTAGTAATCACATTCAGTGAGTGACCCTCGTACACTTGGCGACTGAACTTTACACAAACACCGACAAAGGGCAACAAAAAAGCTGTGATTGTTTTTATTGGGGAACAATGTTTTTTAGCGCCACATATAGTACTATAATTGTACTAAGTTCATCTTGTTTTTCCTTTTTTTAAGCACTTCACTGGTTTCTTTTATACCAAACAAATTGTTTTAGGTTCATTACCCGACATGTTTCGGCGGTTTCTTCTCTGATGAAGGCGGAAGAAACCGCCGAAACATGTCAGGTAATGAACCTAAAACAATTTGTTTGATATAAAAGAAACCAGTGAAGTGATATAGTACTATAATATTTTGGTGAACCACAAACAAGATAGTAGGATTTTCAAAGAAAAAAATGGATTGCCCTGGCCAGTCTAGCTACTGTATTTTTCTCTGTCAGCAAAAAACACAATCAAGGAAAGGACGAGAAGAAAGGAGAGTGCATATATGAGAGGCTGCTGGCAATGATAGCCCCATCCATTGACCACACTCTTGCTTCCAATTCGGCGGCAGAAAGTCTCTCCGCAATTTGCTTTTTAGCCACCTGTATATATGCAAATAGACATATAGTTAAGTATGGCTTTTAAAAACATCTATTTACAATACATTCATATACAGCAGGGGTGTCAAACTCATTTTTGTCACGGGCCGCATTGGAGTCATACTTTCCCTTGGAGGGCCGTTATGATTGTCAACGTTTTCTATATACACACTATAGGCTACAAAACAAAGTGATGAAGAACTAGTTTTGAAATCAGTGACTAGTAAAAACGGTTCAAATATTTTAAAAAGACGAATTACAAGCAATATCGCTATTTTTTTAGTTTTTTTTAAAGTGAAGACAATTTGTAATCTTAGTAATGACACAAATTTGATGCAAAATCTGTCTTCGCGGGCCACATAATATGATATGGCGGGCCACATCTGGTCCCCGGGCCTTGCGTTTGACACCTATGATATACAGTATTGAATGACTTGGCCGCAGCGATCTGGAGTTCTCTTGGTACACTGCATGTGTTTTTTTTGTTATGAATGCGCCTGTGATATAACCTTCCATTTTAATTATGATTATTGTTATAAAATAATATCTGTGCATTTGCTATTGTAATTCCAGTTTGTAATCAAAACTAAACTAATCGCAGAGGGTCAGTAACCCATGAAAACTCATTGCAGGACCCTTGGTCACTGTAGGATGCCATATAATCATTGAGTCTCTCCATGTGCAGCTGGCTAAGTTTGACACCATGGTATTGGAAAGTAAACAATATGACTCAAATAAAGTGAAGTGAAGCTTCCTTCAGTTCGTTTTCTTAAATGTATTGATTACATGGAGTTGTAAGATCTTGAATGTGTCCGACCAGCGTATCCCGTTGAGCTGATAATACTACTCTCATAGAGTTTGTTGATATTACACCCATGTGAACACAAATTAAACAACAGCATAACACAGCGGTATTTCAGACTTAACTCTAAACAATTTAATGGGATCTGCTTTATCGTTTCTCTCTCGTGATGATGTTTTCGTTGTACGTGATAGAATGTACACCCATTTATAGTTCATTGTGATTTTTGTTTAAACTACTCTGCTGCTGTTTTTACAATTAGCACTACTTTATTGTTTTGTGTGTGTGTGTGTCAAGGTGAAAACTCATACGAGGAGGCGGCAATGTACATCCAGAGCCAATTTGAAGACTTAAATAAACAAAAGGGCAGCAAGGAGATCTACACCCACTTCACTTGTGCCACGGATACCAAGAACGTGCAGTTTGTGTTTGATGTAGTTACTGATGTCATCATCAAAATCAACCTGACGGATATCGGGCTCTACTGAAGCTATGAAGGTCAGAGCAGCACTGACTTCACATCTAACATGTCTGCTTGGTATCAAGGAGATTGTGCATGTTCACTTTTTTAGCTGGACTGATATTACTATGAATATTATGGCATATTGTGGAATCTTCATTTGGTTCTGGTAATGCAAAGAGAGGTGACCTCTCTATGTGCACGAAAATGAAAATATCGATCCAATTACTACCATCCATTACCCATAGCACTTGTCCTTATTAACAGGATACATTATGAATAACCATAATATTCCATATGTATGAGTCAGTTTATAGTTGCTGACATCTCTTGTTTTACACAATGGTTTATCTCTTAATTTGCTACAACGCTACTCATGTTTTACATGTACGTTAGTGTGACTTCCAGTATTGCAACAGCCTCAGATCACAGGATGTGTGACAAACACTATAGCAGTCTGATGTTGGAATGTTGGAGATGACGCAGAATGGAAAAATGCGAGGCAAGCAGACAGGGCTGTAAATAAATGCAATACTAATATTAACAAGAGGCACAGCAACTGGCAGGCAAAACTGAACAAAATGAATGAGGAAATAAATATGTTAAAGTATGTTGGCATGGGGGCGAGTATGTGACGGCTTCTGAATGTTGTCAGGCAGCCATGGTTTTATGTTTACATTCCACCCAAATATGTTGAGGTCAAACCGCGGACGCTCCAAGTGAAATGTTTACCACTTCCGAGCTGTCTGGAAATCACCATTACAATCTGTGTCACCAGGCAACTTTGCAATCATTGTATGTGCTGACATGTTGACATTAATGAACACGGAAGCCACCTTTGAAATTTTAATTTTATAATTGTTTTGTATGCGTTCACGAAAATCCATTAGTACACCATCAAATAGTACAGCTCAATCTTCACTTTTTATGGAATACTATACATTATTTAATCTATCGTGCTTTTTGGCACATCCTTAAAGACACACCTGGAAAACCTTTACTGTATTGAGACAACTTGCTAAGTAATGGAGCTGTTCTGTTAATTGGATAAGAAAAAAAATTAGCTGCATACATTTAAAAAAAAACGAAAACTTTGACTTTGATGACATATCTTTTTCTGCTGATGTGTGTTGCGTTGGTTTGAGTGACACATTCCATTATGGCTGAAAACATTGGGAGAAAAAATATCAAAAAGATGACTTAGGAGTTATGCAGCTTACGGTTTGTTTCTTTCGATGGATAAAAGGTTTTAGTCACAGGGTTGCATCCAGACTTGCGAGCCAAAATCTATGTATAATGTATTTTAACAATCACAAGAAAATGATGTAAAACTTGTTTGTTATTTCTTAAACTTATGTCATGTTTGTTGCAGGCGTCACAAGGGGGACTCTGGTCAACTTGGCTGCTATCTTATCTTCAAGAGGTGCAGTGCAGGTTTTTACAAACGGACTAAGCCTGTGCTGTGTGAACCAACTGTTGCATCCGCCTTTGTGAGGACTTGCATCGTGATACCTTTCAGTCTCGGCTGAGTTTTTGCTGGAATGAAGAGATTGGTAAGATCGGCCAGCGAAGCAATCCCTGTGAGTTCTTGTGGGTCTTTGCATCCAGCGCAGGTAATGCCAGCGTTGCATACCTTACAGTATGTCACTTTTTCACACTTAAACAGCTGATGTGTTAATTATTTGGATCATAGAGCTGTTATTTTGAAACTGGCTCACAGTATTGCTTTGGAATGCCATAAGTTATGTAGAGGACATATTTTTTTGCATAGGTTCTGGGTTTACTTAGCATTCAGTCTAACATATCCCACAGCGGCACAATCTTTTTATTATACTGAATTACATCACTGCACTTGCGTGCATAAAGGGAGATTATGCAATTTCTTGGCTAATGATTTTCACTTAGGATGTTCGGCACTGAAGCCATTTTCCCCAAAATGATGCAAAGAGTTCATTTTTGTTTCATAGCTACCACCTCATACTAAGGCAGCCTTTATTATTTCCCCCTTGTCCTGTTCAAAGAAGTCCTATCGGTTATTTTTCCCATTTAGAATTTGCATGTCTGCTCTGCATTTATATTGGCTCATTTTAACAGCGTTAATCGAGAGGGGAAAAAAGCTGCCCTCCCTTTGTTTTGTTTTAAATGAAAACCTCCCACCAAACGGCCGATGTCTACCTTGAAGACTTAGAACGGCTACTTTCAAACAAAGCACTGAACGTTGCAATATAAATGGGAAACGGTATTTATAGGGACACGTTTGAAGCATGTTGACCCAATGCCCGTGAAGTCCAAAACGACATAAACGTCAACAACTGTAAAAACAGCAACGAATGGAAACTAATACATGTAAATAGTGCTAAGGCAACACATATGCACGTGAATAAACAATCAGGAATGTGCTGACTGCAACAAATATCTTTAACTACTGTGTTGGGAACAAATGATCCTTAAGAAATCTTATCCATACCAGACGTTAGCCTATTTATAGTGCATCTGACCGCATTTACACTTTTGTTGCGAATGTGCTTCGCTCAGTGGATATAAACGCTTCGGTTTCACCTTTTATAAATGATGGGGGCGGGTTGTTTCACTTTGCTTCATTTGTTCCACTGAACAAGAATAATACATGAATGTTGAATTGAATAAATATGTTTCCTTTGATGGTGTCTATAGTCCACCATGTTTTGTGGCTATACGGTGGAAGGCTGAATGTTGGCTATATAGTATAAAAAGATCTCATTGTTTACATACGTACGTATGTACGTATGTACGTACATGTACAGCCCAAATCTCTCCAAGACTGTCAATAATCCTAATTCCAGTGCATTGTAGCCAATGAATGCTGACAGTAAAAACAAAAAACACAGTTCACAGAGATGCGTGATGCAGCTTTAATTCATGCCTCTACATTTTATAAGAAAGGACAAACTGTAAATGTTCATTCCCTTTTTAGTAATAAAGCAACACCCTTCTATATTGCTTGCCTTTTTCTTTCACTCTCTCGTGTATATATATACAATATATGTAACATATACATTATCGTTCAAAACAAGTATGAATTAACTTCTCTTATGTACAATGTTTGTCTAACTTGTTTGCCCAACAGAAATGTATTTTTCTCTTTATAGGTCAGTTGTATAGAAAGCATCAGCACTATTTTAAATCATATACAATTTGGTTTGTAATCTGGACATTCTGCAAACACGGGGAATAATTTCAGATATTTGCTCTGCAACATCTTACGATTATATCAAGACCACCGACTACAATACTCAAAAACAAAAACGATGCAATGATGCTACACAAAAACATTACTCTTTCAACTCTGGATTCACTGACTTTCGTTCAAAATAATTTAATCAAGCTCACGCGGGATGGGCAAGGGAAGCAATTGTGTCTTCTTCAAATACCAGCTGCTGCTGGGTTTTTTTTTTTTCACAACCGAAGAACCAGTAAAAACTTGAATGTCCGTTAAGTAGGGCGTCTCGACCCAGTTGGACATGAGCTGTGTAGCAGGAAGAATGTGAGATTGGACAGAGTCACTTGGCATGAACACAACGAATAGAGAGGATCCTTGCTGCTCCATTGGTACACATCTCAGTTAGTGCCAGTATGTGAGGGACAAAGTGAAGTTCTGCAGAGAGAAGACAAAGCAGAATTCAAAGTTGCTGCAGTAGTACATTTGCTCAAGTATACGAAATCAAATGTCTTGAATCGCCAGTTCGTGAACCCGCCAAGTTTCAAATTGATACAAATTGTGAATGGAGGGCCGATTGACATCTTGTGTGAAGATGGAGGCCATGGCTTGCTTAATATTTGATGTTCCACAATTAAAATACTAAACTGCAAGCATGTGAACACTGGTGAGGGAGATAATTAAGAAAAACAAACATGCTTCACTGATTTCTTGTGCTAATGCTACGTCCTCTTCTTTTTTATTTGAATGCCCTGTAAACATATTTCATTGCTTTCCCGTTCCTAAGTCAAACATTAGCAAATTGATTCAGACGTTAAAATCACATGGCGTGACCTGCTTTCTGATAATCTTTCTCATCGGTTATGAATGTCCTCTTTCATTTGGATACAAGACTCAGACTGCATTGTGTGTGTCATGTCACGTTTGGGTCCTGGCATACCTACGACTTTGGGACTGCTTAGAAGAGACCGCAGTCCTTAAGGTTCTCCTTGATAATGATGTCTGTGACGGCATTGAACACAATCTCAACGTTCTTTGTGTCTGTGGCACAGGTCAAGTGGGAGTAGATTTCTTTCACGCCCTTCTTCATGTTCAGCTCCTCAAACTGCGCCTTGATGTAGTTGCTGGCATCGTCGTACGTATTCGGGCCTTCAACACACAAACGTTTCATTCATTGATTTTTGCATTGATTCAGACACAAAGCTGTCTGGTACTTTTAAGTAACAATCTGTAAGAGAGTGACTGTCCTATTGATACCGCTGGACCAGCCAGGACATCTGACCTAAGTCAATTGTTGTGATGTCTATTTTTAAAAGGGGGGGGGGGGGGCTAAAACTGTAATTTAAATTGGAACAACTTTATAGTAAATACTGTTGAGGACGGTCTTCTTTTTTCGGCTGCTCCCGTTAGTGGTCGCCCCAGCAGACCAATTGTTTCCAACTCACTCTGTCTTCTGTATCTTCCTCTGTCCCACCAATCACCTGCATGTCCTCCCTCACCACATCCATAAACTTCCTCTTTAGCCTCCCTCTTCTTCTCCTCCCTGGTGGCTCCATCCTGACCTCCAGACTGTCCCACCTGAACTACACTTGTGGGGTGTTGATTGGTGGTGAGCCATGAGATGTTTGTGTTTGCGCCTTGGCTGTGACACACCCAACTAAAATGTACTAAGTGTGTGTAGAAACTGTTGCACACCAAAATAATCAGACATAAAGCCATGAAAAAGCTTTTTGAATTTGAATTCATATTTGTTTTTACCATCATAGTCTGGGAAGCAGATGCTCAGGTGGACCTTCTTGATCTTATCCTCGAAAAGATCCTTCTTGTTGAGAAACAGTACGATGGAGGTCAGCGCAAAGAACCTGTGGTTGCAGATACTGTTGAATAGATGGAGAGACTCGTGCATTCGGTTCTGAAAGTCAAAGTTGAAGAGCATCAGTCATTGTTTTTTTTAAGGTGCTTCTTCACATGTTGTGGGCCAACTTACCACTTCGTCGTCCTCTACCAGCACCATGTCGTAAGCGCTGAGGGCGCCACAAAAAATGATGCATGTCACGCCCTCGAAACAGTGGATCCACTTCTTTCTCTCGGACCTCTGGCCTCCCACATCAAACATTCTGCGCGCCAAAGAGGCTATTAGCATTTGGCTTCTGAAAAGCGGGAGGACGGTTTTCTCACCTGAAGTGCAGCTCTTTGCAGGAGAACTGTTCCTCAATGATACCAGTTGTCTTGACTCGAGATCGCAGCACATCCTGCTCGGTGGGGAGGTAGTCTGGTTTGCAGATTCTGTCCATTTCGTTGAGGTAGCTAAAGGATAGATACCAACAGCTCACTGTCGCTCCTATGCAAAGCTTGCATCTGTTTGCTTTTCAAGAGCTAAAGACGCAGACTCACTAGCCGGCCGAATCGTTGAGTTGGTACTCAGCGGCTCTCTCGAAGCCGGCCTGCACGCCGGAGTCCTTCCACAGCTTCTGAATGACGTCAGCCAGCTCGGCAGGCATTGTGCCTTCCTCGATGGAGTCGGACAGGTTCTGCAGCTTCTGTGCGTTCTCCTGCAGGTTTTAGATAAGGAAAATCCCGTCAGAACCAAAACACCTATGCGAGTTCCCTGAAGTACTATTGGGGAAGCTCTAAAGTGGAAGTGGTCAAATTCAGAGTTTGACCGCAATATTTTGAAACAACAAAACAAATCTAAATTCACATTGGATTCAGTTTGTAATCTGCTGTATGGGGAACTTGTTTGTAAATACAAACAAATAAGAGGGCAACCAGCATCCCATATTGGATTTTGCACTGTAGCGTAAAGCCCATGTGGTCTTAGTGTCATCTGAGACCTGTGCAGAAGGAGCGCCAAAATCAATCCCCAGCATCTCCATGCCTCTGATGATAGCCAGAGCAGACTGCAGGATGTTGCCGTAGATGATGGCTCTGAATTCCAATTGTTCCTCTTTTGTGTAACCACCTTGATGTAAAATCCTGTACACAAGGTGGAGCAGAAACAGTTTGAAAGCAAATCGCATCCATTCCGTCCCAAGCAATGGAATAACACTGGCTATAGTCGATGTAAAAAGCCAAAATTTCACATTCACACTGTTTCCAAACAACAGTGGTGCCAAAGTAGACATATTGAGCAACAACAAACCAATACGATTGCAAAAACCTCATGGCCCACTATGACTGTTTAGTGCTGACACAATACAATTTATTGTATGTTGACTTACTTCATTTGCTTGACAATGGTGCTTTTGCCTGACTCGCCAGCACCTGCAACAAGAGCATAATGTTTAGCAGATGCTTTTTCTCATCAGCGTGGACACCGTTTGGCCCATGAACGGCAGAAGAATGTCTTTTTGAGCAACTTAAGGGAATAGTTTTACCAAAATTGACTAGAAAGCTTTCTTTGCTGTCTGCTTGGTTAAACAAGGACACACATCTCAAAATTAGATGACAAAACAGCTCATAGGCAGTGTTTACTAAACAATTCACACATTAAAGACGCAGTCACTCCACATTCTTAACCCTTTTTAAAGAGAGCCTGGTGAATTGTTTAAATTTGTTGTATGTGCTGACTGTCAGACAAGGCATGTTGGCATTTGAAGGTGCATTGCTTGGATGGACGAATGTGACTGCAGCAAAATAGGTGAAAGTCTAAAAGAGGTTCATTTTTTTTGTCATCTGAGGGATCAGCAGAGGCCTCCGCAAGTGGATCTGCTCTAAAGCTGTTAGTTAATTGGATTGGCGTATCGCTGCTGTACTGTGATTCATTTAGACCAAAGGCTGTGCTCTTTTAAGCACCAACGCCCTTACATAAGAACCGAAACGTCTTTGCAGCTAATTTGTGCACCCTTCTCACACTAGACGTGCTTCTCTGATATCCCAGTAAGAATATTTACATATAATTGGATGCTTGCAAACACAAATTGATTGGCAGATTGTTCTTGTTTCAGTGTTGATTAATCTGCTGGATTTGTAGACTCAATTCACTGTTGCTGTTTAATCTCTTTCATCCACTCACTGGAGTGCCCAGGTGTCACCTTTCCATTAAAATTATGTGAAGTTTTATGCAGGAACAAGCCTGCAAATATCCCCCTCCCCCCCACAGAAACGCTTCTTTCATTTGGCTAAGTAGTAAGCAGTTGTGACAGGCTCTTTTTCATAAGTATAAAGCCAGCCTGGATCACAATCTTTCTACACTATGAGGAGTTTTTGTCCGGCAGCGTTGCCTCTGACTCAAATCAATGTTTTCGTAATCCTTAAAGAATCCTTATGCGCCTTCTGTTGGTAAACCCATCAAAGAAATGTATTTTTTGACATTTGCTTCCAGCTTGCAGGTGGACTTCTCTGCTGTTTCCTTCTGTCGGAAAATGTCATTCAGAGAGATGAGATCTGAAAAGCAATCGCTTTGTCCACCTGCATGGAGGGATCCTGGTGAGCCTTCAGGTGGTCACTTACCAAGCAGCAGAAGCTTGACCGTTTTCGAGTCCTTGTCGGCATCCTCTTGAAGTTGCTTTTCCAACTCCTTGGACTTTTTGTCTTCGGCACTCGCTCCAGCGCCCATTCTTTCTGCCTCCTCACACTCAAGATCCTCAAGGAAAGAAATTTTGACGGCCCTCTGTGAGCTCTTGCAGAGAATCCTGGTGTTGCACTAATCGTGCCAAAAGGAGATTTCCGAGAGGAAGGAGATTGGAAGGAAGGGAGGTGCTTGAGCTTTGGTATCTTGGCTGGCGAGTAGATGATGGGACAGCAGCCCTTGACAAGTAGAGGGACAGACAGAGAGAGTCTTTAATTCCCTCTTCTTAAACCCTTTAGCCCGCTTCCTGATTGGCCAATCAATCTAATTATCTTAATGAATGTAAATGCTGTCAACTCAGAGGAGACGAGAGTATAAACACTCATTTGTAGTGAGTTGTAGGTTTTATTCTGGATTGCAACAAACCATCCAATTTGTTATTATTATTTGTCAACAAACTGAGTGTAACAGAAAGCAAAGAATGCGCTTCATATTTTATGCACATTAGTATGTGTTCTATGTTTGCAGCTTCAGCACACTGGTGATATAATTTGCAGAGCACCTCAATCGGTGAAAAAAAAAATCAAGTTTGAAAATATTTGTAACGATTGTGGGTGTCATCTCTTTGAGATGAATTGCATTCGCTTCCTGTTGTACTCTTGACTCCGGTCACATGGACGAGCAAGGAGAGCGGCATTAAAGTCTCCTAAACTCCTTACAGTTAAGACGTTTAAATCTCAGGTGGTGCGGTGACTGCTAAATAGAGCAACTGCCGCCGTACCGCGTTATTTGGTTGGATGTGAACGCTTGCATGACCTAAATGCGCGCGCTATAGGTTACATAATCCCTCTGTAAATCAATGTGTGTTTTATGGCGAGGGGGAGAGATGTTATGAGGTGAAGATGAATGTGGCTGTGGCAACAGGCCCTCCATGAGATGGGCGTCAGTTCCTCAAGTTCCAGCTGTGCATGTGGGCCATCTTGACATGCTGTTGTTAGTTAGATACAGACAGAGAAGCAGTATATTTTGGGCCACAAATGACGCCAGATGCCTTTGTGGCATTTAGTCTCCCAAAGTGAAAGAACTGTTGCATTTGGCGCTAGGATTTCATCAAAGTGGTCAATATAGATTTGGACAGATTTACATTTGAAGAGAAGACCAGAGAACGACAAGAAAATCATTTATAAAAAAGTAAAGAAATAAATAAACAAATCGCTTATCCTCATTAGAATCATGGGTGAGCTGAAGACTTTCTCAATTGACTTTGGGTGAGAAGTGGGATACACACAAGTTAAAATCTTTTTAAATTCTGTTTTAGCAGTTGAATGATTACTGCTAATGAAAACCCCAAAATCGCCCTCTCACGGAATTAGAACGTAATAAAAGAAACAATATGAATCAAATTTAATATGGAAATTATGTTTGAATTGATGTGGCTCGGTGGAACACTGGTTAACATGATCGCCTCACAGTTAGGAGGCTACGGGTTCGATTCCAACTCCGGCCCTCCCTGTGTGGAGTTTGCATGTTCTCCCCGTGCCCATGTGGGTTTTCTCCGGGCACTCTGGTTTCCTCCGACATCCCAAAAACATGCTTGGTAGGCCGATTGAGCACCCCAGATTCTCCCTAGGTGTGAATGTGAGTGTGAATGGTTGTTCGACTTTGTGTGCCCTGCGATTGGCTGGCAACCGGTTCAGGGTGACCCCCGCCTACTGCCCGATAACCGCTGGGATAGGCGCCAGCACGCCCGCGAGCCCTGTGGGGACAAGCGGTACAGAAAATGGATGGATGGACGGATGGATGTTTGAATTTTCCTTCTTGAACATATTTTTGTAAGTGTTTAATGAATCTGTTGTGAATGTGAACGAATGCCTGTTGGTCTCTATAAGTTATTCCCAAACTATCGCAATTAGCGATCATCAGGTGTGCTCTGATAAATTATCCAATTTCACTTTATTGGTCTGGAAATTATGATTTACTGCAAATCGGGAATCTTGTTCATCTACTACAATGCCAGTGACTGCAGGGACAGCCAGAACAATAAATGTTCCTCCAGCAGAGGGCAGAAAATATATTTCACCCATGAGTCACCAACTCTGGTCCTCGAGAGCCTCTATCCTGCATCTTTTAGATGTTTTACTGATGGGGCAGGCCGCTTGTGGCCTGGACACTACAAAACGGGCAAACTACGGTGGCACATCGAGTGACGCCGACCAATCCCATTAGCCCGGAGATGGCATAGCCCCGCTTTGTGCTCAGTCTCTGCGGTTCTGATCTGTTGACAAGATTACTCAGAGAGCCTCGGCTCAAGCACAGAGGCTGAGGATTAACACTTGACATTTTGGTTTGCGGGTTACAATCTTCAATGCATTCATTTTAAACGTCAAATTGGTAAGGATGCGTGGAGTGGTCAAACTGCTTAAAGGGCATAACCGCATGGAGACCAGCGCGTAAACTGTAGACCATAGTGTCAAACCCAAGGCCCGGGGGCCAGATACGACCCGTCACATCGTTTTAGGTGGCCGACGAAGACAAATTTTGCATCGACTTTGTGTCGTTACTAAATTACAAATTGTCTTCACTTTTAAAACAAATAGAGATATTGCTTGTTATTTTTATTACCATTCGTCTTTTTAAGAAATTTGAACAGTTTTTACTAGTCTCTGATTTCAAAATTAGTTTTTCATCAGTTTGCTTTGTAGCCTATACTGTATATAGAAGGCGTTGACAATCATAATGGCCCTCCGAAGGAAACTATGACTATGATGCAGCCCTTGACAAAAATGAGTTTGACACCCCTGCTGTAGACAGTAAAGAGTTGAGGGAAAGTTGGTGTCTCTTCTTCCATTTGTGATACTTCATTGAGGTTGGACTCCACTTGGTTCCACCCACTGAGGAGCTCAGCTAGATTTTCCCCATGTTAATCTTTTAGTCTGCCAAAGAGAGAGGTGTTGTACTCTCACTGATGACGCATTGACATGCTCGCTGATGCCATGTTGTCACGTTTACATGTGGCAGCTGCAGTGGCACCTTCAGTCAGCCCTTAATCACCATTAAAAATCACACATGGGCTTCTGAGTGGTGTTATATTGTATCTATTTTTAGCTTGCCATTGCGCTCAAATTAAGTTGTTGTTAATTGCTAATGTTGTGCAGCAGTAGCACAAAACTTCCTAGCTTCAGCTGGAAAGCAGTTAAATGTCAGGAAAAGCCTACGAGAAAAGAAACAGATGCACTTTATTGATGGCAGGTGTGTGCTGGCTCGATCTCATTTACGTTCGAATAGGAAATAATAAAATCAAAAGAAAACATGTCTTTCATTACAAGTATGCTCAGGTTCCCGTGGTATTTATGTTACAACATATGGTTGCACTCCTGAGAGCGGTACCTATTTTCCCCTCTGCTGCATATTTCAACCAAACAAGCAAATTGCAGTGACTTGTTAACAGGTCGTGGAATAGACAGATGAGTGTGTTTCCAAGGTCAGTTTCAATGGCGCTTGTACTGCTTGTGCTGCTGCCGCAGAGGGATTAGCCGCACAGACAGATTATCTGTAGGGGGAAGGGGAGTGAGGGTGCTTTCATGTAAGGAAACACTTCATTAACTTCTTGTTTGTCTGCTCATGTTTCACACAACATCACATTGACTTACAGGATGTCATTGCTCAAATCTTTCAAGAAGTTTCACTTGCTCCTATATTAGATGCAAGAAGAGAATGCAATACAAATTCAAGTAGTCTTATTTACATGTGATAAATTCATTGTGTCAATACTGCACAGTATCACGTCCCTTGTTAAAGGTTCATCATCCAAAGATGCAAAGATGCAGGCTACTGACTACAGACTGTTTCTGAATGTGATTAAATGACTGAACACTGGATTCATATGCCTTTGTTTGGGACAATTTATTTATATGTAATACAATAATGATATTTGTTTTTAGATATCATGATGGTTTTGAATGTAACCCACGGCATAGAGCAGAAATATAATTCTGCTGCAGTCTTCAGACAGTTATTTCTCATTTCCACAAGAGGGCGCTGGCTCATTTCTGAACATTGCTGATGTAAAACGACCAAGAGTGGAATTTCTAGGTATCCATGCGTGCAAATTATTTGGAACAATTTTGTCTCTTTCTGAAACACATAATTCGTATTTCTCAGGTGACTGTATGTAAGTATACCTATAACATTATTACTCTACAACAGGAAAATGGGCCATTTTATAGCCTGAAGTATGTGCCACCAGAAACAATCAAATATTGAATCAAATCTAGAACAAGTATTTATTTTTTATGGGTTGTGGGTTTCTTAACAGTTCACATGAGGCTTTATTTGTTTTTCGATGTGCATTTGGGGGGACGTTTTATATGAGTGTAGGTTTCTCATCCCTATTCAGGGATTAAATGTTTTATCAAGAAGTAATTTTATAATTCTGGAAATTATTTTGTCATGATACCATATCAACTCTCGGTCAAAATAAATCAGCTGCTGTATGGATTTTATACCGTTTTTGTTTGTCAGTTAGTTACTTTGTTTGTTTCTTCAATTGAAAAAGAATCCAAGTTTAAAGCCCACACACAATGTCTTTTCCAAAATCAGAACTTTCCACTCCCTTGATTTACCCACGCAGACTTTTGGTTGCCATGGCAACAGTGCAGCCAGGAGGCGTATACTGCTGAGTGCGTAGATCATTTGTATTCTCTGAGCGCACGTGCATGTTTGCATGTGCTGAATGATAGAAGGTGTGCGTGTGTGTGGGTGGGGTGGCCACACGTCTCCCTGTTACACCCCCAACCTCCATCAATGCTGCAGCTCCAGCGCTGATGTCTTCTTATTAAGGGCGGGACCAGATTTTCTGCAGAGGGATACTCTGCAGCTTCACACTGTACCAACCAGTTTGGCAATACCTGGCTCCCAAGAGCGTATGCACACACTCACACGCGCAAAAGTAGACTGCACTTGAGCCCCCCCCAAGCATTCAGCATCAGTTTAATACGTATCTCATCATCTGTTTTCCTCTCGCTCTCTTTCTCTCTCGACCCCTGTCTCACTGTCTCTCCATAGACGCTGACAACCTCCGCAGCTCTGACTCATTCAGTTCTCCATACAAGTGGAAGCACAGGAACTAGCACCATGTCCTCCAACGTGCCCCCCGGGGCAGCCAAAAGCAAGCCCCACTCTCCCTTCAGGAAGCGAGGAAGCCTGCAATACACAACCAGTACAGGTGAGTGACATCTTCGAGGTGATTGAGAGCTTACTGTAGTATTTTGTGTCATTGTAGTAGCGCCACGGAGACAGTGAAGCACTTTGAAATATGGACAGAACATAACCTGTTGATTGGCTGCGAGGCAAATCAACAAGACCGCAGCTCTCATTTAATTGAACTCTTCTGTGTTCAACTCGGGGACATCACATGCAAACATTCATATTCATGACATGGATGCTGAAATTATGTCTGTTTGAGAGTCTCTCCTTACTGTGTTTTCGGTTCATGGTTTGCTTTCTTATGCCGTTGTAGAGCTGCAGGATGTTACTTGTGGTATACACTTTTCTAATAAGTGCAACACTAACAACACTGCTGCAAGACAGTGTCATGTGTCCTGCAGGGAGATCTGCACAGGATTTGATCCCCAGCATGAATGAGTGGATTATCCCTCCTGTGTGATGCAGTGTAGTACGACCGTCTCAGGTCAGTCAAAACTGAGAAATTAATATGAATGTTTAATAGGTCCTTGTCCTGTTTTGCAACATGCCCTCTACCACTGCCCGCTGGCTTATCTTTATTCAATTATAAATGACTTGTATAATGAGGGCTTGATCTAATACCTGGGTTATTTCAATTAGTTTCACCAGAGAGTCATGTTTCCAAATTTAGGTGGAGCTCTGAGTTTGATGCAGTGCAGTTGCGCCACTGCAACCACAATAATAAACATACTGTGAAATAAATATCTCACTTATAGTGTCAAACAAATCTGAATATCAGAACTGTTTTTCAAATCAGAATATTTGAGACAGGTCTTGTATTGATATTGTTATTGTGTGAAATTGCGCATGATGATCCAGCTGGTCTGTAGCGGATTGCTGACTTCTCCTACTGGGCTAACGCAGATAAACGTGCTTGATATTTGGCCAACATAGTCAAGGCAACAGATTAGATTTCGGGGCATTCAACATTTCTGCTGTCATTTCTCTCATTTTGTAAAGGCTGTATTGAGAATCATTCCACATGAGTACACAAAGGTGAAGCAACAACAGATTTTTAGCCTATTCAAGGCTATTTTGGAGCATATTGTGTATGTATTGAATACCAAGTAGCAAAATTGTGGTATGGTGAATTAATGCTTATTACATTTGCCTCACAGTTCTGAGGTGTGGGGTTCGAATCCCAACTGCAGCCTTCCTGTGTGGGTTTTAGGTTTTTGCTATTCCCTTTGTGCTTGTGCGGTTTTCCACCTGCTTCCTCCTACATTCAAAACCATGTTTAAGATCAAGTGAAGACCTAATTGTCCTTAGCAACCAATGTACCCAACCACTCCCCCAAAGTCAGCTGGTAGAAGCTTCACTCACCACCAACCCTAATGGGGACAAGTGGTGTAGAAAATGGATGGAAGATACTATGGCTAAAGGTTCATCGATTTTTGTATGTCAATGATGATAGTGTTACCCATGAGACGAAGAATCAATGTAATGTGAGGCCAGAGAAGTCTGTAATTAATGTTCATAGCCATGTTGTGTGAATAAACTCTTGTGTCAATTGCACAGCGTCTTGCCATCATACAACCACTATCATGACGTCTTTATTTATACAGCACATTTCATACACAGGGCAACTCAGTGTGTGTGTGTGTGTGTGTGCGCGCGAGTGTGTGTGTGTGCGCGTGTGTGTGTGTGTCTGTGTGTGTGTGCATGTGTGTGTGCGTGTGTGCACACTTTGCACTTTGCCCACATCTTGCACACATGTCTGGGGTCCATTGCCAGAACACGTTCTGTAATTGTGACAGGGAAAATAATGAATAATAGATCCCTGCCATTCCCTCCTGTGACACAATCTCCATGACTAATATGGCATTCTAGTGATTGACTGTGTGGTTGGTCTCCCACCCACCATTGTCTTTCCTGACACGCCCTCATGTTGCACTACAGTTTATCTGCTACTGTTGTTGGTCATCCAACGTCTCTTCTGTTAGACGCCTCATGGATTTGGACCCTGTTGCCATCGCAGCCATCTATTTGTCTCGCTGGCGCTCTCATCTGGTGTTTCTCCATATGTGTGTGGGACTTTAAGTCCTGTCATCCTGCAAAACGACTTGATTTGGTGTGAAAAGGTACTATTTGTGACCATCACTAATCTCTCAGGGATCAGTGGCTTTCTAATCATTTAGTTAGCCATGAACTTACATCAACTTCAAATCACACAAATCTATTTTATAATCGTTTTATAATTTCATGAAATTAATGTATTGAATGAACTAGCAGATTGATTGATTGATTGATTGATTGATTGATTGATTGATTGATTGATTGATTGATTGATTGATTGATTGATTGATCTATCGACTGATTGATTTGATCAGCGTAAGACAAACATGTATTTCAAAAAATAAAAATTATCCAAGAGCCAACACCAATTTCATCACCTCATATTGAAATCAAGCCATAAAAAGAAAACTTTTTTTTTCCTTTTTAACCAAAGACAAAGTCAACCCAAATTTGGAATAGTCATAAATGTATACAGTCTTTATTGAATACTTGAAGTTGAAACTTTTTTTCAAAAGACTTAATTGAATGACACCTTTTAAGGTACATTTTATATGTACACCTTTAACGGAGACACAGCTTTGCTTTATGTCAGCCTTCGTCTGACATTTTTTTGAGAACATCAGCTCCACTTATATCATAAGAAGTATCTCTGTTTTCAAACAGTTGTTTATAGTAATACAGTAAATAATTATGTACTTTCTACGTTATTTGCACAGCTTGGCATTTGGCTAAGTCATAGGATTTCAAATTACAGGTTGTCCTCAACTTAAAAACATTCGACTTACATTTTACATTTGTAGATAGGAACAAAACACTGGCATAGCTAGAAGCGGGGTCACAGGACCACTGTCCCCCTGTGAAAGATGCTTGGGCCCCTCAGGTGCCAGGCCAGATTTTTGGGTATTTTATAATTTTATTCTGAGGGTTAAAATCAGGGGATGTAGAGAATAATAGTCAACTGTGGGCATGTGAAACCCTTTGACACAAACAGCAGACATGCTGTTTGGACCTGTAGCCAGACTTTATACAGCCGTGCCCTAGATGCTCACATTTTTGCAACCATGGTTATTATCAAGTGCAAATTTACCTTGCGTGCAGGCAGATTACAATTGCAAACCAATGTGTAATTTGTTTCACAATGATTGAGTAATATAGCGTATTGTGTTTTGTCTACATTCCACATACACAAACGGGAATGTGTGCGTCCTCAATCATAATGGGGTCAGCAAAGTGCTGGCCCTTTAATTTCATCCTCGTGAGAGGACATGAGGCTCCCGTTTTTTGGACAGTCCTCATTTTCTTGAACAAAAAAAAAAAGATGTTGCACTTTCTGATTGAGAAACATAGACTACACAGATATCTGGAGTACATGGCACCTTAAACTGGCAGAATTCACTGTTGGGAGGAGAGGAGTAGGGAGGTGGGGGGACGTACTGCAGTGGACTTCCCACATCCAACAGTGATGCACGTCATTTACCCCCCCCCCCCCCTCCTCTGAGCTCTCCCATGGTACATTCCAGAGAGATGTCAGAGGCGTTTAAATGAGAAAGCTCAGCTCCAAAGGCAACTAGTGCAGTGACAGCTGGCCTGAACAAGGAGGGGGCATGTGAGGGGGAGTTCATGGATCTGCTGGACCACCTTTTTGTATGTATGACAGGGACAGAGCAAGAAGGAAGACTGCGGATGAATGCGTGCCTGCGTGCGTCTGTGTGTGTGCGTGTGTGTGTGTGTGTGTGTGTGTGTGTGTGTGTGTGTGTGTGTGTGTGCGTGCGTGTGTGTGTGTCTGTTGTTCTCTGGGTGTTTCTCTTGTTTCCTTCCTCTCTGTTGTGTTAAAGTCATCTTAAAAAAGGAAGGAAGATGACATCTTGGGCCATTGGCCATTTAGCGGGCATGCTCCATCTCTCTTTTCCTTTCTCCCTCATGTTTCTCCCTTTCTATGTTCTGGTAAATGGGCTCTGACAGGTATGCTCTGCCAGCCTTCTCCTGAGCAAAAGCACAAATCCCACTCTCCTCTATACCTGCCCTGCTTTCTATACTCTCCTCCTGCATGTCCCTTGACAGCAGTGCAGTTTTCAGCACACTAAGAAGTATGCATGTGGATTGAATGACCCCCCCCCCAAAAAAAAAAACCAAACAAACAAACAAATAATAACTTGGTCAAAATGGTTGTCATGTAAAGAAGTTATCTTTTGTTAACAAGACTTGGCTGTATATAGTTTTCCACTAGAATCCATAAGACTGATGTGCGTACACATCATATGACTGCAAACTGAGAGGTGCTTTCTAAAAGGAAAGAATAATAGTGCCTCATCATCACTCTGCATTGTGGGTTGTAAGTTGCTGTCTGGGTTTTTCATTCGTGTTTTGAACATTTGCAGGCTTCTTTTTAATGCATTCACCAAGGACATCAGATAGTCACTGGTATTGCTTGTTGGACGTGCGTGCTTTACAACTCTCACAGGAGAGATATGTCTATGTGTACACATTTGAGTCATAGGAATCTCGTACGGAGTAAATCCTGAGCCTACACAGTCAATATGTGAGAATTCAAAAATGGTGGAAGGCGTGTATTCACTCTCATTTAACATGACTTTGAATGTTATTGGATAATTCTGAATGCAGCCACATCCCCAGTTGTTAGAGGGTGTGCACAGTTGTGCAACCGCATCAATCATTTCAGTTGTTAGTTTTTACTTTAAATTGCAACGTTTTGTTTTGTTTTTCTCAAAAACCTGATATTTGAATTGGGGTGTGTAGACTTTTTGATATCCACTGTATAAATGACCTGCCTGTGCATTTTACATTAAACAGTATGTAACGCTTTGAATTGGACTATTGAAATATTCATGCAGTTGCTGTCTCTTGACAAGATGGTTTGACCTCATTTCTAGGGTTACTGGTAACAGGTGAAAAATGATATGTTGATTCTTTTCGGTCATCTGGCCACTCCTCAAGGTTGTTTGCTGCATTTTCACCCCCTGCTGCTTTTGCCCTGCTCATTTATATCAATAATAGTCCACGATGAAAAGATTATGTAGTATCAAAGTAAGTCATGCGTTAGTGTGTGGTTGTATAGAGATGAGATACTATTATGTAACCATAGATGCATCTCATCCAAATATAGCAGCCATTAGGGGATTAGCCGCGGGTCCGTTCGGCTCGGCTTCACCGCGGCCCAGCTTGGATGTCTTTGCCGCTGGTCGCAAGCTGCCCTCGACAACACTGTCCTGTGCTATCAGGGGGAACTGATATGTCCCAAGGTGACGGGTGGCAAGGATAATGTCTTGGCAGGCCATTGCTTTACATAGCACAGGCACATCTGTGGCTTTGTGGCTAAGAGTGAGGCATCACTTTGTCTACTGGCCTGCAGTAGATTGGATGGCACAGCTTTTCTTTTTCTGGAAAAACTCACCTCTTTACTGATTTTGTGCATGAACAAGTTGTGCTTTGGCACCATGTTGAAAAATGTTTCTGTCCATGAAGTATGTTGAAGTGAGGTCAAATGCCAGGTGGGGCACGTGTGACCAACATGTTAATTATATAATGTTTTGAAGAGGTGTACTTATTACGATTTCATAGACAAAAGATACAATTTATGGTCAGTGAGGAGAGTTGAGTGGGTGTGAAATATTTCCCTTTTCCTATAGTAAAGTCAAGTTACCCAATACCCTGCTCTTATGATGAAAGATAAGTATTAAATAGCAAAGACTCTGCTCATGATTCTAGTTGTGTTATTCAGACAAACTTGTTCTACATGTTGAGTAGGATGTGTTGAGACGGCGGGGCTCAGCAGAAGGTGCTGCACGACACAAGTTGCTGCGACTTTGTAGTCTCCGTTTGTCTTTATTTATTTTCACTCAGCCTTTTTAAGAAGTGTTTTTCTGTGTAGCGCTGGGATTTTTTTCACTGCCATCTTTCATACTATATAGGGCTCTTTTGAGAAAGAGCATATTGGTCTTGACTTTGATCAAATATACACTATCAAACCAGAGGGTAGACATGATTGAACGAAGCTCTTCTGCTGGCAAATGTCCATCCAAAATGTGTAATTTGATCACAAGTCTGAGTGAGATGGAACAATTACTTTCTCCTTTCCTAGTCGACCTCCGTGGTGCCCGCCACCTCCTCACACCCCAGCATTCCTTGCCTGGGATCCCCGTGGCCTTAAAACAATCCATAGATCTCCGTACATCCATGGATGGCAAGTACAAAGAAATTGCCGAGGTCGGTTCTCTGCAGTAGCTGCGATGGCGTTCACGTTTGAATGAACTTCAATATCCAATATTATAGTTCTACCTGTGCTTGTGTATCTGTGAAGGAACTGTTCTCACGCAGCCTAGCTGACAGTGAGATGCGCAGTGCTCCTTATGAATTCCCAGAGGACAGCCCCATTGAACAGCTCGAGGAGAGACGACAGCGCCTTGAGCGGCAGATCAGCCAAGATGTTAAGTGAGTGGGAAAAAAAGAATAACACATGTTCAGGAAGCAGACTTAGACTTAGACTTAGATTTAGACTTAGACTTAGACTCAACTTTATTAATCCCTTGGGATTACTCTTTCAGGGAAATTCTGTGTCCAGTAGCAGTAAAATACAAAATATACAAAAAAATATAAGAGATAAAAATATACAGAAATATGCAGAAATATATACAGTGCAAGAATTAGCAATGAAATGTAAAAAAGGCAAAAAGATAAATTAGGTAAGAAAATTGAGGGAGGTAAAAACACTACACAGTAGTTGCCATGTATTATTGCACAAATGTGAAAAAAGTAATTGCACAAACATTGATGAATAGGGCTTTGACACCTCTTTCATGGAAAAAATATTTTGCAATTTAGCATATCTCTCTATAACATTAATTCCCAACTATTGTGCTTCAACACAATACAGATCGTTAGGTCTGCCACAGGGAATAATGTACTACTTAATTGGTGCAAAACATATTTATTTACTGCAATCCTTTGTTCAGATATCTATGCAAGCGACATATAGTGACAAGAAAACTACTTAAAAGCTTTTTCACTACATGGCAGAAAGTAACGTACAATTATCATTGCCATTCACTGTCACACACGCACCATGATGGTAACAGAATTCACATTTAGTCAAGCGCTGCTATCAGCCACAGCATGCCGCAGTCACTGACCGTGTCAGTAACATGAATTGTTATCTTTATTGGTCTACCAAATGAATTGTCTGGTGTGAGCTCAACCTCTCTGTCCACAGGTTTGAACCAGACATCTTGCTGAGAGCCAAACAGGATTTCATGAAAACAGACAGCGCCGTAGATCTCGAGTGAGTACCTTGCAATTATCCGTTCAATTACCTAATCCATGTGCTCAGGAAGAAAAAAAAAAAAGGCATATTTTCTGTCAGATACATGAAGCAACAAAGTCAAGCGCCAGATCTGCTGGAGAGAGAATTACTCCCCGAGAGAGAATACCAGCGGGTCACCATCTCTGGAGAGGAGAAATGTGGGGTAAGTCAAACGTTTTTTTTCCAGATATATTACATGCTCTTCATCGTCTCTTGTTCTGTTGCACCCCAATGCAGGTTCCCTTCACGGACTTGCTGGATGCTGCAAAGTGTGTGGTGAAAGCCCTGTTCATAAGACAGAAGTATATGGGCCTGTCGTTGCAGAGCTTCTGCAGGACCACCGCCCGGTACCTGCAAGAGCTAAGCGAGAGACCGCTCGACCTGACTATCTATGAGGAAGAATTCCAAGAGGCGACGGAGGCCAGTGTCGCAGCAGGTGCGTTGTGGCACTCTACCGTTCAAGACTCTCTGGATCTTGTTCACGAGTGAGGG
Source organism: Syngnathus floridae (assembly GCF_059516105.1). Lineage (NCBI taxonomy): Eukaryota > Metazoa > Chordata > Actinopteri > Syngnathiformes > Syngnathidae > Syngnathus > Syngnathus floridae. The sequence continues at coordinate 22,060,539 of NC_142414.1, read as the reverse complement.
AAGAATGAAAAGGGGGATCGACAGGCAGATTGGCGCAGTCATGTTGATAAAGGAGCTGAGCTGAAATTTACCAGTTGATCTACATGACTGGGAAGAATAAGGTCCTACTTTAGAAATAGGGTGAGAATCCCGGTCAAATGATCTTAAATGGGCATTTATCATTATTTTTTAATTAGTCATGTATAGGTCCCATTATCGTCTTTATGTAAAATTATAGTTATTATCTATAAATCAATGGTGTATATTCCCAATGAGAAATACTGCAAGTTTTCACATAATTTGGTTAGTCAGATGTTTTGGAGTGAAGTAATCACAAGACCAAGGTTCCAGCGCGTCTCGAAAATCCCATTTAGCACAGTACAGTAGATTACAACTGTTGCTTTATATTGCCACAAAATGGTAGTGGACATGCCTGACCTAGTAAAAACATAACTTAAAGTCACAATTTCTATTGCTCTTCGTCACAGCCTTATTTCTGATTTATCTCGAGATATTCACAACCAGGACTTTACTATCATCCTGCACATGACTCCCACATTAACACTCAACCACCATCCATCTGTTGCACACCTCCGAACAGGCCACCCAGCGTGAAGGCCTTCTTACGCTGAGAGATGAGTCGCATGTTTATTTCTACCTCCTTCAAACCTGCCACTTACTGTGACATTTTGTGCTCCCTCAGATGCCACAGTGCACCCACCTGTTTCTGGAACGCACCCCTACAAGAACAAGGACCCGAGCAGCATGCCGCCCGACGTGGGCTACGGCTGCACGATGGTGGATGGTGTCATGCATGTGTACACATCAAGAGAGACCATGGACAAGTGAGTTATGGATGGTTCTCAGAAAATATGGTCCAGCAAAATATCATTTTTTTCCATGTTGCTTGCAGGAGCACCGAGCTGGACCTGCCATATCCGGACCTGCAGGAGTACATTGCTGACATGAATGTCATGATGGCCCTCATCATCAATGGACCAGTGTACTTTTATTATCCTTTTTTTGAATGCATTTTCCACCGTTGAAGTCTTTTTATTAATTCAACATGTGATATGGCATGTTCTAATTAAAATTAAAGACAGAAAGAGCATTTTTTATCTATATTGAGATATTAAGTATGTTACAAACGTACTATTTAAACATAATCCCGTTACAACAAAAGAAAATCACTGGTGTCCCCGTGGAGCTATCTAATATTTATTTCCTCTTTCTAATAACTATTTCCATTCTTTCCCCGCAGGAAGTCTTTCTGCTACCGTCGCCTGCAGTATCTAAGCTCTAAGTTCCAGATGCACATCCTCTTGAATGAAATGAAAGAATTGGCAGCGCAGAAAAAAGTCCCGCATCGAGACTTCTACAATATCCGGAAGGTAGCGCCGTCAGGATCTAACTTTGCCAAATCCGTGTTTTCCGTCCAGGTTGTGTAATCAGCTTCCTGTTTGTATGTGTCAAGGTTGACACGCATATCCATGCCTCCTCCTGTATGAACCAAAAGCATCTTTTGCGCTTTATCAAAAGAGCCATGAAGAAGTATTCTAAGGAGATTGTGCATGTGGAGAGAGGAAAGGGTCAGACGCTCATGGAGGTATTTGAGACGATGAACCTGACTGCTTTTGACCTCAGCGTGGACACTTTGGACATGCACGCAGTAAGTCAGAAGCCTGATTATCAGAATTTTTGGTGTAGGGGATAAATGGATGGACTCACCTTTTTCTTCCACTTGCAGGATCGCAATACTTTTCATCGATTTGACAAGTTTAATGCCAAATACAATCCCATTGGTGAATCCATCCTGAGAGAGATCTTCATCAAAACGGACAATCACGTCGAAGGCAAATACTTTGGCCACATTATTAAGGTAACGATGCGCCTTCAAATGTAGCCATCAGTGCAAAGCAATGCAAACCTTCTTAGCTGCTATCATCCTGAGATCACCTGTTTTTAGAGTGTGATCATGTGACCTTCCTAACATGAGGCATGATTGAGCCCTTAGCAACTATGATGTCATTTGACAGCAAGTGGCTGCCTGACAAGGATAGAAGTTAAAAGTACAGTTCAGTATCAATATTTCATTCGAGACAAACAAAACATGGTGACCACGTTGTGTAACTGTCACTCAGGAGGTGATGGCTGACCTGGAGGAAAGCAAGTATCAGAATGTGGAGCTGAGATTGTCCGTGTACGGGCGCTCCAGAGATGAGTGGGAAAAGTTGGCAAAGTGGGCTGTCAAACACCAGGTCTACTCGGACAATGTGCGATGGCTGGTGCAAATGCCACGACTTTTGTAAGTGACACAAAGAGGTTTTACTCAGCTAAAAATCTAGCTCCTGGATTTGGGAGTGAGAGAGAGAGAGAGAGAGAGAGAGAGAGAGAGAGAGAGAGTGAAAGAGAGTGAACAAGAGTGTGAAAGAGAGAGTGAAAAAGAGAGAGAGAGAGTGAAAAAGAGAGACAGAGAGAGTGAAAAAGAGAGACAGAGAGAGACAGACAGCGAGAGAGATACATGGCTGTGGAAAGATTAAAATTGAAATACTGCATGATAGGCCAAGGAAGGAGAAAATAAGCAATACTATTTTAACACAACTTTTTGTTTTCTTCCAAGTGATGTCTACCACACCAAGAAGCAGCTGTCCAACTTCCAAGAGATGCTGGAGAACATTTTCCAGCCTCTGTTTGAAGTCACAATCCATCCAGGCAAACATCCTGAGCTACACCTCTTCCTTCAGCATGTACTGTATTACATTCATGACAATGCATTTGTTAGCCCCTCAGAGTTACATGTTATGGGTCTCTCTTGCAGGTTGTGGGTTTTGACAGTGTGGATGATGAGTCCAAACCAGAGCAGCATATCTTCAACCTGGACAGCCCGCTGCCAGCCAATTGGACAGAGGAGGACAATCCACCCTACTCCTACTACCTCTACTATATGTACGCAAATATGACTGTTTTGAATCACCTGCGCAGGTATGTGGGCTCCCTGTGGCTTGTAGTATGATCCTTTGTCTTCATGCCATCTTCTCGTACCATTTTTATCTGCATAGATTTTTTTTGGAAACAACCTTTGTATTAATGAATGTAAAATGGATACACTACCATTGAGTAATATCTCAATGGGCTGGTGCACCGCTGATATAGCCTGCGAGCTTCATTCTTTCTTCGGCATTTAGATTGTCAAGACTCCTGTAATTATCCATTCATCCATCCATCCTTCTATTATCCTAACCGCTTATCCTCACAAGCGAACAACCTCACGAACCATTCGTATTCACATGCACACAGCCACTGAGTGGGAATTGATCCACGCTGCCCGCAAACAAATCAGGCATGAGTACCCCTACACGATCAACGACTACCAGGAAATATATTTGCATTAATTTAGCTGTTTTTCAAAATAGAAAATACTATCAATATGCACAATATAGTTAACATCTTAAAAATCAAATATGGATGATAATATAGCAAATATTTTTCGCAAATATTTTACATATACATATGAATTTTTGATTTTATTGTATGGAATTTATAAATAAACAACACATGTGGCCGTTGAGAAGTTCTCGTCATTGATCTAGAGCAGTAGTTCTTAACCTGGACTGGATCGAACCCGAGGTGTTCGGTGAGTTGTTGTAAGGGGTTTGGTAGAGCCTCCGCTGTGGAAGTCACCTGATTTATCGTGCAAATTCGTGTTGACGCATATCTGAACTGAACTCAAAGCCAACAGCAGAAGTCACACTGATTGGCAGATATATAATTTGTTGTGAGTTCATGCATTGTGTAGGTTTTGTTCTTAGAACAAGGTGATGTTCAATTGTTCATGCACGGCTCATTTTGTGCACCAGTACAAAAACATCTATGTCTTGAATTTGAAAAAAAATCACATTTTATTTTTCACTTAAGAGGTATTTGGTGAATCTACATATGAAACTGGTGAGGTTCGGTATGTCCAACAAGGTTAAGAACCACTGGTCTAAAGTTTTATAGCAATCATATACATGGAAGGCCTTTAAAAGATAAGGTATTGTTTGTTGTCGAAATGTCTTAGGCAGCTTCAGTGCAGTTCTATTCAATTCGTTCAATTCTAGACATTTTTAAATGCTTGATTGATTTCCCTGTTAGGGTAGCACCATCTGGTGGACATACAGGGATTCAATGACTAATGTGAACGTTTTTAGAATATGAGAATCCACCGTGCAATATCAAAACAAATGTCCTGCCTCAATGAAAAAAAAGAGGCACAAGACACCCTGGCCTATAACAAACCAAGTGCGGATACAAACAGACCATCAATAAAACACACTTTAAAAAGACCGATTGCCTGCTCTGTATTTACTACAAACAGCGCCACCTACTGGATATGTTCCAATCCAGAGACGTGTGTTCGCCATTTGTGTTTCAATGCAGGCAGCGAGGCTTCCACAGTCTTGTACTGCGTCCACATTGTGGCGAGGCAGGCCCCATCCATCACCTGGTGTCTGGGTTCATGCTATCAGAGAACATCTCCCATGGGCTACTGCTCCGGAAGGTTTGAACCACAATATCACAAAACCCCAGAGGCAACAACCACCATATTATTTTGCCCAACCGAGTGACCATCCTGATCAAGTAAATCTAAATGGAAAAAGTACACCTGCGATGATGTCTTATCTGTCCACAGGCTCCTGTGCTTCAATATCTGTACTATTTGGCTCAGATTGGCATCGCCATGTCTCCACTCAGCAATAACAGTCTGTTCCTTAGCTACCATCGTAACCCTCTGCCAGAGTACCTCTCCAGAGGCCTCATGGTCTCCCTGTCCACAGACGATCCTTTGCAGTTTCACTTTACTAAGGTTAGCACACAGACAGTCAACTCTCTGGAACATGAGAGTTAGTGTGTGCACTTTTGTTGTAGGAGCCCCTGATGGAAGAGTACAGCATTGCTGCTCAGGTGTGGAAGCTGAGCTCTTGTGACATGTGTGAGCTGGCCAGAAACAGTGTGCTGATGAGCGGTTTTTCTCATCAGGTACCCAAGACTCTGCATGTCCAAAGTTTTGAAAAAATTGCTCTGTTGGTGTTACACAATCCTTATTGATACCCAGGTTCATTGTACTGTCTGCCATCTAGTGGAAGCCTATGGAATTGTTCTGTCTGTTATAACGCATCTACTGTAATGTGCAACGGCAACATGGCTGGGGATCACTGCGCTATACAATTAAAACTTATTATCATTCCGGTTTAGATGAAGAGCTATTGGCTCGGCCCGGACTATGTCAAAGAAGGTCAAGAGAGCAACGACATCAGGCGCACCAACGTCCCGGACATCCGCTTGGCATATCGCTACGAGACCATGTGTGAAGAGCTCAATTTAATAACGCAGGCCATTCGTACGGACGAGCTGGACACGATTGAAGAGGAAGAGAGTCTGTGCATGGCTGCTCCACAAGCAAAGCAATGACCTATCCCCATGGAACACAAAAATAGTTAAAACACTGTGGAAAATTCTGAAACAGTTTGTGTTTATTTCCATGAGGTGTAACTTTTCATTGTTAAGTCTCCAAATATTATTTTTTATTTTTATATGATTTGTTGATGGTCATATCTTGTCAGCTTTTCTGTGTCAGCATCCAAGCTGTTATTGTCATAAACCTGACATCTCATTGCTCTTTGTTTGGTAATTATTCAGTCTTTTGTGAATATTTGAACTCCTGGCCCCGGAGCCCAGATCCCCCATAATCTGGCTCTGGTCATTGCTCGTCTCCAGCGATAATGCAAGCAATCTAAGAATTCATTTCTGTTCACATGTGCTGCTTGTGCGAAGATGCATGATATGTCGCTGCACTCCCAACCCTTGTACAAAGTCAACTGTTACCAAATGGGAGTCATTTGAGGAAATGAAAGTTGGTTGAGATTCTTACGTAATATCATTCAATGTCTTAATGTCTTTGTGAGAAGTACAAGTTGCAATTCAAGGCAATGCTTGTCTCCACCCAGGTGATGCTGCACTGTAGTTGTTTTGTGAAATACAAGTTCATGTTGCCTGTCCTGCTCTCCGTGTGTGTGTGTGTGTGTGTGTGTGTGCGTGCGTGCGTGCGTGTGTGTGTGTGTATGTGCGTGTCAAGTCAAAGTCAAAGTCTGCTTTATTATCAATTTCTTCACGTCAAGACACACAAAGAGATCGAAATTGCGTTTCCTACGTGCGTGTGTGTGTGTGTGTGTGTGTGTGTGTGTGTGTGTGTGTGTGTGTGTGTGTGTGTGTGTGTGTGTGTGTGTGTGTGTGTGTGTGTGTGTGTGTGCGCGTGTGCGACAGTTGTAGTCAACACAGATGAACACAGTTACACACAAGGTAACACACTATTCAGTTATCAATAAATGTTATCTTATTAGCAAACATCTAACACAAATACAACATATATGAATAATTGACATATATATATATATCAACAGAAACCTACGGACAGTGAAGGCCAACATGAACAAATGTTATAGATGGAGATGGATTGATTTATGGCTCATGATGGAGAGCAGTCAACTACCGTATTGGCCGTTATTACCGTATTGACATTAAATTTGCCCCTAAAGAATGCAATTTAATTCAAAACCACAACTTAATTGTACTCGTCTGCACTGAAACTTGAGATGAACACAAAGGCTGGGAACAAAAAGGTTTATTGAGGTCATTGAGAGATTGTATTGGGATTTACTAAAACATACGGGTAACAGGAACAGTGCATTAGAGTGACTGAGGATAATAGTTAAGAGAATGTTCATGTGTTTTTAAATGATTTTCGATAAAATATGTATGGATTAAAAATAAATAAATAGATGAATAAATAATTAAATAAATAAGCAATTTAAAATAACCATCAAGCTACTGAAGGATGTGCGTGCGTACGCGCGTGTGTGTGCGCGTTTTCAATAGAATACAGAATGTTTCCGAGTACATTGTCTTAAACTAATACTGTATAATGACCTGCATATGAAAACACCTGTAGGCCCAAGTATAAGATAATCATCAGAAAGCCAGTGCTCGTTCCGGCGGAAACTGAGCGAGTCTTCTTGCTCTTACGATGCGTAACTGGGAAATGTCGTATGTCGAGACCAAGAATGCCAGGAAGAAGGATTTAGGAATTAACCCCGCTAGTGATGTGCATTCCAGTTCTTTTAAGTGAACTGAATCTCAAAATAGTGAACTCGTGCCAATATATATATATTATATAACTTCGCTCCACATGTCCTCAGCAATGCAAACTTTTGTGCCGGTACACCATATGTAAATGTAAATGACGGGATTTTTTTTTTTTTACCTCATCTAATATGTATCAAGCATACGAGCTGAGGTTTTAGAACAGCCAAACCAGTGTTTCCCAACCTTTTTTCATTCACGGCACACCTTTTCATTGGAAAAAATCTCAAGGCACACCACCAACAAAAATCTGTTAAATGTTACACCAGCTTCTATATTAAAATCAGTTATATTACAACAAAAGACGTAAAGTTCTACTCCTATATATGTATGGAGAGTCGAATAACTGAATACAAATAAATACTAAATATTCTTTAAATTGTATTTCTTTTGTGTTTGAAAGTGACAGTTTTTGAAAAAAGGTTTTAGACAGTGTAAGGAATAAACTATTGAAAGTGATTGTGATCAAAATCCAAAAGAATCAATATGGCTTTGTTTACTGTTTTAGACTAGCTCTATAAAATATTGCAACATTTTGATTTACGGCGTGGTGGCACCAGCTTCAATGCGCATTACGACACCTAGTGGTTGAAGTCATATGAACTGAAAAAAGAACGAATCACTTTAGGAAGTGATTTGTTCACTCTCGTTCTCTGAAATAAACCCGTTCTTTTGAACAAATCGTTCACTCACGAGCCAACACTAAACCCCGCCCACCTTATTTCTGCCGACTGCCTATCGCAGTACAAAACCAGCGAACCAGTCCGGGCTCCTTCGACTCACAGCAACTCTTAAGCAATACAAGACACAAGGCAAAACTTAAAATCAAAACTAAATACCATGAAACTTGCTTACTGGGATATTCGTGGGGTGAGTTCTGCAGCCTGCAAAGCATTTTTCTTTTCATAGTATTTTCATAACAGCTTAAAGTGTAACAATGGTTGCAGACGTTAGCGAAATGGCTTGTGAATAGACTTGCGTGTCAATACAATGAAATTACGGAGTTTCTGTAGATCAGGCTAAAGCTAACTTGCGTGACGGACGGTCCCCGGCCAGCCTGCACACAATTCCCTCTATTCAGAGGACCACGAAAGTATTGCTAATTAGAATAATTTGCTTGTATGCAAAGTGGAAAGATTATTATTAAGAATTATGATTATGAATGTAATCCAATCGCTTTCCCTCGTAAAACATTCGCTGTGAATAGATTCATGCGTTAAGAGTTGAATAAGTATTCCATAATCCAGCGCTGCTTCCATTCATAAAGTCACATGAAGCAATTCGTTGGTCACATGTCTATCCTTAAGGTAGAAACGTACCACATGATTTTTTCCCAGCCAACCAGTTTAATTAAACTGTACCGCGATAAAACATGAATTTATTCATTTTCCGTACCGCTTTGGCTTCACGAGTATCGTTGCAGCCATACTGGAGCCTATCCCAGCAATCTGGGCGGTAGGAGGTTGCAGCCAATCGCAGATACGAAAGACGTGTTTATTATATAATATCCTAGCATACTGTTTTTTTTTTTTAATGAATGTGAATCATTTGGGGTGAAAATAGTGGGGGGGGGGGAGTCAATAGATGAAAATGCATTCCATTAAGTGCCTCAACTTGTAAATTTCGCTGTGTGTCAAGTTCCAACTCAATGGGGTGAAAACACATAAAAGAAAAGCATGGTTCGTTTCAAATCCTATGCGCAGGATTAGGAAATACAATAACTGCATGTTAGGGCGTAGTTCATCTAATCCTTTCATTCAGCAAATTGCTAAAGGACAGGCTTTAAGTGTCATCGTAACCATTATAAATATTGCCTCAACAAATACTTGGAATACAAAGATTCATTCTCAGCACACACCTGTAAATTCAAGACACAAAAGGCCACTTAAGTGTTTTACAACAACTGAATCAAACAAACCCATCCTTGTGATTGCTGTCCAGCTGGCCCAGCCCATTCGCCTGCTGCTCGAGTACACTGGGACATCATATGAGGAGAAGCTCTTTTCCTGCGGTGAAGGTAATGCGGCACACGACCAAAATCCACCGTGGGCTGTCGTGTTCATCCAAATAACTTGTATTGTCAACTTTCTACGCATGCAGCTCCCAACTATGACAAGAGTTGCTGGTTTGACATAAAACCCAAACTTGGAATGGACTTTCCCAATGTGAGTGGTGTCTGACCGCATGCTTATGACCAAAACCTTTTACGATCGACGCTTCATTGCAGTTACCCTACTTGGAGGACGGCACCAAGAAAATTGTGCAGAGCAATGCCATCATGAGATACATCGCTAGAAAGAACAATTTGTGTAAGTTTCATATGTGACTATAATGGGGCACTTATGGTACAGTGGAATCTTTGAGGTTGAACACAATTTGTTGAGGACACTGGTCGGCCTTCCCATTTTTTTCAAACCCTATCCCTTCTATTGTCAAACATTAACTTTTTATTAACTATACAGGTATTGTTTCTAAGTAACATTGATCCATTCCCTAGTACAGTGATTCTCAATGTGTGTGTGTGTGGGGGGGGAATAATCCAGAGGCTATGTGAGATTTTTAAATATTTCATATTTCTAAAGGATTTTTCAAGAATGCTACTTTTGGAATTGCATAAATATTTCAGGAAAATTTAAAAGTTCACAAAATGAATTTTCTATACAGTTGGCTATTGCAGTTGGATCTCTTAAAACCCCAGTTTTCCCCATACCAGGGTAGTTCAGACCAACCTGTCCTACGGCACCGAGCATCACCGGTCAATCACTTGGAAACTGTTAAAATTAAGTTAATTATTAAAAATAATCTGGACTATGATCTCAAAAGAGGACAGTTCATGTTGATTTTTATCCAAGTTTATTTCCCTTTTTAGAGACTACTGTAAAATGGAGATCTAAAGTTTAATAATTGAGACAATGATGGCACAGCACTATTATATTATTATTATTATCATCATCCTTTCCTCCCATCTAAAAATGCTTGGCGCTAGTTAGGAGGTACTATCACAATGTCAGTCTTTAGTCAGTTACATACATAAGTGTCCAAAATGTGATCCCAGGTGGAGAGACCGAGGATGAGATGGTCCGTGTGGACATTTTGGAGAACCAGGCCATGGACTTTCGGAATGGCTTTGTGAGGTTGTGTTACACCGATTTTGTGAGTATCACTTTGCAAGTGGATATGACACAAGTCTCATAGGTCTAAATCTCATCTAATGATTTCAGGACAAGATGAAGCCAGGGTACCTTGAGGCGCTGCCGGGTGTACTCAAGCAGTTTTCCAGTTTCCTGGGAGATCGGAAGTGGTTTGCTGGTGACAAGGTGTTTAAATTGTTTGCTCAGCAAAAAGGGGGTCTTGCTCAGAATGGTGAAAATGACACTTTTTTTTGCAGATTACTTTTGTGGACTTCATCATGTATGAGTTGTTGGATCAACACAGGATGTTTCATGCCAGCTGCCTGGATGACTTCAAGAACCTCAGAGACCTTCTAGATCGTTTCGAGGTGAGGGAAAAAGCTAAATTTCTTTTTGGTTCACGGTGACAGTGAATCACTTTTTGTTTATCGCCATTGCAGGCACTCGACAAGATTGCAGCCTACATGAAGTCCAGTAGATTCATAAAGACCCCTGTCAACAACAAGATGGCCAAATGGGGCAACAAGAAAGAGTAAAGGCTTAAAAAAAAAAAAAAAAAACGTGAAAATGTTCTGCGTCTTCAAAAATGTTCTATTTGCATTCAACATGCATCCAAAACGATGATTCTACTGTTTGGGAATGGCGAAAAGATGGATTTCAGGCATTGCGAAATGGTTATACCCAGCAGATGAAACTTAAACTCATTTCTCAATTTGCACCTTTATTGACTTGCCTTCGAATAAATGTCTTGGTGTTAATAAATTCATGTGGCAACATTGTTTTTTGTTTTTCAGATCACTTTTTTTTGCTTTTTAAACTTCTAACTAGATTAATGCATACACTTAACCTTAACATACCTCACACAAGATATAGGATTCATAATGCTAAATGATTCGACCAAATTTCAGATGCTGATCAGTGGATGAAGATTGAGGCAAAAAAAAAAGTGTGCTTAGTAGCGGGCATCATACAGGTCTGATGGTTCACTGGCAAGCTGCAGCAATAAGAAAGGATACAATAAGTGCATCTGTGCAAGTTTGTGTAAATTTCTATGTCCGCCACTCACCGCAATAGATGATTTAATAGCTTGAAGTTGGAAGAAGACCTTGGCTCCTTCTTCCGGACACACAGTCCTCATCTCATCCTTGCCCATCTGCAGCAGCATTTTACCAGTCAGCACGCCGAGGCTGGCCACGGTGCTGCTCCAAAAAAAGCGTGACATTGTCATGCGTGCGGAAAACCACAAAGGCCAACTCTGGATTGTACCACTCACATTTTGGAGAAGCCTCTGTACTGCAGCCAGGCTCTCACCTCTGCAGGTGACGAGATTATGTCGAGTGTTGGCGGGCCGCGAGGTGGCCGCTGTATCAAGTGAATCAAACCACAGAAATTGGCAATCTCTCCTCTACTGAGCCACATGAGTGTACCATTACCTCCATGGCCAAGCCACTGCTCACAGGGTCCAGAACATTCTGAGGAACGTAGCCTTCCTCTGCATGGTTGTTACGCACAAGCCACCATTGCTTGGACCTTTGAACCACCTTGGGAAAGTCCAAGCATACAACACTCAAATCGGGTGTGCTCAAACATTTTGAGTGCAAAAATTGTGTAATACATTACAAAGTTGTGCTTAGAATCACTGACAATATCTGGCTCTGTGTCAACCAGCCACAGTCAACATCATCTCACCTCAACCACTTCGCCCTTCATAACAGTGAGCTCCCTGTTGTTGCGAGCCATGAAGTCATAGACGACACGCATGCGGTCGCGACCTTCATCTGTGTTGCCGTCGCGTCGTCCCGGTGGTATGCGCTGGCTGCTGCTCCTGCTCAATTGGCCGTTCTGATAAGGTAGTTGGGCGGCCTTGTGCGGGGGAGCAGATGGCCGCCAGCCGTCGTAGAACTCTGGGATGTAAGGCGGGATGTCATCATCGGGCCATCGAGACCTATGAGGAGGACCGAATAGAGTTGGGGTTTAGAGCAGCAAAGAGAACGCAGAAGGAATAAATTCATCCATGTCGCATTAGACGAGTGTTGGTGTCAAGACTTGGATGGAAAGAGCTCATGGGGAATAGCAGGGCCATTTTTTTTTTTTTATTGTGTTTCCATGGCACCCATCTCTGAACCTGTGGGTGACCTCAGAAGCGAAATGCTATATTTTCCATGTGTCATGCAAACAACATCACTGCTTCAACTTTTCCCTCCCATATCAGCAGTTCACACCTCATCTCAGGGTGTGTCCCGAGATAACATATCTCTACAGGGGACTCTGTTAGGAAAGAGCTTGCCATACTTTAAAGATGAAAAATATCCAAGAGAACATTTTTGTCCAGGTCAGTGACAAAAATCTCCTGGTTCCTTACAAGGACGTTCTTCTACAGCAAAGCATGCCACAGCTCTTGCTTCTCATCACTTTGAGGCTCCTACTTGCGTCACTGCTGTGTCGCTACCTGGGGATGTTCCAACTGTCTCCCATAGACCTCCAGAGCTGGTCCTCCTCCGGGGTGACCACCTGTCTGAGCAGGCGCAGTGACGACTCCGTCAGCAGGGGGGAAACCGCGACTCGGGGCAGTTGGGAATGGTAGTGAGGCAGAATCTGTGCAGGGAACAAAGGCAATCTTTCGAGCAGTGGGAAGTATAGTTTAATTTCTTCATCCAAACAAAATTGCTTTAGTAGAGTTTTCCTCTCTCAGCTTGAGTATTTATTTTCCTGAAGGTTTTAAAATTAACTCTCGATATTTGAAAACATAGCTACGCATTTTCATACATTCATTTCCATGTTTCTACTTAAGTCCAGAGTGATGAAATGTACACGTGGTGATGTATTAAGGTGACTCGCTCACTGTTGCTAAACTGCTGAAGAAAAAGTGAATGTAGTCCGAGGCGCTGGTGTTGACCAGTATGCCATCCAGCTGGCCCTGTCGAAACAGCACACGCATGCAGTCACACATACATGCGCACAAGTGTGCAGTCCAGTCAAGCTGGGGCAAAGCTACTTACTTACCAACAGATTGAGTCCATATTTGATTTTCTGAAGACAGGAGATAAATTCCCGAGGAGGAGGCAGTTGGGCAGCTGGAGGCAAAGGAACGGGTCGAGTTGCATGCACAATCCGTCTTATGGGTCAAGAAAACTGAACGGACTTTACCTGGGCTGTCGTGGTTCTTCTTCTTGCCTTTCTTTTTGCTTTTGTCAATCTGCGAGGGAGTCGCAGTCCCCACAGTGAGCACCTTGCCCAAGAAGATCTCCAGATCGTTCAAAACATGGTTTAAAATCTCCTGTGGGAATGGAACGGTGAAAGCACAGCTACGACGCTTCAGTGTGCTCAAAAGTTGACATACTCATCATGGGCATGGATGGTGTTCGACTACACTATCTTAAATTATTATTTCGTTCAGTCTGGACCTACATCTTCCTCACAGTTCAGAGGTTCAAGTCTTCAGATCTTGACTTCTGCCTCCCGACATTCCAAAAACATGCTTGCTAGGTTGATCAAAGATTGACTTTTCCATAGATGTGAGTGTGGTTACTTATTTGTCTATATATGTGCTGAATTTGTCTCTTTTCAATTGAAGTGTCCAGATCTGTGGATGTGGTGCATGCAGTGTAGCACCAACACAACTACAAATATATGCCCATGATGAATATATGTAAACATGTTACCACAACAGAATCTCTCTCTCACCGTGTTCCTCTCAACATCTGTCTGCTCGGCAACATCTGGAGTGTTGCGGGATCCACGCAGATCACGCTGGTACCCGGCTTCCCCTTGTGGGGGGTTAAAATAAGGGGGAGGAGGAAAGTCTTTGAATGAAGAAAATTTTAATCATTAGAATTTTTCTGAAAGCAGAATTTCATAAGTGTCCCGGTTTTTTGTGGGCCCACTCTGGCGGGGTTCTTTCTCTCTGCGCAACACGAGGTGCAGGCTGATGAAAACTTCCTGAGGCATGAAAGAGTACAACTATATTTGCGGGGAACATTCACACTCAGCGGACACCACATTGGGCACAAGCTACCAAAATGTCTGTCATCATATTAATGTCACTCTTAAATGCTGAGTTGCATTGCAGCCCAACATCCAAGAAGGTTCTAGCTTTAAGAAGCACAATCTTCTGAAATGACAGCGGCTATATCAAAATGATCGAGCAGACTGGTAACCCACTTCACATGTTGTTATCTCGCAATACACTGAGATAAACAAACTAATTATAACTCCACTACTACAATCAAAGTTTACCAGGTTCTCTGTCAGTCCACTGCGGGATAGGCCGCTCCAGCTGTGGGCTTCTGTCTGGCACAGCACGAGGGGCGGCCTGCCGGAAACTCTCAGGAGCTTGCAGACCGAAGTTACTCCTGCAAAACAGCAAGGAGAAAATCAAGCTAGCCTCATTTACATTTGGACTTTGTATCTGGATTTGTATCCGTTGTACCGGATGAGTGGCTGCTCTCTGGGTGGCGCCACAGGACCGTTTCCCTTTTGGACAAACTTATCTAGGTCACTCTTGAGGATGTCTGCCTATTACGATAGGAAACAGGTACTTTAGCTTATAATCAACATCAAAACTCACCTTTCAATGAAATCACTAGACAATGGGTACACATGAGTCCTGAATCTCAAAAGAATCTACATGATCCAAAAGTCTTGAATGTATGAGTAGCTCCCTTGGCAAGCAGAGCAAGGTCAATGACTGCACATGTTGCCTGATGGTTGCCAGGATACAAATAAAGTGAAGCACGCATCTGCAAAGGTTTGTCCAGTTCACTGAGTTGAGGGGACGACAACAACAGTGTTGGACGAGGACTCACTGCAGTCTCCTCACACTGGAAAATGAAGACCTGGGGATTGCGCTTGCTGCGTTCCCTGGCGGTGACCAACAGCAGCGAGTCGTAAGCGCAGCTGTCCAACACAGCGTCGGTGTGCTGGATGTTGATCAGCGGTACAACCTCCAGCTCTGACTTTAAGACAAAGACCAGGGTGATAATCATTTTTGTGGACTGCCAAGGTAAACATGAAAACGTACAACATGATCTGAAAACTAGTGCAGAAAGGATGAACTCTCAGATTTTTTTTTTTGGTCTTAATAGTTCTATCATCCTGCTGCACTTTTGCTTTAGGCTGGATGACGAACTGTAGTAGCAAATTAATTGGACTTCAGGAAATCGCTTTCATGACCATCTGTAGCAGACTCATTTGGATGTACGGTAAAAACAGTATTAAAAAATAACATTTGCATACATGGTTTGGAATGAAAACGTTGCGGGTGCCCATAGTCGACTGAGATGGGTGTTACTAACTTTGTTCTCTCTGTCAAGGAGCAACAGGTAGCCTCCTTGCACCTCCATGACCATGTCTTGAGGCCACAGGCGACCTTTGGCGTTCAGTCGCTTGATCTTGGCCACGCAGTCGTCCACAGTGGTCAGCTGCTGACCGTCCAGCTCGCAGGTGAGCAGGTGCTGCGAGGGGGTCAGAGCGTGAGGCAGAGGCCGAGCCCCGCATTGGCGCGCACGTCGCGGACTTTACCTCCACTCTGACGTTAAGGTTGTCTGCCTGCTTGCTCAGCACCTCCGAGTACTCCTTTCGCCGCACTTGATGCCAAATGACGAAGTTACAAGATGCACGTGGTGGAAAAAAATTCTGTCATTCTAATAGTGCGCTGTTTTGTTTTGTAGTACAGTAAGGACAAAGAGCATACTAAGAGGTGGATCTGAGATTGGATATGAAGGATTTTGGAGAATAGTTGAAATGGTGTTTTGTCATGTGTCAACATACTGTATATGGATTTGGAAGTCAGTCTGGGCAAGTTTCTCTGCGAGCTCTGAGGTGAGGATCCTCTGGAATCATCTTGTTGGAAAGCCCACCTTGACTGAGGGAGCCCTTCTGGTGAGAAACCCCTGCAACACAATTTAAGGTGTTTTTTGTTTAATACTATGTACATGTGCAGTACACTGTTGTATGGTGTGTTTAGAGCCCTTTGATGCAGGTCACCTAGCGTGCATTCCTACTAAAGCTCATAATAGTCACAAGCAACACAGGCAGAATAAGCAGCAGCCATAGTAGTGTTTCAAAATAGTATTTTTGTTGTTGTTTTTTTCTTCAAGATACCGCACAACAGTGGTCCACAGCCTTTTTACGAGTGTATAAAAGTGATCAAGTCATCATAAAAATCACGAAAAAAAATCTTATATAAGCCGCACCTGACTATAACCCGCAGGGTTCAAAATTTTGGACAAAAGTCGCGGCTTATAGTCCGGAAATTACGGTAGTTTATTCTTTCTTTCTCTTTCTGCACACTCAACATTTGAAAGTGAAATTTGAATGTGTTCCGGTGTGGTCATATGTACCGGTTATCACAAGCTAATGCTGTAGCACTGTTGGTTAATGATAATCTGTCCTAACACCGCAGCTCTGCTTACCTTTGACATAATGCCTTAACTACCACCGGCTAAGCACGTTGTGTCAGTGGTTGAGAATTTTAGTGTGGGGGTGGTTATGTTGATTAGTCGCACAGTTATAACCATAGGGCAGAAGCATGGAACAGCTTACACAGATTTTCATAGATAGGAAGATAATTCTGTCAGTTTTTAACCAAAATACTTAGAACAGTTGATAGGTGGGCAGGCACTGAACTCGTTGCCTCATATTTTTTGCATCATATTCCCATCAATCTATTCATCTATTCTTTAAATGAAATCATGCGAATTAACATATAGCATGAAAATGACACTGACCTTGGAGTATAAGAATAGGGGCGAGAGTTTCCCAACATTTTCTATCTTTTTTTACTTTTGTGATAAATTCTTGAACAGCACTCTCACGCCAAACCTGAAGAGGGAACACATTTGATATTATTCATAGTGCGTCAGAAGATGATGGATTGTATTACATATCACAAGTACACTAAATAAGCAGTCGAGTTAATTATGAACTCTTCGATGAATGGCTGTGTTTATTTATTTGGACATGTTAAAACAAAAGACAACACGATGATAATTTTCAATGCAGTGAATGAGTTACAACATACAGTATACGACTTTAGCCATATCCAAAATAAGCACAAGTGATTATATAATTTATACATTTATTACATAAGGTCAAATGTGGCAAGCCCCTAATGCCACAAGCTGAAAGGAAAATAAAACGCAAGGTCAAACCTACATTGATTAAACTTGGGAAAAAAATCTTTCAAATGATTGGGTACAGCATAAAGTAAAAGCATTAGTATACAATTATCAAATGCATCAAAACTTACCAATTTGTTTTTGAGCCACAAATCTACAGGACACAAAAGCAACATTAAAAGACATCAAATAGACGAAGTGGAAATTCCAACATGTAAGCTTTGGGGTTTGAAATCACATTACCTGTCAGCTTTGCTCCAGTGGCATTATTCCATGAGTGGGGAACGTGTCTTCCTCACACAGCGCAAACGCAAACTACTCCCATCACTTCCTGCTTGACGCATTGTGATCAAAGATCAGCAGGCTTGGCCCTTGTCAGAGATGGAAAGCTATTTGAAGTGTTTGTTATGAGTCCAAAGGTTTCCAAACACCTGTTGTTTCCTTGCAAAGGTTCAACGGTTGCCAAGACATTAGAAAACACTCATTGTTGCATAATAATTTGGTGAAGTGGAAACTTAATGTGGCCATAAAATCAGTGCAAGGGCTTTGAACAGGGCAAAAAGAAAGTAACCAAAAAAGCAACAATCAGACCACTGAGGTTGCGTAAAGACAAGCATTTATTTGACTATCAGCTGATGTGGAAATACTGTACACACCCATAAGAGTGACAGAGATCGACTATAAGGGGCAATTAGTTTATTCTGTAAAAGAAAAAAATATGCCCGTCTCGTCTTGGAACAATGAGTTGGAGGATCAAGTCGCGCAGGAGACCTGAAAGTTTAGACGACAGCTTTGGCCTGAGTGGCCTTAGCCAGAGCCTTCAGGTCTGTGATGCACTTGGCGATGCTCTCCTTCTCCTGAAACACAACCAACAAGCATAGTTCAGCATGGCACTCGGCAGATTTTTATGGAGGGAAGGAAGATGAATCACTACCATCAACACTAAATGGGAAACGTTACATGTTTATTATGACAAAGTTGGCAAAATCCAGATGGGAGGCAAGCCTACCTGCTGAGGCGTGATGCTGCTGACGACGTTCTTCTCCACCCAGTTGACCATGTGCTCCTGAGCCATGCGACGCTGGAGAGCCTGCAGGGCGACCTGGAAGTCCAGGCGCTTCTTCACCTCATTGGTCACCATGTGTAGCCGCTCTCTGTAGTTGGTCTCCAACAGCATGGCTACATTGTTCTGATCAGAAAGCAACACTGTAACTACACAAGCGTTGATTAGACGACCCAAGCTAAGAAGAATCTTATAGTCAAGCACGACTAAAAGACATTATTATTTTAGTGCAGTTGCAAAATTCTTTAATGTGTTCAATTCCATTCACTTCACTTCTGCAGAGGTTGACAAAAAGTCTCAATGAAGGCCAGGTCACAAACCATCCATCAATCTATCCTACATCCAAACCGGAGGGTCACGATCCATTATCCAAACAGGAATGTTGCGGGCAGGAACTTAACCCTGCTGACTTGTGTAGCAGAGTACACCCTAAACTGCTTATCACATATTGAGGTAGGTCCATGGAAGGCTAAATTAGTTACATTTATGAACGTGTGTGAATGGCTGTCTGCAAGAATCTGTTGATTGGCTGGCAACCAGTCCAAGGTCAGGTGAGCTAGGCTCAAAGCACTGTAGGAAATGGATGCTTGATCTGAGGTTAGATTTGTTTCCACAGCATACTGGGAAACACCCTCTTCTGTGCCCGAAGTTCAATTAAAGCCCACATGGACAACAATTGTTAATTTACCCTCTTAGTGTCGAAGAGCATCCCTCGGCCCTCGACTCGCCACTGTTCCTTCTTCTCCTCCTCGATGGCCTGGGTCAGGCTGGACATAGCTAAATCCTTCACCTCCTGAGCTTTGGCCACTTTGTCCTAGAATTAAAAGATATCAGAGACCGAGATTACCAACAAATAATCTGGACTTTCAGGTGAAATTTTCTCAATGAACCAAAAGTTCAACATAAAGTACTGAAAAGCATTGAAAAGTTTAGAAACATTCTAGTTTACTTCACCAGCAAAGGTTAAAGTGCAGTTTTATGATCCTACTAAAATTTCGGGACTTTTTACGAATCATGTACAAAGATGCTGAAATCTTGCAGTTTTACTTAAAGCAGGATTCCCTCCACATTTGCATGAGGAGCTCCAATCCAAGATGTCCACTGACCTCGTTGAGTTTGTCGGCGAAAGCCGCAACAGACGGGCCGAATTTCTTGACGCCGTAGATGATGACGGCGCCAATGGAAGCAGCTGCAAATGTTTCATGATTGATGACGTAGAGTTCCTTGGAGAGCAGGTAGACAATGAGGCCGGTGCCCAGCATGTAGGGTCCTAGAAGACAGGCGATACTTTCAATGCCAGATAGGAACCTGCCGTAGAAATATCTAGTGGAGATTAAAACCCTTTTTTTGTATATTGGAGGTTTATCAGCATTTTTGTAAATTTTCCACCAGTGTGTCTTTTTTTTCTGCAATTCAATGTGCGGCAATTATACGAATATTTGTGCCATTTGTGGGTTGGACAAGTCACTACCCCCCGCAATGAGCAGGGGTCCACTGTAATGCTTCCATTTGAAGACAACTGACCCGTCACTCCAGTTTTTGGGTACAAGAGCTGGAAAAGCTCCTCTGGGATGATGCCATGACGGACTTTGCCTCCCTTCTCTGGCAGAGGGGGAACCGGGGCCAGACTCTGGGATGATGAATGCAGGGAGCGAGATGCCTGGACCAGGCTACATGGAGAAGCAAACAAAAAAACAGAATAAGCGTAAGAAAAGGGGTAAAAATAATGTAAAATTATCTGTTAAGTTTTGCTGTTGTTGCTGCCGTTTTACACACATACCCAGCTCCGAGGGGGCTGCTGCCTTTCAGGGCATTAGCTACAAACAAGACAACAAAACATTAGTTACTCTATGTCTTCACCAGGTAAGCCACTACAAAATGACACCAAAACCTTTCTGATGATACAGTTTACTTGTGTGCCCTCCACAAATTTGCCATTTGAACCTTTGAGGCAAACATGTACTCTCAATAACAAACAGCTTTAAGATATATTTTTTCTACCCCTCGATTTTTCTATTACAACATAAGACAATAACGTTCAAAAACCCACCGCACAAAAAATCAGGGGACAATAAAAGTGGGGGATTTTACAGTCTGCGGTGTCAAGTTAAATACTAAAGGACAAAGTATTGTCAAGCAGTGAAATGTTCTGTCTGTAACTCATCTTTACAGTTGAAAGTGACCAAAAGAACATATTTCATTCACTATAATTGGTGGCTGGCTCCCCGATCGATCGGTCAGCCCATAAGTGTAGAGGTTGAGTTAATACTTCGACAATTCAATTTTCATTAAATTCTACAGATTGCAAGTCCTTTTCTAAGGAGATACAACTGTGAAAGATATGAACATTTACTACAAAGTGCCGTGTGTGCCACGAGGTATACTTTAACCAAACTCATGGCCGAATACTTAAAAATGATAAACGCACATAAATGTCCGAGGAGAGCATAAAGAAGATACTGGTGAGAATTAATATGGGTAAACAGACCAAGTAAAGGAGGCAGACCCCATACTAGCTGTCAAGAAAGGTGACATTTGCGGTGAAGCATTGCGCTATCACGCAACCTATTGTGTCGTCTGCTGAAAAGCAAAGCAAAAATAAACACCGCCGACAGTTTGTCAAATAACTATGTCCCGAATATGTACGCTTAGCGTTACACGTATTTATAAGTCATCCTGGCATGGGTCGTTAGCTGGTACTAGCTTGTCAACTCATTCAACTCGCGGCCTTCAATTTACCCTTCAGCTTTTCCCACAATTTGCACTTATCCTTCGTCGCAGAACGCAGCCATTCTGCGTGACCTTGAAATTCTCCACGAGTTCATACCTGAAACGATAACAAGCCTGGACAGCATGCTGGATGAATGGAGAGCCTAGTTGTCCGCGACACCGGGCACCGTGTTTCGGTCTCTTCGTGCCCTTCTGCAAAGAGCAGCAACAATGGCGGACAAAACGAGAACTCCCACCGACATCTCGCGATATCAAATACAACCTACACCTACATACAATTACCGCTAGATGGTGCTATTTGCAAGATGTTTGACATTGACAAGTTTGTAAGGTCCAAAAACACATCATTACAAAATGTTAAACCAGTCCCCCAGATTTGACCTCAGAAATATGCAAGGTCTTACATTTGTTGTTTACCTGTTTTGTCTTTAACTTTTCTTGCAACTTAAAATAACAACAAAAAGCTTTCAGAGCTTAAAATGCGAACACAGGATCCAAAAACATATGCAGTAAGTTGTGCATAGTATTTGAATCTGAAGCTTTGGATCAGTGTCATGAAAAAAGTAAAAACAAAAGTTATGAAAGCATGACTGGAGTGAGGTGGTGGACAGAAAAGAATGCTTAGTTTTGCAGCAAAAGAAAACTAATGAAAGTCCCCCTCCCTCAAATACTGGGGTTGGTCTATCTGTAGCTAATCTTTGGGGCCACCCTGGTAATGCATCAGTTTGGTATGAGTGGCTGTTGAGATAGAGGAACATATGACGTGGTGGTCCTCTTCACTTCCTGAAAAATTCTGCTCAGTAGAAAGAGTTATGTGAGAAGGACGAGACAGCCTGAACCTCAATTTAAAGACTTGGGGGGTAGGGAAAGGATGATTTCTGAATAGCTGCATGAAGTGTTTTCCAGTCTGGATGAGATGGCGTGGTAGGTAGGCTTCTAATTGCTGCATCCTGAGATAACTTTTCTTAAACTGTGCACTTTCTTGCACATTTCACCATTCTTTACACAACAACTAGTGTCATTCAGCGCACAGTGTTTACCACACCACAAATATCCTCACTAGTTGCACTATCTATTGTTATAATTTGGTGTATTTACGCTAAATAAAATAGTTTTGTGGCGCTGCATTTACAATATACACATGTACAGTGCTTGTGGGTTACTTTACGTATTCAGTAGCCATATTGAATAAACACAAACACAGACCCAAACAGATGCTAATTTCTTAGAGCCTTGGTAACATAAAGTGCATCCCCCCTGAAATATTTCAAAAACCTGATATTATTTTTTATGGAACTATATAGCAATATTTTGTGTTACTTTGTCAGTGTGCTACTTTTGTGTTACAAACATACTACATTTGTGCATTTGTACTATGCATTACGTATGATTTTTCTACACGCTGGTACAGAAACTTTGTCATACTATAGGAGGAACTACTTGTTACTCCTGAGCATTTTGATCCAAGTTGCTACAAGCAAAATACACATGCATAAAGGTTGGGCCTCGTAGTGTAACTAGTGCAGCGCTGTAGTGTACTACAATAAGGGTTAATTGCGTGCATATAAGACTGGGGGAAAAAACATTATTTGTATGATACTGTTATAAAGTAGGTGTGCGTCGTACTGTCTTAACACGTGAGGAAGGTGAGAATATTTGAATATGGACATTAAGATGGATTCCAATGATATAGATTAAACATTAAAAAAGAGAGAGGAAAAAAAAGTCTCCTCGTGATGTGTAAGCGTAACGAATGTTTGTGTGTGTGCGTGTAGGCAGTGGGTTTGCTGACCCGGGTTATGGACGTGCTTTATCTCCGCGGACTCAAAGTATCATCCCCCGTGAGAGACTTTGATCGCAAAGAGGAGATCAGAGCAGAGAAACATGAGCAGCTACGAAGACGCACGAACGTGACGTCATGCCGGATTCCAACGAGAGACTACGACACAGCGCTGCTTAAACTCACACTGAAGAATAAGAGACAAGTGGAGTTCATGAAGAGGAGATCGCTGCCTCTGTTGCCCATCACCCGAAGAAACTCTTGGTTCTCGAGCATCTCCACCTGCTATTCTTCATCCTTTTCCTCCCCGTGGAACACGTCAGATTGGATTAGCCTACAGAGCAGCCTCAGTGACGGTGGGCGCCCGGACACGGACGACCGCGTGAGTGTTTACCTTTCATCACTTGACATGACAAGTACCAAAAGTCCTTAACGACAAGTCGTGTCAAAATGAATGATGCTGGTTGAAGTACAAATAGGGAGTAAACTCCTGTACTTAATAGGAAAAAAGGACGAAATCTGAAATGGTCAAAAACAACCAAAATATTATTATGTTTAACCCATTGAAACTACATGTCATAAGTTTCAAAATCGATCCTCCATGTAGATTGTCTCTGTTTTTCTACTGAAGTACCTTTAGACTCGTGTTGGCATCCACGAAAAAAGTAATCAGCCTTGTTTGACAAACATGTATATTGTAGAAAGTACAGATATGTGTTTTCAAATGTGACACTATGATGTCTTGTATCAATATATTGATAAATATCACCCAATGTAATGATGTGAAGTGAAAGGAAGGCACTCACATCCTCTTCTTGCTTCCCCAGATGATAATGAAGATGATGGTGCACGAAGAAGCCTCCACAGAAGTGATCAAAGTGAAAAAGAGCGCACATGAAATGGACCGTGTCAACAATGGTGGGTGGATGAGTCATTCTACAGTACTGTTTGTATGGAAGTATCTGCAGTGTTGTTTTCTGATTAAATATGATTTTTTTTTTATCGTTCACCAAGATGCACACACTTCCCACAAAAGGATGAGAGAATCCTGTGTCCAGACAGAGTGAGTGTCATCCCTTTGATTCCGCTCTACAAAACTTACAGTGCAATGAAATAACAAAAAGTATTTACAGTTTTATTTTAGCCTTGGAGGTCTGTATGGTCTAAATGATTTTATTTCATATCGTCAGTTTTTTTTTTTTGCCATTCTTGCTATTCAAACTATGAGAGACCCCACTACTGCATGTCGGAAGGGAAATCTCGTAAAACCTCCTGAGATCGAATGTGACTTTAGAGTAAACAAACTCAGTGGAAAAACAAGTGACAATTTTTGGTTTGTTTTTAGTAGAAAAAAAATGTCAAAAAGAAAAGGCATGGATGGAGGGAAGTTTCATCCATCCATCCATCCATCCATCCATCCATCCATCCATCCATCCATCCATCCATCCATCCATCCATCCATCCATCCATCCATCCATCCATCCATCTATCCATCCATCCATCCATCCATCCCCCAAAAAATTAAAAAATATTTGTTTTTCCACATATGCAGGTCAGGTCTTGTGACCATCGAAGAATCTGTGAGTTTACAAACAATATTTTCCTATTTTTACCGATACAGTAATACATCATAACAAATGTATACATCATAATTTATATTTTCCAGGATATTCTGCAGTTACAGAACTACATGGAGGTGAGCTCAGTTTTCACCCCCACTATATTTTGTTGTTAAAGGTGTAAATAGAAGGACTTAAACATGTTTAGGACTTAAACTAACAAAGTTACTCATGTTTTTATGAGACTACAAAAAGCAAGTATTTGAATAGGGGTGTGTAGACTTTTTGCATCCGCTGTATTTCATGACACTATCAAGATGGCTTCACGACTCTAACCTCGTCTGACACCGTTCCTCTATCAAGGAGGGCCTGTTGAGGGAGATGGCCATCAAGAAGAAAGTGGAAATGCTGCAGCAGTGTTGCACACAGCTGCAGAAGACCTTGAGCACATTACGGAAGGTAAGTGCGACCATTCCTACGCAGCGGAGGAATGCCTGTCACCTCAGGAAGGCCGACTAGCTCTGTGGTTTCCTGCCTCAACTCTTGTCTCTACCGATGAGCGCAAGTTGTTAATTTTACGCAGGGGGGGTGGGGGGTAGGGCAGCTTTTGGGTGGCTTTGTTTGATTAAAAAAAAAATGTAGATCAACTGAATCAGATAGCAGTCCATTTAAATGTACTCTGACTTGCCTTAACTTTGACTATCCATTGATTGAAATGGAAGTATGTATTTGGTCATGAAATGTCATCCTTCCACATGACCCATTTCATTTCAAGCTGCAGCATTACAGCTAGTCGTTTCCTTTCTAAACCCACAGGCTCACAGCAATGAGGATGTGCTGAGAAACAAGATTAAGCTTCTGGAGACACAGCTGCAAGCTTGCCTTGAGGTAATTTCATAAAAATAAAAAATAAAGCTCCAGAACATTTTTGAGCTATTGACAATGGTAACTAAGTTGACCACAATCTATTATATTACTATATCGGTCAAATTTGATTTGGTCAACTTCGAAAACTGAATTTCTCAATCCAAACTGTTGCCAACGGGTAACAGGTAGGTAACATTTGAACAATGAACACAATTATCCAGCCAAGCATTCAATAAAATGAAGAAAAGATTAAGAAGCTAATATACTAGTACAGATCCCTGTCCAAGCACTTATTATCAAGAGTCTGAAAATATTTGTTGGAATAATGTAGCCTCTTTTTTTCCTTAAATTTGGTTAATTAAAATATATAATTTGTGTTGTTAGTAATTTATGTCAATAAATAAATGATCTACATACTGTAAATAATTAAATAGTAATGTAAGCATCTAACATCTTTTGGTCAATTGAGTTTATTATAAATAATACAAAAAGTAATGGTGAATTATTTTGTTACGATTTAAATCAGAAAATTGCACACACACACACTCACACGCGCGCACGCACACACACACACACACACACACTTTCAGCGCATCAGTGGATTTGACAAAGCATGTGTATCGTTGCAGAGGTTTCCCAAGGAGGTGTCAAATAAACTGGCGCTCGAAATGAAGAAGCAGAACATAACGTTTGAAGAAGCGATTGAGAAGGTCACCCAGGGGAAAGAGGAGGAACTCAGCAAAATTGTCACACTTATGACTTTGAAGAATCCAGACATTCAATCCCAGGTACGTATATTTACGTCTTTTTCACGTGGGAGGGTAAAGAAGGAATGAAAATGGAGTTTATATTTTGCATCGGATTAGTTACAGATTTTAGCGAGTCAATTATATTCTAATAGTTTCCAATTCAGGCGGTACAGTTAGCACATTTGCCTCAGAGTTCAGGGGTTCAGGCTTCAATTGTGGCTCTTGTCTTCCTGTGTGGAGTTTGCATGTTCTCCCTGTGTGGATCTCCTCTGGGTTCTCCGGTTTTCCTCCCACATTCCAAAGACATGTGTGGTGGGCCACTTGGTGGTACGAATAGCACCCAGTTTTTCCAAACCAATGTGTCATCAGGAAGCGCTGATTGCTGCAAAATCGGACATCCTGAGGCTGCAGAACCTTTACGAGGAGCTGACTCTCACAAGTCAAAAACTTCGGCGGGAGCTGGAAGTCAGCAGTGAACGAACACGAGAGCAGGAAGTACAGCTCGAGGTTGGCACACAGATGCCTTCGTATCTGCTGTATGAGTGGTCCGACATTTTAACTGTCAAGTGCGGTTGTGCTCGCAGCTGTCCAGGGCCAGAGAAGCCACATTGACTGAAGAGCTGGTGTCACTGAGACAACAGAAGAATGAGCTGCTGTTCCATAAAAGTCTCCAGGAGGAATATCAACAATTTATGAAGAACCAAAAGCAAAATTTAAGTGGTAAGCCCCCCCGCCAAAACACACATGCGTTTAATCTGCTCAGAGGGAAACAGACAGAAGTGGCAAATGTATTCATACGATTATTGTTCTGTATTATTGCTCTGGTTTTAGATGACTGCGTCGAGAGACGGGACGTGAGCATTCAGAGCGCACCAGAAGAAAGAGAGACATCTCCAAAAGGGGACTGCGACGTCGAGGAGAAGCTTCATTACACTCAAGAGGAACTCCGCCTCAAAGAGAAGGAGGTGACTAGGACAAGGACAGGTTCTTTTGAATCAGTGCTAGATGTCTAAGAGCCTTGTGTGTTCGTTAGTTGTCAGGCGACTTCATGGAGGATGACATGACGGGGGTGGGCAAAGGTTGGCGCTGAAGGGCCATGTTTGATTTTTAAAATATTAACGTCTACTAGCTTAATGCTAATACTTAATGGGAAATGCCACAGATAGGAATATGTATAGTGTCAGTCCTATTGGCAATCTTATAACTCTTTGAGCAATAGTAATAATAATGTACCTTTCGCTTGTTTGGACACCACTGATACATTACAACCATTTTTGTTTTTTTTGGGGGGGGGGGTGACACATTCATAGCATTTCCATTCATTTCAAGGGTTAAAGATGATACATGATGTGCAGAATATTAGATATTTCAAAGACTCTAAATTGTTTGTCAATGCGAATGATTGCACAGTGCGAGGCCCTGCAGACTGAGCTGCATACCATGGAACAAGAATTTCTGTCAAGTCAGGATCGACTGTCGCAGTGCAGGGAAGAACTTGGGCAACTTGGCCACCACCACAAAAAAGCCGTAAGCTCTGTGTGCGTGTGTGTTGTTCTCTGTGTGTGTGTGAGATTAAGGGCTATTTAAATAAATTTGACTTGACTTAAACAATGAACCGTGGCCTGGGTATTATGGCCTGTAGTTTTTATCACTCAAAAGGGTTTGAATGCCTGCTTGTTTATGTGCCTTGCTATTATTTGGCTACCATCCAATCCAAGGTTTACCCTGCCTCTCGAAAAGAAAACTCCAATGGTGGTCACAGAAATAGCTTGAATCTGACAAATGTAATAATGAATAAAAATATAATGAAAATTAACTACAAAAACCAAATTGAATTGTGGTTTGAAATAATTATTTTTATGGAAAAAAAACACAAGACAGGCCTGGGTGAAAATAATGGTATCTCTTGAAAAGTTTGTAAATAATTTTCCCCATGTGTATCCAGAATACCTGCTGAGAGCGGAAGCATTTCTTGCCTCTTTGTGCAGATGTGGCGCGTAGCCCGATGGAGTCCGTGCTTGCTCCTCGTTCTGCTGCTGTTGCTGCTGCTGCTCCTGCTGCTGTGGGTTGTGACCGGATTTGCCATATTGCAACCGTGGCGTCCACTTTTCGGGGAGAAACTAGAAGAATTCTATTTTGACATTGGGAAACGAATAGAGAATTATTTCTTGCAAATGGTCTCCCCCAAAAATTCAGGCTGTTTTAGGCCAGTGTGACCATGTCACAGTTGGAGGAACATCATCCTTCACTTTTCAAATGTCTAACATTTAAAGGTTTTTGTGTTAGTTGTTGATATTGTCAAGAAATGCAAATGTGTGTGATAATAAAAATATATTTTTTACAATAAAAGCAATCTCTTACTTTTTGCTTTAATAGATTACTGCCATCTCTACTACTATTCCTGTTTTATTATTACTGTTAAATATGTATATAAAATAATGATGATCATCATCCTACTAAAATGATGACTATGATAATATTAATAACCATAATGATCATCTATTTTAAATTGTGTGATCGGATCAGTTTACCACTTTTTCCCTGCCAGACATGTACTACAATATTCCAGCTCAGAAATTATTTAGATTGCTCTCGTCAAGTGTGGACAGCAGCTCCCGTGAAACACAGAATCTATTGTCTAATTGCACTCAAACCGAATTTTTTTTTTTTTTTTTTTTAAAGAGACAACACACTCAAAGGTGAATTGTGTTTGTGGTCATTGTTGATTGTATGGAGGGGCTTTTAACGGTTCCAGATAAAGCTCTATTATCATCTGGCACTGACACAGCACATCCAGCACACAAATGTGCACTTTACCTGCATGTTCCGTGTCACGTATCCCACCCTGGCTGGACTTTGCTCAAAGTGGAGGTAAGAGGATGCACTGGGCCAGTGAGGAGGGCATCACGCAAAATTTTCTTTCATCTACGGGGCAATAATCGAGATGAGGACTGCGAGTCTGCTCTGTGCGGTGTGGCTGTGTATGTTCAATGTGGCTTTTTCCCTGAAGATCTGCGCTTTTAATGTTCAAAGCTTTGGAGAATCTAAGGCCAACAATAAGAAGGTTGTGGGGATTCTACTGAAGGTACACATCCGAGCAACATTGTCACAAAACTGCACAGATGATTTTTGTCTGATTGTTTTCTTCCCAAGATTCTTTCCCGATGCGACTTGAGTCTCATTCAGGAAGTCCGTGACTCAAAAGGACGAGCAATACAAACTTTGGTGAAAGATCTTAACAGGTTTGTCAGACTGAAAGACTTTTAAAGAAGACAAGCAGTTTCTAACGAAATTCATGCAGAATTACACACTGCTGACTTCCCACAGATTTGACGAATCCAACGAGTATTCCTACGTAGAAAGTGAGAGGCTGGGAAGGAAAACCTACAAGGAACAGTACGTCTACATTTACAGGTAAAAACAGTTGGCAGGGTAAAAGGTCAATCTGATGACACCGTTTGACCCCCCCCCCCCCTCATCATCTCCACAGAAACAATGTGCTGAAAGTGAAGGAGCAGTATCAGTATGCTAAATTAGAGGCGCAGGGCACTAATGACACAAACGTCTTCTCCAGAGAGCCTTTCATCGTTCGCTTTCACTCCCCGACCACTCGTAAGATTCAGACACGACACAGTCCTCCACTACAATGCACAACATGAGTTTTAAATGGAAGAAGCCTAGAAATAAAAACACTGCTACAGTGGTGCCTTGAGATACGGGTGACCCAACTAATGGCTTTTTCTGGGATTTTTTTGCTTTGCCATGCGATAAAAATCTTATTTTAAATCAAGCAGCAGTTTGGCAGAAAGTAAATAATCCCACCCCCTCCAGGCTAATTAGTAGTACTATCTTTGTTGTTGCGTAATAACTCATTAAGGAACAGATATTTGAACCAGACTTTACAACACTCACACATCCTCTGTGAGTAATATTAGCAGCAGTTTACTGACTTACAGTAGTTATGAAATGAATCATTTGTCAGTAGGAATGTACTACACCGCCTCTTAGTGGCCAAACTACACCAGAAAGTGCTGCATTGAATTAATCATGCTCCACAAACTGCCAATTACATTACATTTAGATGTGCTATTATTACTTTTTTTTTTAGAACGAAAATATTCCCTTGTTCGTGGTGGCGGGGTTATCTGGAACGTTTTAAAGGCACCACTGTAATATACAGCAAGGACTAATGTAATGAAGTGATGATGATGATTTCATTTACCTTGTTTTTTGGGGGGTGCTGTCTTTCTTCACTGTGGCGGGCCAAGGAAGTGGAATGAGATTGTGGAGATGGACTGAAAAAGAAAGCTGGCAGTCAGACCCAGAGTAATAAAAAAACATGCATTATACCATATATACAGTTGGTAGAATGTTTTACATCACTTATAGACAAAGCAGTGTACAGTACTTAGCAAATACAAAACGGTCTGTTAACATGAAGTGATTCCATGCTTCTGTTTTAATTTCAGGGAGCTCTCTGTATTTTGAACAGGAATGAGTTATTTCAAACTAAATTCGTATTTTTATACCCAAATTGGACTCAGAGTTAATCAAACAAGAATGGAATTCAACCACTAAAAGAATATTTTATTTTATATATTTTATATATCATTAGGAATACAAGTAACTATCATTTGAAATTAATCAATTCACAATAAAGTTGGTGGCTGCTTTCGTTATAACTAATGCTGTTAATTTAAGGAATTTATGACCTTACATTAGATATTCAGTAATTGATTTGTTACAGCCTCCAATAAACATGCTTTATTATTTTGTTCAATAACTAATAGCGAATCATCGTCACATGATGGCAATCACAGTATTTATGTTTTAGTCACGAAGGATCTCGTCTTCATTGGCCAGCACACAAGTCCCAAAAGTGCCATGAAGGAGATGGATGAGTTGTATAATGTGTTCAAGGAAATCTACAGAGAGTGGAAAACGGAGGTGCTTTTTTTTTTATTATTATTATTCCCAAATCTACATCCTACTTGCCTGGCAGTTCATGTACTTAGGTAATGATGTGAAACTTTCCACCGAGCCAGAATGTGATGATCTTGGGCGACCTGAACGCCGCCTGCGGCTATGTCACCATCAAGGGCTGGCGAGCTGTTCGCCTGAGAAGTGACCCAAAATTTCGGTGGCTGATCGGAGACGAGCAGGACACGACGGTCCGGGAGAAGACGCACTGTGCGTACGACAGGTGGGAAATTGGTGGCACACACTGTCTTAGTCAAGTACTGGCCAGCAATGGCAAGATGATTTAGGATTTGATTTGGATCTCTTTTAATCCCCAATTCAGGATCATCGTCCATGGACGTGACATTATTTCCACCATAGTGCCTGGCTCTGCTCAGCCGTTCAATTTTAAAGAGGCTTTCCATCTGACAGAGGAGGAGGTAAATGTGTTTCAAACATGTTTCACAACAGCAACTTTATGTATTGAGGGATTTCTTTTGTGGGTATTGTGTTGAATTTTTGGTCAGTGGAAATATTTGGGTCATTCCCAAGGTGACTTGAATGATCTGAACGATTTAAATTTTGAACGAGATATGTCATGTTGAATGCGGTATTTGAATGAATGATAAACAACCTGTAATGGAACTTTTCTATGATATTTGAATTACTTAGAGGTGCCTGTTTATGAAATGTTTCAACAGCTCTTTGTGCTTAAACTTTAGGCCCTAGGGGTGAGTGACCATTTCCCTGTCGAGGTCGACCTGAAGCCAAAGCACCATTACCTACTGCGCAGTGAGCTGTAGACTGAGATGTACTTGGAATCACCCGCACTTTATTTTTACCTATTAATTAAAAACATTATTCAAAATGTGCCTCGATACCAGCATTGACTGTATATTATTGGTTATTGCTTAATGGTGTGACTTTTGCGCCTCTGCCCTCAATTCAGCATTCAACAAACAGTATCTGAACATTAAAACTTTTGAGTGAGTTGGGGTTTTTTTGTGTGGAAAAAATGAGTAAAAAATGTATTCTTGTCATACATCTGGTTAGGTCCTGTATTTACATTGCTGCATTTAAATTGTTCATCCCTGCGTCGATTACCCCAGCGCTCAATAATCAACACTTGATGGTTACCACAAGTAGCCACATGGCGACGCTGCGTTTAGAGTTGACCGTTTAACAAAGGGGGCGGGGCAAAACGCTGACGTTAACACTCAGGAGGTACGGTTGATTTTAAGACTAGAGCAAAAACGACGGGCGGATTTCAAAGAACTTTTGCTCCCGTTGAGGTGTGAATGGAAATACGCTTTCAAATTGGGGAGCAGCATAAACGCTCACGAGATGCGATTGTTTAGTTTGTTTATTTTTTTTTAATCAGGGTGAGAAAAATCCGAGGGGTACAGCGTTGGACTGAAAAGCGCTCGGACGAAAAGTGGCAAAATAAAGGAGCGCCCCAGTTTTGCGAGAGCAGCCAAGCTGTTTTATTTTTAGCAATCGAGACTATCAGATATTAAACTACACGTAAGACTGTAAATTACAGACGCATTATGTATACATTGAGCAGCAAGTCAACAGATGAGCTCCGAATCCTTCTTGATGAATACGGGATCAAGCATGGTCCTGTCGTCGGTGAGCAGTGAACCCACACGCGTGTGACAGTATCATGTTTTCAATGGGGTTATCTTCTCTGCTGTATTGTTATTCTCGCTCATAATATGCCTCTCTTATATTCAAGACTCCACCCGAAGTCTGTACGAGAAAAAAATTAGAGAAGCGATGGCCAAAGAGAAACGAGTTTATCCGAAAAGATCGGACAAAACCTACTACAGAGAAGAAGGTAAAACACGCACAACAGAAAACATCAGGTCAACACTTTTAACCTGTCACATTCTGCCACCAAAAAATGTTGCATATTCATATCACCTTTATGGAACAGTTTTACGGGGACTGGAAGTAGTTGTGTTCAACCGCATAGTGGGCTAATCCAACCATTTCAGCGGAAGTTGCAGAAATTTGGTGTGGCACAATCTTGACACGCAACATGCCCCACCCACCAACTATCGGCGAAGTAATCAACTAAATTTGTTAGGACGATTATTATTTATTTTATTTTAGTGCATTGCGCTAAATGTGAATAAAGATAGGTGGTTGGTCAACATTTGTGTGTTGGAAACAAAGTGATTGATCGACACGTTGGAAACTTTTGACACGGGGGTACATGTTTCCAAGCCGCAAATATTTTGCAGAGGTCGCCATATACCTCACCTGTGCAACTCTACATAAGACCCTCAAGAGCTCGAGGGGATGAAGCATTACGTTCTACTACAAACATAAACCATCTGGATGTAGTTACCCCACTTTATAGCTCAACAATACAACTTCCATCGACTTGGGTATTGGAATGCGCAAGAAAATTACCATGTCAAACAGGATGCTTTTTGGTCCATCTGTAAATTGCATAGCTTATAACGTGTCATTTTTTCATTCCGATTTCAGAGGAGGAAGTTACATATGTTTACAGTCCACCTGTAAGTAAGGCATGCATATTTGATCTCCAAAATATTTTCCTAATTGGGTGTGCTACTTTTTATTTCTGTTTATTATCAATATTTGTTTACTACAATTGTTTGTGCTGTTGTAGGTCAGAAGTCATTTGCCAGAAGACTAGTAAGTTATATTACACATTGTTTGCTGTAAAATTCATCTTAAAGGGGACATTACCAAATATTTAAGTTAAATTGCTTAGTGATGAAAGGCTTACTCCTTGAGTGAAAATATAAATGCTTCTACATCATCTTTATAAGAGATAGCTTTTCGCTTGACTTCAGTCTCTGGGCTAGCTACTCGACAAGATGCAATGCCCTAGACCTGCCCCTACTTATCGTACCCAAAGTTGCTCTGCAGTACAGGGGGCAGGGTGAGCAGTAGCTATTAACACTAGCTGTTTTAAGTGTGGTAAAATTCTCCATCCTTTGTGTATTTTGACCCAATTTCATGTTTTTTTTTTAATCATATTTTGATTTGACTACTTAGTGTGCACTGTTTTTCTACAGTAGTCGACTTTACACGAGTGCCAGACCGGAGTGGACTGAAAGGGAAGTTCAACACGAGTGAGTACTTTGTTGAAAAATGTTAGCAATTATATTTGTCCAACTCTGATGTTAGCTCAGTGACTCAGTGTCAAATCAGATAAGACACATGCTTTTGACTTTTTGGGGTCTTTGTGAACATGAAGTTACTGGCAAGTGTGTGACAAACCTCCTGTTGGTCTTTAGACGCTACACATACGACCCTGCGTCGTCGCCGTACACAAGCGCCAGGCTGAGAGCCACCGAAGGAACACCCAAGAAATCTCATGAAGACATTCCCAAAGAACCTCAGTCATCCCGCTTCATCCCAGTCTGGGTCCAGTTGCTGTTCTTCCTCGTGGCAGCAGTCTTCCTCTACCTCGTCTTTGCCAACATGGAGACAAACGATTACACTAGGAAAATAGAATGATTTAAGCAAAACTATGCCCAGTTTATAGGGCTGGTATAGTTCAAATGACATATTTTATCACAGAGTGTTTTATTTTTGCTTAATGCCCTTTTAGCATCTTGTGACCAAGAAGAAGTCAGCGCTACTGTTCATTGTTGCTTATTAGATTTAAAAGACAGTGGAAGAGCTAAGTTTAGATGTTTGCTTCATCAGTTTAGCTGCTAAACAAAAGTGCCTCAGTGGTTTTGTTACAAGTTGCATGACGTTTTAATGCAAATTCATAACTACAGATATTTGTACTCTTGGATGGGATATTTTTCTACTATTCTAATCACACGGTTTTATCTGCTGACAAAAGAATAACATTTAAAATTAAATAAATAAAGTCCAAGTTGGGTGTTAAATGGAACATAGTCAACTCAAACATTTTAATCAACCGTGACATTTAAATGTTGATATACAGCAATGTAAATAAAATGACAACGTAATGGTTTAAAAATACAAAAGCATTCTCTACATAAATCATTGACATTTAAATGTTGATATGCAGCAATGTAAATAAAATGACAATGTAATGGGTTAACAATACAGAAGCATTCTCTACATAAATCATTGCGCTGGAGAACCAGGTACACAAATTAGTGGAGTTTGTCCTTAGAAGTCTGTTAATAAAACAAAATGTTAGTCACATTTTGCCACGAGCTAGTAGAAGCAGCTCAAAATACATGTGCTTTAATGATGAATTGAGGCCGAACATTAACTTTGAACACAATGGCTGTATTTCAGTCCTCTCTGGGGCGCATGGCGCAAGGCTTAGATAAATATGAAGGGAAAGCATGGGCAAAATCATAACACTGGAGAACTGCTGTGTCCAACAGCTCGAAAGTAAAACGAAACCCTGTTTGCCATTTTACCAACAGATTCACCTGACAGTTTTTATACAAACGATTAAAGCATTTTGCTTGCTTAGTGTTAAACCAAACAAACTAATTAGGCAACTACACTTTTGCTTAGACCATAAGCTGTAAACTGTAGTTAAAATTCAGTTACTGTATACCAGCCAACCATAACATTCTTGCACACTACTGTATAATGATCCTTATTTTTGGTGATGAATAAAACTAAGAGGTAATTTACTTGATTTAATTGGTACAAATATGCCACCTTATAATGAGAAGTTTGATTCATGGAATGAACTGAGGTGACCCAAACATTCAACACATCTTGTGATGTACACTACGACCACAATCATGATCGCATCTGACAATGTCAGTCAAAAGTAACCATTCTAATTATCCAAGTGTTTGTAATGTGACGTGGCTGGTTGGTATGGGTGCTGCAGGATGATGCTGCACGATTGGAATCATGACGGAACTGCACAAACTTCCAAAATGTCACAATAATAATAGGCAACTATCAAGAGAATTGCTTGGTTGTTTAATTTCACACTTGATGGGTGGAGAGGCAGTCCAGCCATTACTAATTGCATACAAGTCAATTTTCCATAATATATGTCCCTCAAAGCTCAAGGCCCGAGTGTTTAAATTGCTAGGAAATATGCTGGTAATACAGAAAGACACAGTAATCCGAAACTTCAAACATAGAAGAGAGCTTGTACTATCCAGACCATGAAGTGGTTGCAGGAGTGATTGCTGAGCAAGCCAACTGGCTCTCCGGTGCCACGTGAATCCATTGTCGTACAATCATAGCTTGTTAATTGATAAGGCAACATAAGTGTTTTCCACACCTGTAGATGGAAACATGTTGTTAGACTTTCATCCAAGCGTGTCTTGTTTTTGATGAACACAGCCAACTACACTGTATTTTAATGTTGGTCAAAATGGTGATACTTGGAGAGCGAAATATTTTGGGGGGTGAGACTTGTAAAATGTTTTGTGGACCACTTACAGGATCTGGTCTCTCGCTCCAGCTCAGAGGGATTCCTCTCCTTATTGCACAACACCTTGGCCATAACAATAATTACGATGACAGCGATGACCAATGTCAGGCCAGACACAAGCCAGCTGATCATCACTGGACTCAGAACTGGATCTGGGTCTGAAAGTGGGAGACATTTTTGTCAGTGACATAAGAACATCCCATTTAGTGCTCAATATAAGTATTAGGGAACAAGAACTGACAGCAAACGCTGAGGCTGGCTGCAGAAAATACAAAATGTATTTGTCCCCCGAGCATTAAAATTGCTAGACTGAACAATTCCACAAATAGCTTTACTATAATCACCACATTAGGGTGTAAATTTGTTCATAAATATTTATCTGTCAACTGTCTAGGTCTCTTCTGTATGCTGTACCTTATCCTAAAGTGTCTTGAGACTGGGGTGCCCAAACAAAGAGGGCCAGATTTAGTGAGGTGAAAATGTGCAGGGGCTGACCTCTTATAGATATGGGCAGGGCTTGGCTCTCTCTGGAGACAAAGGTGCGTCCTCCAAGCTGGACCCGATACAGACAGTAGTAGTAACCCTCATTTGAGCTCTGGGCAACGGCGAAGGTAAAAGTGACAGAGGGGCCGAGGGCCGGCAGAGACTGGCGCACTGTTCCATTGGGGCGGATGAGTCGCAGCTGAAAGGAGCCTCCGGGGTACGGCTGCGGTGTGGAGCATGTGATGTTAAAACTGTGGCCCTTGATGACGGAACCAGCCGGGGCCTCAGAGGACGTGTTGTACCAGTGCTGGGGGGTCAGGAGTTCCACTGTGATCACACCAAAGGTGTTAAGAGCTTGTCTGTATCTCATGTACAACCCTCTTATGTTTGATTTGATGTTTTCATTGGCCAACACTAACACCTGCAGACTGTGACTTACCCACGGTGATGTTAACAGAGTTGCTTGGTGGAGAGCTGAGCATCTGAGAAGGTGAGTTGCCGCTGACCCTGTAACGACAACTATAGCTGCCCTGCTGGAACGTCTTGATGTTGGGCAGAGTTATCTCTACCCGTGACTGACTCATCTCTGCCCTCTGCGTCACCACTGGCGTGGACAGGCCATGTCTGTACAGGTGGAATTCACGGACGTGATGACCCGGCAGGACACTGCAGCTGAACCGAGCCGCCTCCCCAGACGAGAACACATTGTGAGGTGACGACAGGGAGAGGATGGGCATGTGAAGGGTACCTGTGTGGAAAACAGAGGGGAGTCACTAAACTTAGTACATTTCACTCGAGAACATTTTATTGGGGGGAATTGCGTAACGCTCTGAATCGTTTCGGGTGAGAGACTGCGACTGACCTAAAATGCCAATAAAACGATGAATTATAATATAAGTAGCCAGTATACGGGGCATGACAAAGCAATGTGAATGGTTGCTTAACAAGTGTTGTAAGTAGTTAAATACTGTTATGTTTGTTTTCTTACATTGTAAAATGTACTTTATTTATTCATATAATTATATTTACACATCTACATACACAGGTGCATTTCAAGAAATTAGCATGTTGTACATAGAAATTATTTCAGCAGTTAAATTCAAAACGTGAAACAATCACAGCTCAAAATAGTACCGTTGTATTCTATTTATTTATTTTATAGAACTTTGAAGAGTGTTACTATTACGAATTTGTATAATATGCAAGTATGACTTTTTGAAGCAAGCAAGGCTGCGGCACCCGTGTTTAAATTAAGATCGTCCCACCTGAGCATTTCACCCCTGCATCATTTTCATGGGTGCAGTGGTGGTGACTATGGAGGACGACGGCACAGCGGGTCAAACTGGACTCGTGCCCCGTGCACTGAACATGCCGCAGCCAGATCTCTCCCCTGCCCGCACCAAAAGCCGCCCCGTGGACGGCTGACTCTGCCAAGCCGCAGGACAACTCCAGGCACACAACGTCCGCCTCGCGGAGGTCCCAGCCGTGGTCGCACACCGTACCCCATTGGTTGTGTCGGAGAATCTCGACGCGGCCAGAACATTTGTTTTCCCCATCCACAAGTCTGATACGATCTGAGGACCAGAAACAACATTTACCAGGACCACGCTGCATAGGTATGAATGATGGGAGTTCCAAATCCTGGCTTACCTAAGGCGGTGACTTTGTCCCGCAGAACACCTAACAAACCTTGATGAAATGAGAAACTAAATTATCATCACGTGAACAGCAATGTCAACTGCGTTGCTGAATTTAAAAGAACTACACCCAACAAGAATAATGTCCAAACAACGGAACTAATTGTTAATTTACGCAAAACAGTGGTGTCAAGTTAAATTCCTCAACGATGAGAGGCAGCAGCAGGCCACAACATTGCGTAACTTCAGACACAAACAGCCTGGGCTAACAGCACGTTAGTCAATCTGAGTCTCGGCAAGCACCCCAATAAACTTACCTGTTAGCAGAATGTAGAGGAATGTTAACATAGTTTCCCCTCACCCTTCCATCCAACAGCGGGGTCGGAGCGGTGCCCGGCCGACGGCTGAGTGCTGAAAGACGCTACAAACACGCAGCATGTGCTAGCTTAGCAAGCGAAGTGAACAAATGCTGACCAAGTGGGGAGCTTTAACCTAATGCCTCGTACTATATCGCGGTAATGTCCACAAGCGATAGACATTTCCTGCTCATAAAAGCGACGCCAGTTACAGTAATGTCGAAAGTGAGACAGTCAAAATAATCTGACGTCCATATCGGAAATGTGTTGGGTCAAGAGTAGAGTTTATCCAACCTGACCGGGTGTTAATGGTTCTCAAGGCAGCCGCTAGGGGTCAGCATTACACCGCAGTCTCTTAGTTCAAAACACTTAATTCTTTTAAACTTTAAAAGAATGTTTTAAATTGTTAAAATTTAAAGAGACTCCAGCAAGCTGAGTATTGGCAGTAATATAATACGTCTATATGTGAAAATGATGTCAGCACTAAAATGTACGTAACTTAAAGAATATTTTGTAATTCAAGGACTTTGAGGAATGCTAGAACTGGTCCGCCCGGAGCCAGCAAGGAGCCAGCTCTCCTTGTTGTCTTTCTACTCTCAGAAGGGAGGCAAGTATTGTTTCACGGCTTGGTTTGTCACAACCTGATATCACTCAGTGTGTGAAATGATTAATTGCTAGCAAAATCATATGCACATTTATAAATACATTTTTCCTAAAGGGCAAATCATTGAAAGGTTTTAAAATGGTCACGCTGTCTGACAATTCAAGCTGCTGTTTTCTTGGGCGTTTGGAAATTTACTCGGAGTGCGCAGTGGTTCAAGTTTGAACGTTTGTAAATTTAACGTGTTGCTCGATTGCTGTTAGGAAATTCATAGTGCAGCAAAAGCTGAGTGACACAGTGCACCCTGAAGTACAAAACACACCGGCGCGTTCGGAAATTAAGGGGAGTAAAGCGCACTCTCCCTCCAAACACGCCCACTCACAGAACAGCGTCCGGGCGAAATTTCCAAACGCGCCCCTTATTTCCGTTTACAGCGCGTTAATCACGAGGTAACAAATGACAGTTACCGTCGTATGATTGTTTTCAGTTTGGCTATTGCGTCATTACCAACTGGAGGTTTTACAGTAAATCAAGTTGTCCTTTGTTACAATTTCCAAGTTAGAACTTGTACTGCTCTAAATAGGAAACCATTTGGAAATCATTATGAGCACAGAGGCGTCTTTCGTATCAACCCCCCACAGTTTATAGATCTCCAAACAACATGCAGATGTTTGTACGCATAACATACGTAGAAATGACAGGATTGATGACAGCATTTTGTTAAAAGCAAATAATTATAATAATTTATCAAATATTCAAAAGGAAAATGTGTCTGGTCAAACTTATATCATCTTAATGACGACGTCTTTGTATGGTACACATTTTAAAGTCTACAAAAAAATCACTACAAAAAAACACATTATCAGTCTCAATGCATTTTAATGACTCACTTGTCAAATGAGCATCAACGTTGTCTTATTCGAAATAAAATGTAACCATCCTTTTTTCACAAAAAATTAAGAGGTTAGCAAGTCAATGTATTTAAAGATATATATATAAAAAAGAAAAATATGACACGGTTCTCTATAAATTTAACTTGACAAGCGTACTGTATTGTCCCAAAATGGTGTTTATTGGAAGGTGTCCAACAGAGCTACAAATAGCACTGATAGCTGAATAGTTTCCCTTCAGAACTACATGAGCCAACCTCTATTCTCATGTAAGCAAATTCTCTTATTACTGATAATGTAAAGGAAATTGACCTGAAATAAGAAAACACAAAATAATTTAGTTAACTTAACACAAGTAATCAGAGGAGATGGCCTTTTTTTCCCCCCACACAGGTTAGCAACTTGTTGCTGTCTTCCGATAAACAATGTGTTCTAGAGATAACAGAACAAGTCGCTTCAGGTCCAACATAGCAGTCTCTCGGGCACCACACTTACATGAACGTGCTGCAATTCAAACTTTTAAAGTGTGTCCGGCCATGATGTGGCATTCAACATTTGCCGAAAAGAAAATATCCCTTTTTTTCACTTGGACTCTCCCAGTAAATGGACGATGAGTTCATATGTAGACAGGACGATGGCCGTGTTGGGGATTTGCTTAATTAGCTGTGGAATGAGTCCTCTATAAAAAGCAGCGTAGCCTTCTTCCAAAGCTATTAACCTCCCGGTCTGAAAGAAATACTTGTACTTGCTGCCTTCCTCACGCAGTCTTGTCCGAATCACCTCTGTGAAGAAAAATGACAAATGATTGTGAGGCGATTTGCTGCTGGAAATAGTTGTGACAGGAGGCCTGCTTCGTACGTGTGCTTGCTTACCATGTGGGTAGGCTATGCAGGACGCGCAGCCCTTTGAGAAAGCAGCTGCCATCATCAAGCGCAGGAAGTCAGACGCTCTTTTCTCATTTTCGCTGTTCGGGGAGGCCAGCTGGTGGTCGGCGAGCCGCTTTTTGAGCGTCTCATAGATGAGGAAGCAGATCATGGTCTCGGAGATTCCGGCGTAGGATGCCGTCAGGCCGCGGTAGAAGCCCCGAACGCCCTCCGTTTTGTAAACGTGGCGGGCGCATTGCAAGGCATTCATCTTTTTCTCTCCTCTGGCTCTGAAAAGTCAAACAAGTGTACTTTGATCAATCAATGGATTGTTTTATCAAAATATTTGGGACATGGAATGGGACCTCAGTAAAGCACTGATTCCCAACCACTAAGCCGCAGAAATTTGGTGTCATGACAG
This sequence comes from Syngnathus floridae, assembly GCF_059516105.1. Taxonomy (NCBI): domain Eukaryota; kingdom Metazoa; phylum Chordata; class Actinopteri; order Syngnathiformes; family Syngnathidae; genus Syngnathus; species Syngnathus floridae. Next base: position 22,018,794 of record NC_142414.1, on the reverse strand, counting down.
ATTCCATTTCACCCCCGCCCCATCTCATTTTACCAAACATAATTGACCACCTATCCATCCCAGCATCATTAAATACTCGTCCACTAGATGGCAGAAGGTACAATCAACCCGCATAACCTATTACTCTTCATACAACAGCATGATTGGTTTGTGTTCAACCAAATGGGCCCACATTTCACACTGAAATATAAATAAATACACACGCGAGTATATTTTGATCATGACTTGAGTTTATATCCTTTTCATGGCACTTTGGTTTCGTGGCGTGCCATTGTTAAAATACGCACCATAAAACATGTTCAATAAAAAAGATTTGCTTCCTGTTTCTGCAAAAGAGCTCTTCAAATATTAATCTTCAGTTTATCATTCATTACAGTGCTGTCACTGTCTAAGTTTAGAGTTAAATGGATAATGAGCCGTCAGTGTTTCGCTTGACTTTTTCTGAATTGGATGAGTACTATCTAGTGAAGAAAACAAAAATGCCACCCCCCCCCAAAAAAAAAATCACCATTAAACACAAGTAAATAAAGACATACATTCTGCTGTGACCTTGCACCCCCCAATCCAGTGTAAATATAGACTTCTGCCAATGCGTCAGAGCTGTGTATTTACGGACATAGATCACAAGCTCAGAGTCACGTAGTGAAAGGCTCAAGGACAGCAAAGTGCTGTCATGCGGTCAGCCTTTGTATTGCAAATGACATTCTACACACAGACTACCTGCCTTCAAATACTCTCCTCCAGCGATTCCCCAAAGGTCGCTGCAACAAGCTATGTAATATTGCAAAAGAAATCTCATGGAAAACTACATGTTACAACAAATATATCTAATTTGTACATATACCAAAGTATTTATAGTATCAGTTCAATGTACTCATAAATTAACTGCACTATACTTTTTGCATTGAGTAAATGTATTAATCTGGATACACAGGTTATTTGTTCTGTCAGGTCAAGAAACAGCATGTCATTGTTCTGACTCACTATACGTCGCTGGCAAAGATAATTGGACAAAAATAAATTACTTGGGAAAAATATTAGCCCAATTAAGCCAAACTGGGTCATTTCCTTTGACACACATGCTGATCTCATAAAGTACACATGAAAAATATTGGCCCAATTAAGCCAAAGTGGCTCATTTCCTTTGACACACCTGTTGATCACTTGTAGTACACACTAAGGCCCACTGCACACTCCAAAATATGTCTGAACACAAATGAAACGTCATTCAGGGTGCAGAGTTCGACAGCTAGTTTCAATGAGTGGCTAATGGTCAACCATTGGTTTCGAAATCTTAATCACCTATGAGGTGCGTCGCAAGGTTGCAGATATGTTTAAAAAGACTCTGCCTAGCTATCCAAATACTGTGTAGCAACTGTCATTTTTTTAGATGGTCGTCCATTCGAGTCTGGTTGTGGTGTGCTGTGGATCTAAAATGCCGCCACTACAATCACTGGTCCACTCTATGCCAATCTAGAAGCTTCACGCATGGGCACAGGGGGCAGGTGCACTTAAGGCCATACTCACTTTTTCTCTAGCTGCATCCTGGTCTTGACCATCCAGACGGGATTCATCAGGGAGTTTGTCACAAAAGCTGAGGAACAGACAACATGTTTTTTTTTCTAAATCATTCTAAGACAGAAAGGAATGAACACTTGAGAATTTGCAAAATGTAGTTTGCCTTTTAATCTTGAAGAACACCAAAACATTTACTGGCCGCTGGATCACGTGCCACTGCTTTTATGTATGACATTATGCGAGAGGGCTCACCTGCGATACCAGCAGAGGACATGTGTACAGCACCACTATTGGGAACCAGCATCCCATTGAAAAGCTCTTTGGATTTGGAATATGCAGCAAAGTAAATGGCTCTGAAATAAAAGAAGGGAACAAACTGGTGAGAACTCATAGACCACAGAAAGTGTCGGAAGAATTTGCACATCAACAGAGAATCCATTCTCAAAATGCCTAATGCGCAAATGTGGGTCTATAACGTGAGGGTTCATGACACGAGTGATTGTAGAGGGAATGACAGTGGGGTCCCTGCACCTCACTTCGGGAACAGACTGACACTGCACCAGAATGGGCTGAATAAGCAGAGAGCCTTGATGGCCAAAAGAGCTGCTCTGAATGGGAGCATGTCCAAGTTGGCACACAGACTAGCATAGTGGTAGCATTACATAAATGACTGATACCGCTATTCATTAGCCAGTGCGGCGAATGTGACCCCATGAGTGTTTTCAGTCAGAAGTCTCAAAGTCCAATCAATGTTTTGTTTAAGACATTTGTGGTAACGGTACAATACCCGGGGGGGTGGGGGGGGGGGGGTGGGGATGGTTTTGCTTGTTGACACACTTAAAGAATAAACAACAGAATAGAAAGCCTTAAGTGTCATGATGCAGAAAAAAAAGATGTGAAACTCCTTGAATAATAATAATAAAAAAAATAAAAATAAAAAAAAAAGACAACACACAGTGCCAAGGCACACATCATATATACAGGAGCAGCAGTGCGAGAAATTAGACAAATGTAGAAAAAAAGTGGCAGCAATGTGGAATAAGTGTTAGTGTGATTACCAGCCAAGACGGAGTTTGGAGGCTAAACAGATGAATAAATAAAATGATCACGCAAGTTCTATGAGTAAATACAGAAACGTGAGTCGATATAAAGTGATGAGTAGCAGCTCAATTGACACTGAAATGTTTTGCCATAGAAGCACCTTTGTCAGTATCAACGCTTTAGTTTGACTGTGCAAACATTTGGAAAGACGTAAGCACACTCAAATTATATTATTCAATCATGTGAGGCCTTGTAAGAAGGATATTGGTAGCTAACTGACTATAAGAACATGGAAAGTGACGCTATGACAACAGCGTCTTGTCCATATGTGCAATCAACTGTGTTATATAAAGTTTTGGCTTTTGTTTTTGAGTAAAAGGACATGTTAGAGTGTGTAATCAGTGACTTGTACACTAACTGGCAGGCCTCACATCATTGCCACATAGTTCGACTTTGTGCGACAAAAGACTATTATGTAAACATGGTGAGAGAGAGTTGGCTTAATATGGAAGAAACTCAAATATGTAGTGCAGCGCTTTCTTTACCGTGAGGGAGCCACACCAACAAGATTTGGCCCCAGACCACGGAAAAGAGATCTTGGCCCCTCTTTCTCGAGGATTGATCTGGGGGGGAAAAAAACAAAAAACTAAACAAGCAGTCACGGAGTGGACCCCTATTCTATTAATAGAATGACTATTCTAACATCCTCTTATGCTGATGAAGTCTTGCATCAGAAGTACTGCCTTGAGACAGATCTAGACACACCACAAGTCACATTCAATTGGCTTACTTGCTACACACAAACCCTTTAAGGTTCTGTGACCTTCATAAGTCAGACGGCTGGGAGGTGTCAGTCTGCATTTCTGCACTTCTGTAACATACGCCCTGTCTCCAAAATGCGCATTAGCCCTGTGAATTGCCCTCTCACTTAGGGAACAGCTGCTTTCAAACAAGAGCCAGGTCAAAATGAAACTGATTGTTTTTGAGGTCAAAGTCACTGGCAGCCGGTTGTTTACGTATACTACTGTATGCCTTATCTGGTACACTGTAAAACACTGTCTGCCATTACAAAGACAGCACAAAGACAGAGAAGACGCAACAGTGAAAAACACATTTGAAAAGCGCCTGAGACTGGAACTGGCATACTAAAGTGTGTTGCATTTACACTATTTTATTATCTGGGTGTCTTGGGCCTCAACATTTTGAGCCTCAGTTGACAGCATACCAGACCAGTTGCAGTCCTCGTCATCTGGGTGTAATTTAACACTGCCGCCACAGCACCCCATTAAAGAAATTCCCTTGTAGTCTGTGAGCTGTTCCTTGAGGCAACATTCCATAAAAAAAAAAATATATATATATACATATACTATAGTATTTGAGTGCCCAATGAATATGGATATGGGGGAGGACTGCCGCTATTGTGGTGTCTGGTGGAAAATGCTGGGCCCTGTCACAGCATGCAGCTGTTTAGGAAGACCAAACAAGAGCAGGAACACAGTGTACTTTATCCTGCTTTATGCAGGACAAGATTAACAGCAGACTATGCCGCAGTTTTTACCCGATAAGGAAAAAAACTGCATTTAAGTTGTGACATAACAGCTCCTAGAAAAAGTCATCGTGTTGACCGTACATAAGAATACAAGGAGGCATTTATTATGATATTCTGGGGTCTTCCACAGTCTTCGGAGATAAGTTGTACCGCCTATACATGCGTAGGAACAAAGTGTTCTCATCACAGAGTACAGTGCAGCATGAACTGCTGGCAACATTTTACCGTAAGACTTGCAACAGCCCAGGCGTAACAGTGCCTGGTCGGATGACCCCGGTCCCAGTAAGGGCGCCAAGCTGGACTTGGAAGACGGGTCGGAGGGTAAGTCCGGAGGACTGCAGTCGTGTCTTTAACACCTCCAAGGGGCAGGTCACGATGGCTCCCACTGTACCACTACACCTGCAAAAACATATAAGGAGAAAATTGACACTACTCAGTTGGTATCTTTGAAGTACTGTTTAATTCCCAAGATGGAAACCCTGCAATAGACCCTCCTCCCTCCCCTGAGACCAAAATATTTTTGTCACGCGACCTATGAGAATTTCTGCCAAGAGCACAGCACTTTTAGTGGCTGTCCAAGGGTTAACTTGGCACTTCTGCTTTCCCTTTGGTGACACCTTTCCCTATGTTACAAGAAATGCATTATATTCCCATACTTTACAGCTGCGTGCCACAGGAGATGTAACATTGTAATGTGCTCATAACAGCTTACAGTGAGCCATCTTTGATCTGTGTCACTTTCCTACATTGAACAAATCTGTCACACTTATGACAATGACATCAAAAGCCGAAAGAAGCAACCTACATGAAGCCTATTCTGGAACTTGAAGGAATTCTTCACTCTTGATGTGAATGCAAAGTGATATATGGTCATTTTGTGTATGAAAGTCATTGATTCCCAACCGCTGTGCTGCATCTGAGGACATCAGGTGTGCTGCGGTGTTATTCAGCCCAGAAATGACATTCATTTACTACAAATAATGAGTCTGCGCTCAGGCCTGCAGTTTATAGTGACAAGCAAAATAATCAACTGCTCACTCAACACGTTACACTTCATCCAACAGAATAACGCAACAGCTCTGAGGTCAACAAAACAGACAACTATTTTTAACACCGGGTAAATTTAGATGAGATAACATTGATTTCAGAGAGTCTATGTTATGATGGAATCTTTAACAATTTCGATCATCCTTACGTGTCGAATGTTGTAATTACACACGCTGCCAAAGTTGTCGTGACTTTTCAAGGGTAAAATGGCGTCATTTTAACTAACCAAGCTTTGTCAAAACCTGGCCTTAACATCATCCATCGTGTCGCTTCTAGTCACCTCGGCGATTTATTTGGTGGGGTTTCCGTTGCGCTACTGGCAACAATTATCCCGATAATGTTCCTACTATCCTTAGACGTGCAGGAATCTCAACATTCTGGCAATCTGCCTCTCGTTACATAACAGCAGCAGTCTACAACCCGTGCGATTCGCCGTCGTGCCAAGAACCCGGTTGCCAAACTTCAACTTTAGAAAGGCAGTTCTCTTTCATGTGGCATTTCAAGCCCAAAACGCAACATTATCAGCTCCAAACGTGACATCGTACAGATGTAAATCGTGCCAAGCTTAGCTAGCTAATCTCCGCGATGATGTATCTATGGTGAGATATGAACGTGTTATGATGTTGCCGGGTGACTTCAAGACAAGGTTTCTGAACCCCGTGTAAAGAGTTTAAAACATATGGATATTATTCGTAAGGCAGTCAGTCTGTCTGGAGAATATAGAAATAATGTATGGAGAAACACAGAGGAAACGTTAGCTCTGAATGATAATGAAATGCTAACGCGAGCTAGCTAGTGCTAACAGTTAGCACCCCGGCTAACGGTCCGGTATGCAGCCAGAAACTCTTCGCTTCTGTGAAATTGTATCCTACCGTTAAAAAGAAAAAAAAAACACGTCGAGAGACGTTTCGAATTTGCCCGTTTAGAAGATGTGGTATTACGCTGACTTACCCTCCAGCAAAAAGATGCAGAAGTGTGTCTTTCTGGGCCATCTTCCTACTTCTTCTTATTGGTCTTTTCTTTTCAAACAGCCACCATACTAATATTGATGTTCCTGAATAAGCTCTCGAATGCAAAAACCGGACGCTTCGGTGCACAGAGCCTTCGGCTTTTTCACGTGTGGAGTGCTGGCTCGCTGTGAATCCGGCTGGGCGGAGCTGTCAGTCAGAGGCAAACCGGCTGAGGAGGCGTCGCCGATGATGACGACAGTGGGCCGGATGAGGGCGTCGTCTGTGACGTTAGCACACGTGCTCTGGACACTGCGCCTGTGACCTTTTCAAGTCGCGCTTTATTTTGGCTAAATAACGGAGGTACAAAAAGAGGACGAGGTCAATCGTGTTTGGACCCGATGTGAAATTGACACAGCGAGTGGTTAATATAATGGCTGCATATGGTGATGTTGAATATATCGTTGCTTGTCCACAAATTAGCAATGGTTCTTTCTCTTGGTGCTCCAGCTTTCTCCCACATTAGAGACTGTAAATCCAGGTCCAGATAGAAAACAAGCTCATTTACCTGCAGTTTGAGTAGAAGCACCTTTGGTTAAAGCGAAACTGTCACAGGGGTTTTACTTCCTCGGCCTCTGTCTCTGTCCGACATTCCAAAATTGAACCGTGTGGAACAGGTTTTTAGTCAACCTACATGTTTTTAGAATTTGAGATAAAGCCAAAGTACCTGTACAGAATCCATGCAAACACAGGGACAACATGCAAACTCCACACAGGAACGCAAGAGCTGAGATTTGATACCTGAACCACAGAACTGTGAGCTAGTGTTACTAGTTCACGTTGGTGCCCTTTAGTTGCGGTACAGCATAAAAAAAAAACTCTGGCAGTAATTTTAACAATGACATCTATATTTTCAAATGACCTTAGACCAGGGTCCTCAGTTAGACACTTGTGAACATTTTCAAAGTGAGGTCAGGAACAGTATAAAATGCATAATTTGGTACCAAAAACATTGATGTCACCAAGTGACACCAAATCAAAAACTTTAAAAGGTCCCAGCTCCTCACAACACTCAATAGGGTCATAAAATGTAATGGACAATTCTTGAATACTTCACAAGGGCCTGAAAACAATACAGTACTTGAAAACAAAATAAAAAAAGTGTTTCTATAAGAATAAATGTAAGGAAGGTGTCTAAGTATTTAATACATCACATCACAGAAATACCTCCAAAGTGCAACAATGGTTGTTTACTTTTTTTTGAAGGACGCAATTTAAGTTCCACTGTTGAGGGAAAAAAAGAAAAGGCCATGTCATTATGCTAATTCAGTTGCATGATATGCGATCTCTTGCTGCAATAGTACGCCCCAATGTTTACCAGTCAGATGTTTATCTACCAGCAGTTAGCCGCCTCTAGCTGTGATAAGAACTGGAAATAACAGGAGATATTGGAGCAAGAAAAACAACGTGATCTTTTCTACTGGAAGAACAACAACAAAGAATGTTGGCTGGTTTGGACTCAAGTGGACATGTGACGCAGGTGAAGTGCAGTAAAATTTCAAATAGAACACAACAGGAAGGTCAGTTGAAAACAAAGTTGGTCAGCTAAATTGTATTTGCATATTTAAGAAAAATACTCTCAGCACTGCAGTGACTGAGTAACGTTGTTTGGTCTTGAGTCACAAACATCGGAGCTACTGACACCAAATGAAAGATGAAGCTGTAGTATTTACAATGGCTGATGGGATACTTTGTCTAATCGTAATGACTTTTCCACCTGTTAAAGTGCAATGTAATTTCAATTCACGACTTAATAAACCTCATATAATCATTAAACTGTTGTGAGAGTTCAACTCAGTCTATCTGTAAGACTGATACAAGAGTGAAAGGCACAACCTTAAATTTCACACCTCGAATATCTCATACTATTTCTCGTCTCAATAACTCCACCTCTTTAACACAATGCGCATCCAAATACATTTAATTTAGAATTTGCTTTAGCACACGGTGTTTCACTGCAACAGGGACATTTTGAGTCAGTTTTGTATAATTATGTCTGTTGTGATTGAAGTACCACAGTAATATTAACACTTTTTTCAGTATTTCACTATCATATTCCAAAGGTCATAATTCTTGGTATTTATAAAATATTGAATTTGAACAAATAAATCAATGCACGGATCAACAGGAAATAATCTTTAATAGCTACATAAACACATCTACATCAACAAGTACAAATAAAATGCAAGCAGTAAGGAAAACAGCGGTGGCACATGGAGTGCTGACTGAAGATCAGAGACCTGCACGACGCGTTTAGATACACCAGAATCAACAGGCGTGATATGAAGTACCGCGTGCCATTTGACAATGATGGCAGCGCAGAACCTTGATGACATCAGAGCAGCACATTGTGGATTGTCGTTCTGATTTGTCGCTCATGGTGCTATAAATGTACAGTTGTGTTGACGCACAAACATGTGCCTCGATATGTGCCGCTTCCATTCACACATCTCAATGAGCTGGTTTTTATTTTGTGCGCTAACCTGTGACCGTGAATGTGGGAATGACAGAAGTCAAAATTGCACTAAGAAACAAATGAAAGAAACTTTAAAAACAATGCAATTACAAAAAGAATCATTTCTTGCAGATACATGCGATGAATGATCACAGTGACATAGTTCAGAAGATTTCTGCTGATTTAGTTAGTAGTTCTAGTCAGATGCCTCGCGTGTGAGCAGGAAATACCGGGTCAATGCCGCACTACATTAGGCTCACTGGTGTGGTCAGCATCTCACTTCGGTTGTCTATCTAAAATTCATCACTTGAGAAAAAAGAAACTGCTTTCATCCTCCATATTTAATATCCTCAGGGACATGGATGACCTGCAGCTCATCTCGTGCTCATGTTTGCATGACACGCATAAATGCTGCCACCTTGTGGCTATTGCGCAACTGCGCCTTAGCACAAGTTTAATTTTATTGCAATCAAAATATTAAAATATTACCAAGACAGACAGTCTTGAGTTTTACATGAGACACTGACCACTATTGGCTTGACTGTCAAGGCATATTTTGTCCTATCAGCATGTGCATAGAAACTTAGTGATTCTTGATTTCTTTTAAGTTAAGAGTACAACTGGACAAGCCATTAAAACAGGAGAAGACCCTCCAAAAAAAAGTCCAGCCACTATCACAAAAGCATACTTATTGAAACATCTGTGAGCCCAACTCTGTCGAACAAGCCTCGGAAATGCTGTCAAACAAGTTTGACCAAAGAAGGATCCCAGAGAAGCACAAGAGAGAAATAAGAGAGGGACAAGGGGAGGGGTGGTATAGTTACTATTGAACTTGAAAGTGTCGTCATTGGTAGAGCAGGTAGTTCTTGAGAAAGGCCGGCAAGGGCAGCCTTGGAATTTCACTCAGACGCTCCCTCCCAAGAGCCACACGCACCGAGCGCCGACACAGGTCCATTAGAGTCAGAGGTTCAGCTGAGGAAAGAAGTGGGGGGGTCTTGTTTGAGAATGTGATGGATCTGACAAATTAATCAAAACACGAATGTAACAACAATGGCAAATGGGGTCAACTTTAGTGAATAGCTGACATCTAAACACTGCATAACACTTGACTAGACCCTCCAAAGTCTGTGCAGCAGCGGTACCTTTTGGTGTTCATTTGGTGGGAAATACACGCCTCCAAATGTGGGAGCTTAAACCATCATGCAAGTCAGCATGATCTCAGAAACATCTTTGGGGAACATTTATGGTAGAGGACCCTTTTATAGGTGACACTCTTGCAATCAGCATGCCAATATTTTTTTTTTCAGTACACATCACTATGTAAAAGCAAACATGCGACTGGGACATGTAGCAAAAGTGTGACCATCTCTGAGCTGTAAATGGATTGTATAAAAGCTGAAGACAGAGCAAATTGAGCATAAACGCCAAGCAGCTTGTACTTACGGTCAAGTCCGTTGATGTACCGCATTCGTATTTCACAGTGTCCCCACACAGCGCTCACCACCGGGTACAGCTTCCTGCCTTTAAGTCCTCGGAAGGCCACCCCCAGGTAATGGCCATCCACGATGTAACCCAGCGTCCCCTCGTCCATGTCCAAGACAACTAAGAGGGAGTCCGGTATGAGGAAGGTGTCATCCGGCTCGAGGAAGGAAGGGTACGTCTTTCCAGAATGATTGCTGTCGTGGTAGAGTTTACTCCTGCACAGGTCCCAACCCCAAGACTCGCTGTTACTTCCCACCAGCGCCGTGTAGCCCACCGAGTGGAGTGGCGCGGCGCTCGTGGCCACGCCGACCACCGCGTGCGTGCCCCTCTGACGCATGGCCCAGCTGATTTCCCAAACGTGCAGTCCCCGCGTATAGCCAACGCGGCCCCGGATGGCGTCCGTGCTTTGCGCCACGGGGTGCCTGTGGAAAACCAGCTTGTTATCGTCCTTGACAAAGATGTTGAGTGAGCGGTCGTCATTGTTCCAGGAGTGCTTGACCTGGACGTCCGCGTCGGCGGGCGGCATGTCCAGCAGCAGGTCCAGTCGAGAAGGCTTGGTGTGATTTAGGGCCTGTAACTCCAGCTTCAGCGGGCTGAATGCTGGATCTCGCATATCAATGGTTTTTATACCACCTGGGACTTTTTGCCCCATACTCTGAGCATTAACGGCAGCGCCCTCGCCTTCTTCCTACTCCCCCCTCCTCAAAGTCCACTGGGGGGGTAGTTAAGCTCCGGTCGACTCCTGCAACCCAAGTAGCAGGTTTATGCTCCTCTGTCTCTGGTTTCAGAAGGTCAAGATGTGGTTTGGGAAGCTGGGTTGAAGGGGGGGGGGGGGGAGAGAAGCAAGTTAATTCTAACCAGTTCATACACACAACAGCATTTCTAGTAGGGATGCCGCGGCACGACAGTAGAAAATTGTGATGTGCGATCGTCATTGAATATAGTGATAATCGATATTGTGATATTTAACATGTACCTAGAATTTTTTTTTTTATTATTCATTGAAATCTTTTTTTCATGCTACAAAATAAGCAATCTCTATGCAATGTTAGTTTACTAATTGTAATTACCCTGGATGATGTTCAGCAATTGGACGTCGATGCAATTTGTTTGCGTCTGACTGGTCAAGTTCACAACAAAGCACAAGAAACTTATTGCCTCATCACCATTTTAATATTTTTTGTCAAAATGATCTCATTAAGCTTTTCTGCGAACCAATGTGGAAGTAATTTTCCATTGTTTTCTGAAAGTAAACTGGTGTCTGAAAGCTTTATCGATTTACTGGCACACAAAATTAAGGACAGTGACCCTGCGCACATCCGCAGCAATGTTCTAACACCACCGCCTTGCGGACTACCAACTTGAGACTTAAGTTTGTACATCTGACACAATAGTCACCTACAACGTGATCAAGATAATCTGTATTTTTTTTGTATGGAATTTTAAACGTGAGTGAGGCTGGTCTGGTTTGGCTTGCTAATCATGCATCATTTATGATTTTTGGGCATGTGATTGCACAGTTGGCAAATGTGCTGCTGGGAAGGCCTCTAATTGAATTGTAGACAAGAGTTCATTGAGGAGGGCCTTAGCCCATCTTCTAATGCAAGTAAACAACCATTTAAGTGGGTCATGTCTCCTCAATGATTGGAAAACAGGGGGCATGAAAAAGCAAGCAACGGGTGGCCAGCATTTGAATGTAAACAATCTCTCTTTGAATGCCTTGTCCAGCATTCAGAAAGATTCAAACATGTTCATTTGCACACGGCTGGGGCTCGCACTTCACTATTTCTCATCCCTTGGTAAAGCACCACGTTACAACAAACAAGTAAACAGCCCCAACAGAACAAGTAAAACACCTTAAACATAAACAAGCCCGTTGAAAAATACGCCTGTGCTGGTTGATATTCCAGGGCCCCTGGTTGGTTGAGTTTGGGACTGATTAAGATGCAAGAAAAACAGCGGGATAGATTTGCTAAGCCAAGGAAACACTGCTCTGGATTCTAAAGCACAATATGGTCTGGCCCAATCAGAATGTCATTTTGTTTGCCTGCAGAGTACGTAAGGCTTTGGATTTGCAAAGTCATCCAAATTGGAATTGAACAGTTTAAAACACTATAAATCTGATTGACTGATAAAATAATCGACAAATCCATCGATTATTAAAACAATCATTACGTACAGCAATATTGGTGTAATTGGGAGCCACTTTGAATCCCATTATATAGATGACAATTTAATCGTCATTTGATGAAATGCAATTTGCTAATTTGACAAGTCACTGGGAGCAGAACGGAGGAGTTGAGAGCGAGCACGGGCGACAACACTAATTTAAACCTGCCGCACAAAGTGCGCTTGATTACAGGTGAGTTTTCCATCTCCCGAGCGCATGAGACGAGCATCTAACATGTTGGTTTGTTCTGCAAGGTTAAAAACGCCCACCGTTCTATCATCATCATCATCATATGCGCTGTGGTTAAGTTGTTTGTTAAGTCACTAACAAGTTGACTTTGATACATGGGTGTCTTAATCATCATTAAGCACACAATATCATGAATGAAAATGAAAACGGACAAAATGGCACTCCTGCGCATTTCAATGACTAGGTGTCGAAGTTGCCGCTGCTTTGGATGCCTTTTGGCACACTTCTGTTTTTGAAATAGGAAAATGTTACGTCAAAAGATTTACTACATATTAGATTGTGTGATGTTCAATTTTTTTTTTTTTTTTTTGCGAAATTACCCCAATGACATTTCATGACTGTACGTGCTACTAGTAGCGTAAGCAAAACCCAGAGGGTGAGAAATAAGCAAGCGACCTAATCCTAAAAACCATGGAAGCATTTTTGAATCACATGGACAACACACCAATACAACCCCCACCCCCCTCCATACAATTTCACGGAGCTTTCAAGTGTGTCATTTATAGGAAGCTAAGGCTATTATCTCACATACAACTGCCAAAAAGAGATTCCATTGCATTAGCACCAATTCACAGAATTATACGCAACACTGTGGCACAAGAAGCCGCCAACCAAGTATCCCTGAGACAACTCAGACTCAGTCAATCTCCGTCATAACATTACTATCAGAAGATAATATGGTTAGCATCATTATCTTACATTGATTTGGGCTAACACTGCAGCTCTGCTGACATTTTGACTTTGCCGTGTCAGTGATTCTGTTGTTCTGGAACTTTGGCCAGCAAAGTTGCCAAACTATCAGGGAAGACGATTTATGTGAACTCACTGTTAGGTGACAACAACAACAACAGGCAGAACAACTCGCTTACAGCTACATTTCTAGAAATAGGATAATCTGATTTACCGTGTTGTTTCATTACACATTAGAAAGGTGGGCAGGCACTCCAGAGACTCCAGAGACTCACCTGGATCAGTATACAAACAAGGTACATTAATTCCATAGTATGTGCTTTTTTAATGACATTGTCTATTTCAGAAACGTTAGGGGTCCAGTGATTAAATAGAACCTAAATTCAGTCCTGCACAAATTCTTCCCAGCAACTCCATGGTCAGGACCATCTTGATGACAACCATGTCTTCAAAATGGACCCAGCTGCACTCGGGGAGAAGTGGGGGGGGGGGGGGGGAAATAAATAAATAAATCACACATGTTGGGTAAGTAGGCAGGTCATTCCTACGAGGTTTTTTTTTTCTCCGCCAGGAACCGTCAGATGCTCAGGGGACTGTGAGCAGGCATGTTGTCATGGTGAAGCAGCATTGAGTCATCTCAACTCTCACTTTCTTCGAATGAAGCAAGTGCAGCAGGATGTTTTTAAGACACACCAGTATAGATGATCGTGACATTGAAGGGGAAATTTGTCATTTAGGTTTGAAAATTGAAACGTTTCTGGCACGCCTCGTCGACTGAATGCGGTCTTAAACAAGCTAGCAAAACGTGCAATGAGCAAACTTGTCATGCTAGCCAACACATGAGCTGATCATTCTAATGCGCCGTCTTGACCTACATATTTGACCCCCCCCCCCCCACACACACACACACGTCAACACCGCAAAACGTATTCCCAAGAATTGCACCAAAAAAAAAAAAAAAAATCAAAAAGCTCGTGAAAATGAGGGGCCGCGAAACGCATTCTAGCGTCTAAACTGGAATGGTGTAAATGGGACTCCAACATGAGCGACCGAGACGCTCGTGCAGCTACCGCAAGACTAGTAAGAACAGCTCGTTGTAAGGCGTTGTTTTTTCTTTTTGTCTGTATTTTCAAAACAGCCCTTGCTGTCGGCTGAACGGAAGCGACGCCATGTGCCAGATTAGCGTTCGGGTGTTGTTGAGTTGTGTTTCCGTGTCGGCTTACCTTTGCCCATCCGAGTCCGGACGACATGAATTAGATGAAGTGACGACGGCTGCTAGCTAACATATCTCGGGTCACGTGGTGAAGTGCTCCCAGCTGCTGCTGTGCTCATTAGGACCTCCCCGTCCGTCCGTCTCCGTTGCAGTCCAAGTCAGAGTCGTCAGCTCAGCGCATCGCCTATAAGAGACTACTAGCTCTAGCGGTGCCGTCTTCGCGGGGATGGCTAGTTTATATGGGTCATTCCACAATTGGAGGGTAACTTCTGTAACAAAAATTTACACGTTTTAATTTTTTTAACGTCAAACCATACAATCAGTCGCGCTCAACCATCAAAGTTTTACTAGCTGTTTTGGTTTTCATATCATATTTTGTTGTGTTTATATATATATATATATATATATATATATATATATATATATATATATATATATATATATATACACATACACACAATCCAATATTTCAAGGGTCCTGTGGCAGTAGCCAACATATATAAAAATATATATATAAACAATTAAATTGTTTTTTTTTTTAATACTACCTTACATTTTGGTATAATGCTAATTAAAATATTACAAAAATAATGCTTAATTTGGAGTTTATTCTGGAGAGCAGTTGCTATAGCCTTGTTGGCTGCTTCGGTAATATTAGTATTTTTTAATCATCAAAACCAAATTCACAGAAAAGAGCTTGAAAAGGGGAAAAATAAATGTTTAAATGTTAATATATTGAGAATTCAGTAAATTAAAATATTTATAATCTCACATTATGTGGTTAAAATACAGCTGCTTGTTACTACACACCAGGCCAGCATGTGGTTTTCTGTGCACATGAAGCTTCGAGAAATGAATCCTTTCTCCAATCAGTTGACTGAAGTGGTTCGCTCCCTTATGAGGCTTCACCTCATTATTACTAGGACAACTTATAGGACAGACAGGCCATTGCATTTTATTTTCTGGGCGACTTAAGAGTGAAGCGTTACATTTTCTTTTGTCTATAGTATGATACATTTAAATTGAGTAATTATGTCGCATGTTATGGCTGACTGGATGTTTGACTCGAGAGGACTCGTGAGCAGCAATTCATCATCAAACAAGCCTGTCACACCTACAGAACTTCAATTGGCCTTTTGGTGAATCATGTCCACTTTCATGCTGAAACACTGCTGCTCAGGAATATGCATCGCAGGTAATTTTCATGCGATGCAGTTTATCAAACAGAAGATGCCAACAAGGTAAAGCCGAGACCCAAGTGCTGACTTCATGCACAGATCTGTGGAGAATGCTACGTATGGTGCTTTACAGGTGACCTTCACATCATGAGATTCAAAATAACTGCCATACTCCAGGGTTGTAAACACGTGGAAAATGTAACTCATTGTGTACAAGGGTCTTACTGTGACAGAGAACTAATAGGTTGGTCCGCTGTGTAAAAGACAGCGCTTAAATTGGTTCAGATTCTCCATAGGAACAACTAGGACATACTGCTATCAAGTGGGTTTCCAGGAATACATTGTAAAGGTTTGACTCCATTAAGAAGCGTATAGCCTGATCGAATGTTTCTATGTGGATGAATTGAGGCTTATGTCGTCTTTTTAATTCCAAACACATTTAAAACTTTACCAAGGGATTTCTGAATGAGAAGAAATGCGATTCTGAGCAAATTTTAAATCATCTGATTGGCTTCTCGAATGACTCCTCCCTGAGCCCATCTCCAGATGAAAAAGTCAATGTTTTAGTGCAGCAATGTGCTGAGCTCGGTGATAATCTCAGGGCCCTCCTACAACGTAGGAGGGAAAAGCAGACATGCTCACTGCCTCCGCTTCAGACATCGATTAAGCGCCCCTTCCTGGCTAGGAAAAGTGCATGCAGCGATTGTGAATGATTGCATGCAGTGTCAGTTGCTTGGCTTTTCAGTGATGCAATGCTGTCTTGACCAAATTGCTGCAGTCTTGAGCAATATACAAAGGACCTTGCTTTAAAGGTCGCATATGGAGAATTGACTGTTGTATACAAAAGAGTTGAGTCTCTGGTGTGCCTGCCCACCTCAAGTAAAGCTTTTTTTTTGGTGGGGGGGTCATGTCTTGTTTTCATTCTGTCATGCCTACTATACAGTGGAGGGTAACTTAAAGTTTAGTGCAATTGGAGGAAGATTGTTCCCCAAATATTATACAACCTCTGGGGCTGTTTGACTTTACCGGTTCTATGGTTTGATTTGCAAGGTACATAACAGTTTCCCTATACCTTTATTGAGCCAAAGCATGATAAAAAATACATTAAGTGGACAAATGTTATGTAGCTTCTGCCATCTAGTGAAAGAGCACCTAATTGTTCTAGCTTCCGCAATAAGTCACTGGCTAGATGGATGAACATACATCACTTGTCGTGACTAATTTTACAATAAATGAAGTGTATTTGGATCATTTCCGCTGGTAGACTTCATTGCTGTAACCCAACACAGGATATGGTCGTTTCTTCACGCCATTGCTGAGAATGCTGCTGGTGGTATGAAAAAAGTTGCTGTTGGAGGCATTTTTCCTGCAGGTGTCGTTGTACGGAGGAGAGGGCTCTGCGGATTCATGCAGTACAACAGCACTGCATGCTAACATGCAAAGGCTACGGGCTATTTTCTCACATGAATGCATTACTGCAGATTTTGCTAACCTACTGATAGCAACTAATCAGGACAGTGTGGCAAGTAGCATGGGGCTGATCACAAATAACTAGTGAGATTTACGATGATTCAGCAATCTGCAGTTTATCAAGTCAGAAAAGAGTGGTGCTGGTAAAACAGTAAAGTGCAAACCACAGTGGGGAATATGAAAAATAAAAGAGAAAAGCTGCTCTTTTTTTTTTTTTTTTTTGCATTAAGCGGGTTCAAGTCTGGCCCAGGGCTGCTCAAAGTCATGTCCTCCTGCAGTGAGTAGAACAAAGTGCTGCACTGCTGCAGCAAAAGCGGATGGCTCATACACACTGATCTTCGAAACGCTGGATGTGCTCTGTCAGAAGAAAAGAGAGAATAGTTCAAGCTCAACGATTTTACACTTATCACGTTGGACAGTGTGCACAGACAACTTGGTTAAAGATAAACGTTTGGACTGTAGTGCATTGCTAGCCGGTTGGATTCTGTCTTGGTGCATTGTCTCAAATGGAAAAATAAAAGAAGAATGCAAAATAAAGACAGGGTCCTCATAGTATCAGTATTTACATCAAGGTACTCGTGACGGTGGCCGACACAAATATCGGCCACCCTCTTGTGGCCATTTTACGATGAGGAAGTGGAATTTGGAAATTAAAGGAATAGAAAAATTGTCATTATTTTCACATATTTAGGGTCTGTTTAATAAAATCTGTCAATGTTTTGGAGGGAAATTTCATGTATCAAAAGAGTTAGTGGTATCGATACTAGGTATCAGTGACTACTAAGATAAAGTGGTATTGAATATAAGCTTAAGCCATTGCAGAGTCAAACCATCGACACAAGCGTGTTAGAGATGAGAATCTCACGAGTGTGGCTCAAGAGTTCCAACCACGTGCAATGTACTCTTAAAGGTCATACAAGGAGGAAAAAAGTTAACCACCATGAGATTCAGCATTGTTTTAGTGACGGTTATTGTTATTGTTTTCATGTATTTTATTGTTTTACCCATCTGTTATTGACTACTTTTTATTCCTTGCACAGCACTTTGTATGCAGCAATTGTTGTTTAAAGTGCTCTATAAATTCAGTTGAGAGCTGACAGAGGGTTAATACGAAGTTGAGATATCATTATTCACATCATTTATGATGCACAACAAAGGCACTGGAGAGTACGTACAGTGTGAGTCAAGATGAGTTCCATCCTTTTTTTTTTTTTTACAATTACTGTCAACTTTTCTTGCTTTGCCCTAGCGCAATTCCTGCTTGACTTGCATTAGCGCCATTCCTTTTCCACTTCAAAAGTGCTTGTGTGGGTTTTCCTCCCAAATTCCAAAAACATACATGTTAAATCCGCCGCCCACCAAGCAATGTGGCTGAAAACAAGTGAAGAAGACTAGCATGAGAAAAATTACAGTTGGTGACTCTTCTCCTCACACTGTGCTATCAAAGCACTGCCATGGAAAAATTGTGACCCATTATTAGGTTTTGAGGCTTTAAATAGAAAATAAGCTTTGTGTATTATCTTTGTATTTAACCACAAAAACAAGAAAGAAGTAAATTGTCTTCAAAAAGGACAAAGGAAATAAATTAAGGGGAATATGTGCATGATGCCTTTTGGCAATAATTGCCCTCCCCACAAACCCAACCCACACATGCGTCGCTTTCTAGCACCCAGGTACCGATGGCTCTATAAATAGAAATTATTGCTCAAACATATATTCATATCTGTGTGTGCCTTGTGATTGTCTGGCAACTAGTAGAATGCGTACAAACCCCAACTAATCTGTGACCTTGAACAGGATAAGAAAATGGATGGATAGATGGCGTTCATCCCTCCCTTACATCAGTGTTTCCCAAACTTAGGTTCGGGACAAAAATGGGCCGTGGATACATTTTTGGGCAGGGAGGAGGGGTGTCACACTGTTCCATCAGGTACGGCATAATGTAATGTTGGATAAATTCTTTGATTGTGGAATTTTATTTATTTAATCCACTTTTAAGATTGCTGCTTGTAGCACTTCAGTTCTGCATGAAAAAAGTTAGTTCCACTATGCACAGTCATGGGTGAATTTTTGTTGCTAATGAAAGCATTCAAGGATACAAAAGGGCATACTCTCCTTGGTGAGGTTTGAGTTTACTCTCTCTTATGGGATGGAAGAAGCCTTGTTTCAGGTGACTATCCTAACTACAGCCAAGAGCCAAAAGTGTTTGCAGGGGAGGACCAAGAGGAGGGAGGGAGGGAGAGAGAGAGAGAGAGAGAGAGAGCGAGAGAGAGAGAGAGAGAGTAGAGGTTGACCCTGGAGGTTGCGGTCCCCTTTAAAAGTCCCATCCCGCTTGGATACGCAGAGCTCATGCAGGATCTGCTGCGGCAGTAGGGGAACACTGCTGAGCTGTGCACTTTAGGCTGCCAGCAAGCGTGCAGAGGAGAGGGAGGGAGGTGGGGGTGCTCACAGAAGGAGGAGGAGGGAAGGAGAGAGAGAGAGTGCAAACAATGTCATTTTGTACAGGAGGTAATGCTGCAGTCAACTTTGCAGCACCATGAAGGCACATCATCACACCAAGAGGCTCGCTGAAGTTTTCCTGCTCCGTCACCGCTGATGCAGCCCGACCGACGATCGTCTGCAGGTACGCATTTCAAGCCTCTCATTTGCGGTCTACTCGCCTCTCCTCCTCCATTGTACACTTTCAAAACCGGCCTTGCAGCAGCTGATAAAAGTATACAGTGTGTGCATGCCTACCATCTCATCACTTTCCGCCTCTGCACCACCAGGCTGAAGTCAGCCAGCCAGCTGGACTAGTCTTTTCTTCTATCAATATTTGACACACGGTACCGGCTTGAAATAGCAACCAGAGTGTCTGCTGAGAGGGCTCGCTTTAGAAAAAAGAAAAAGGAAGAAAGCAGTGAGACGCTAAATATGATAGTTCTGCGGTTTGGAGGAGAACAATTTATGTTCTCTACTTTTTGAAGGTTTAGATTTGACAGTTTGCACTGCTAAACAGCGTGCATGCGTGCTTAAAAAGCCAATCAGAGAGTGAGCCTACAAGATCCTGCATGGGACGGGGTGCAGTGGTGCAGTCATGAAGTTTAACGCTACTTTTCTGCAAAGATAGCTCACGTTGCATGTTGGAAAAAGTCTTCAATTTTTTATCTAATGGCTATGACTAGAGAAATTTAAAGGCCACACTAGACAAGCTGTCCTCCGAGATACCCTGTGTGGTCACGTATGACACTTCTCGTAAATCAAAACTTGTAACATTCCACTTTTTTGGAGTGGGTCCTGCCAGCTCAGAATGCCGGTCAACTCCACTTTGAGTTCACATCAGGTAATTGTGCTAAGACCTTGGAAAGAGTGGTCAGGCGTCTCTTTGTGAAACACACACCTC
Source organism: Syngnathus floridae (assembly GCF_059516105.1). Taxonomy (NCBI): domain Eukaryota; kingdom Metazoa; phylum Chordata; class Actinopteri; order Syngnathiformes; family Syngnathidae; genus Syngnathus; species Syngnathus floridae. Next base: position 21,998,343 of record NC_142414.1, on the reverse strand, counting down.
CAAGGGGACGTCTGCTGACTGCAGCAGGATGACATGACTGAGGAAGGGAGGGGTGGGGGAGGTAGGGAAGATTTTTTGACTATTTAAAAAAAAAAAAATGGCCCAACGCCACATCTGGTGCCTGACATCATCTAGGAACATCTGCAGTTTCCCCTGCGCATACTTCCAGCAGAGATGTCTGCAAAGGAAATCTGCCGCACTCACCTGATATTCCTTGCTCCCCCCGCCTCCACCCCCATCTCTACTTTCTAGTGTCTCTCAGAGGTAAAGTAGCCCAGCACAGCGCCTTACCGGCATGCATTGCAAGCCTACAATTCGCTTCCATTCACCTTCTCCCCCCTCCCTTGCTGAAAAAGTATGCAGCACATGCACTCATCACCATCCACCTCCTTGAGCAATATGCCTGAGTGAAGAGAGGAGGGAGAGAGCAGCAGTGCAGCAATCCTGCAATGCCCTACAGCATCAGCTGACTTCCTGCAGTGCTGACACACGCGCACACACCACGCACGCACGCACTGCAGGTGGACTACCTCACTCTAAATGGGACCTTGCCTGAGTTTGGAGAAGAGATATACACCCCCCCACACACCAAACTCCCCCCAGCCCCCACCCTCAACACACACACGCACCTTGGGATGGTGCATTGTCCCATTCCAGCTCTTCAGTTGCGATGATGTAATCAATGCACCAAGCTTTGAACTTGCTGTGCTCCAGGTTCCTCTCCTTGGCCCCACCCCCACGCACTGTCCCATCAAATACAATAAATAAATAATAACAACAGCAAGAAAGAGTTGCCGGAATGCTCATCCGTATTTTACCTGAGTGCAAAGTGTTCACGCTTTCGTACATCTCGAAGCAAGCGTGCGACAGAAGTCAGACGTCCGCCAGTGCATTGCAGTGCAGGGCTGCATCACTGGCTCCAATAAATGAAAGCAGTGGTCTGCAGACAACTGCATCGTTTTTTTCCCCCAGCATCTATTCCATTTGCTGTCAGCATGGAAAAGACAAACCACGGTGCACAGTTTAAAAGTGCTTTCTGGGCACAAGATCAGAGACTTGGCTCTCCCATTGATAAGGTCATCAGTCTGCTGCCTGATGCAGTGGAGAGAAAGGTGCGCTCGGCCGCTTGCAGGATGCTCAGGCAGCCAGATTGAGAGCATATTGTAGCAGGTGAGTTTTGCTGAGCTGGTTCTTGCTGCTGCAACTGGAATCTGCCTAGTGATCAACTTCCACTACAGCAGTTCTGAACTGGCTTCACCCTTCCTATGAGGATGGGGGGGGGGGGGGGGGGGGGGGTAGTACGCAAGCAGCAGAGCGGCACTGCATAATTAGCCCTCATGGACGCTGATGAATCTGCACATCTGATCGAGGTTTTGTGTGTCAGTAGGAAAGGAAAAAAAAAAGCATGCGAGGCACATTCGGATACATCAGCGTAATCCATATCTGTCAGTGAGTAAGCTTTAATTGCAATCGTGGGCTTCGTCTAAAATTCCTGTATTGTATGATGCGATGTAATGAATTACCATACTGCCTCATTACAGCTTTAATGAGCAATTCATTTAGCAGTATGTTAAAGAGCAAGTACAAGTAAAAGAGGTAGCGATTAAGAATGCAAATAAATTTTAATACAATGACCCAATTAATATTTTATTGGTCACTCGTAAAATACTTTACTAACTTTTTAATTACAAAAAAGAGTAAGATTAAATTAATTACATTTTAGAATAGCAAGTATAACAAACAAGGCTCGACTGTTTCACAGTTGGTACAATGTCCATGTCAGTTTGGGTTATCAAATATAATTCCATGCACTAGAAAAGCTTTTAAATATACAGTCAGCCCCAAATGATATTTAAGTGTAAAAAGTTTACGATTTAAAGACCATTTTCATTGACTGATCTGGTTTTAGCTGGAAACAAGAAGCACATTGTTAAGAGATAGCGAATAAAAGATAAGAAATTAATAAAAATAGATACATTTGCTTTTTAAAAGTTAGATTTTTTAATTTGTCAAAAATGTTCTACATCCAAAGTTATTCACTTTTCAATATAGGCCATTCAATGCTGTCAATGGTGCAAAATAATAATTGATATTAATAACAACAAAGAAATTATCCTAGAAGCATAACTGCCCAAGTCACTTTTTAATATTTTAGAAAAACAAGAAAAGAAACACCAAAAATGTTATCAATTAAATTATCTAGGCAGTTATGTTATTAGGCTAATGAAATGTTATTTTTTTTCAAGTATATTTACTTTTACAATAGTAATTTTACAAATCAAATATAACACCAAAAAGTGTTTTTTTTTCCTGCGAGTCCAAAAAATAATAAAGACAAAAAGGTCGATTATCACAGGCAAACAAGAATTCAGTTTTCTGGCCTCTACCCGTCCAAAGTTCATTATGCAGTCTTTGTGTAACACGTCATCTACCATCAAATCTTTTGTTATGATATGAACGACGGGCTATCAATCATTTTATTGTCTTGTGCAACAAGAAAAAGGTTCAATCTCTGCATACAAACCAACCAAGTCAAGCAGGCTGAGTCATGCTGGGGCTTTTGGACTAACCCCCCCTCCTTCACAGCTCTGCTCCTCCCCTTCTGGTCTAGGAGCAGCCTCGTGCACCCGGCCGGCTGCTGTGCAGGAACATGCCTTGACTTGTTGCAGTGACCAAGTGCAACAGAGACAGAGAGCAGAGAGAGCAGGTGGCTTTTGGTCAAAGCCTGCACAACACCTGAGGACAACGGCCGACTGGTACCAAAGGTGGACTGGGGAGCTGTTTTACTGCCTTGGGTGAGTGATTTAAAGTGCCCGACATATAATGTTACAGCCCTCATGTGAATGCCCAGGTTAAATGTTGCTGCTAAAAGGAGCAAAGAACACAAGCGAAACTCTTCGTGATCCGAATTGGGAAATGGGACGCTAAAAGTCCTCCCTTTAATTTGCTTCAGCAAAATACATGTAAGTTGAGCGCTGAGTTGAACTCTTGACCTGTGCTACTGCATCAGCGTCTTGACGCTAAGATGACACCTTGGAAACGTCTCTAGGTTACTTTGCTGTTCAAGCACCTTTTGTCATGCTTCTATTTGCCACTGATAAATTTTCATAAGCAGTTATGATTTCTAGTACTAAATGTGCCAGTTTGCTTACGCTGCAGCCAGGCCTCATCTCTGGTCATTTTAGAATGACGCTCCACACTCTCCACTTTACTGCAGTGGTCATTTTTCTTGCTGCCCTTATTGCTGTGACCTTCGTCATCCACTGTTGCTGTTGTTTGTTAGCCATGTCTCATTTCTGACTGATGTTCCACTTGTGTCACTGGACCTAGCAGAGAACCAGAATGCGCCCTATTTCAAAATGTCTACTTTGGACTCACTACTACATCGATGCCTGAAGTCAGAACACTCGATAGGATGTGAGGTCAAAGGGTCCATATTTCTGCACATAATCGCAGATGCTTAGCGATTAGACTCGATGTGCGCTAGTCTGGTTTCTGAAGTTAAAAAAAAAAAAAAAAAAGTTGCGCCAACAACCTCTAGGGTTAGCGCTCTTTGTGAAGATGACAATAATTAACAGAATGAATTGTGACGCAGGTCAATAAATATATATGAAACCAACTTATGGAGACTTGCCTTCCCAATCAAACAGAAAAAGTGTGGTAAGGAAGCCAAAACCAAGCCTTCAACCAGTCAGAAGAACTTAATACACTGCACGTGACACGCTAAGCTGTGTGAATCGTGAGTGTGGTATTGCACAAGAACATGGCACTGCAGTAAATATTGATGTCATTGTTAGCTATAAGGTGATTAGATGTGTGGAATGCAATTGGATGAGGGAGCATAACTGTTGTTAGCCAACAATGAAACAACCAAGGAACAGAAAGTACAGTGTCGGAGTTAGCTTTAGCATAAAGTGCCAAATATTTGCTATGTTTTAGTCCATATGATGAGTACAACTCGTACACAAGCAGAATATTGTCAAAAGCGTCACACTGTCTGCATCCCAAATCTCTTGCGTTGATTCGTGGTCATTGTAGGGGACTTTGAGAGGTGGAGATCAGCTTGTGGACTTTGAGTGCATATGCAGCAAACTGCAGTGCACTGTGTATTCTGACACCTTAATCGGGAGCACACAATTGACTTTTTCAGGAAATGCGTGCATTGCGGTGAAATCTTCTGCGGGATCAGACTACATGGAAGGGGGTGGGGGTAACCTTGACCAGGACATCACTGACTAGGTTTACATGCAGTTGGCTCACGCTGTGTAGCTCAAGTAAGATATTCAATTGGATGAATGAGTTGTCCTAGTACACGTTTGAAATGCCAATGTAATCTGCGTTCCGTTACACTGCCGACAAGAAGTATAAACATGTCAGACTCTCGGGAGTCTTGATGAGATTAAGTCGTTGACACGACAGAGAGCAATTGATCATAAATATAATTATAGTGCAAATATTTCTTGGTAAAAACGTGACGAGGGTCTTATGGAGCTGAGGTATGTTTTTGCCCATCAAGGCAATGAGACAGCTCAGTTCTTTTCCTCATCCGAGAGAGGACGCACAGAAGCCAAATGTTTGGCCTCCTCCACCACTAAAGATGGTGCTGTTCCCTTTGTAATGTTTATTAATGTTTTTTTACAGGTGGCCTTTAACCCTAGGTCTTTAACATACAAAGTAGCTGGTTTTGAACAACTACCAATGCGAGCTCTGTACATGTATATTCTTCACTTCCATTACAAATGACCACCAACTATTTGAAATTGTGGTACTATTAAAAGTGAACTAGCTGACGGCAGATGCTGCATCTGTCTCCTTGAATTCCCTAACTGCGTACATGCCGCTAAACTTCTCATCACAACAACTAAAAGGTACGTTAGCAAAACCATTCAATTTTGATTCATGTCATTCAGAGACAGTCTGGTCTTAGTGGGAGCAGCCTAATAATGAAATGTTTTCTGATGCTTTGTAACTGAGTGAGCCACGGGGGCCAATGTCCCTACGGACCAGTACTGCAGAACACTGCCTAGAAAATGCCTGGCAGGATGTGCGGTTAAAGAAATTCTCACCACAAAGCTGTCAAGCCATCACAGCTTTGTGCTTGTCAAAGTTACTCATTAGGATTATGCTGTCCCACACTAACTGCTTTCAAGGACGAAAATTTAATTTGCTGTTTGATATATCCTTCCGACCGGTGCCATTGTTGTGCGACAATCAGTGTTATTTAACCCATCAGTGGTTATAATGTTATGGCTTGTCATTGTTTATGAATGAATGAATGTTTGGGAAGGGAAAGATGAAGCTCCGCTGATGCGAACTGTGACTATGAAGCACTGAGCTGTGGCACAGAGCATTACTTAAATGTCACAAACACGAGTGGCACAAATACAAAGAGGATTCATGTCATAATAACCCTCCAAGAAACCCTGACCACTTTTTGGTTTTTATAAACAATATAGACTGAATGACAGGCCATGGACGTCTTGTAAGGCCTCGCTTATGTTGACATATTTCTTACATTTTTCCCTTGTGTTAGTGCACTGTGACAAAATTACCTGTTTGCTACAATAAATAAGGAAATAGAAACTTTAGGTGAATATCACAGGAGCACTCTAACACTGTCACTTTACTTTTTGTGATCAATGCTAATCATTAGCTAATGTAATGAACGTCGAAGTTGATTCATTAGTGACGTCATTGATAATTTTTCAGCACAGTGCACAAACCAATTTCATGTAAGGACATACCTGCAGAGATACAAATAAAACTATATGATTAAAGGTACAACTCACCCATTATGCTGAATGTAGCTGTACTTAGTAAGAGTCTTGTGCATGTTTCTCTTTAACGTCGATAGCACAGCATGCTGTAACAGATAGATGATCACTTTCTTGATCCCAAGGGAAATTATTCATTGGGTTGTTGCTTACATTGAAGAAATAGCTAAAGACACTAATAAACAATAAATAACATAAATTGAATGCAAAAGATAAAAGTCAGGGCACTATTAGACAATATTGGGAGGTCTTACGCTCCCATTCCTCCTAGAAGATACAACCTGATCTATTTGTGGAGCCCCCAGTGAGCGGAACCTGGAGCTTACGTAGCTTCTCTAATGGGAGAAGATGGCTCTTGTTGGTCAGTATGGTCCTCATCTTCGAGAGTGTCCTCTCCTCCAGCACTCTCTCTACTGTCCAAGCCCAAACCCTCAACAGAGCCTACCTTCCTAATTAACTAATTCGCTGCCAGCCCAGTTAAAATGGATGTTTGACGTCGATAGCTGTCAATGGCAGTCAACGTGATAATTAGCTTGAGACAGAACATCATAGCAAGGCTAAAAATAAATGAAGAATTTTCCATTTAAGATTACTGGGAAAGGCTCCAGCACACTCGCGGACCCGCGTGAGGATATGCGGTTCAGAAGATGAATGAATGTTTTTATTTAACTTGGGTTTTTATTGTTTTTGAAGATAAACATGCATTATTTCGCCATGCGAGTTTTAAATTGTGGTAAAATATTTTCATATGCTTGTATCATTCTTCTTTGTGCCATAGTGTTACAACACTGACATCGATGTTTAAACTGTGTGGAGATGCATGTTTAATAATGAATATAATTCACCTTAAGACAGTAGATTTTTGGGATGAAAATGGAGCTTCACTTCACGCCATGACCCTAATTCCTTGACGTCAGCCCCCACTGGTGTGAATCTTTTAAGACTAGTGATATTCGGATGAGCTTGCAAGGCTAAACGCTACGCTCCTCCATGATACTCAGAGTTGCCTTGTTTGACGGCCATTTTGGTGTGCCATGGAGTGTTGTAGTTTGGTGATAGCAGCAGAGAGGCAAGTAGGAAGTACTCTGAAAATTGGTCAGTTGCAAGAAGAGATAGCAAAAAAAAAAAACATGTCTTGTTTTTGAAGCGCTGCAGGCAAATACACCCCAGATCAGATATTTTTTTGCGTATATTCTGATTTTTTTGGTCAAATCTGACATGGGTCACATATATGTGGTCCTAGATTCGATATGTATTTGATGTTTTGCAATACAACCTCAGTTTGAATGACCAGGTCGCATATATCTTACCTAAAGGTCATCCAAAATTTAAGGATCCTCCATTAGTTCTTGGTAAAGGCAAATCAAAACCATTAGTAGAGGCTTGTCCTCTATGAAAGAGCCACGACTGTTACAGGTGGGCTGAAGATTAGAAAAAAGACTGAAAGGTTTCTGGGAGGTCCAGATTTTATGCAATAACAACAGAGGACTACATGCCAAGCTGTCTTTGGCATACATTAACATTAGTTCGGATGTTTGAATTAGATAGATAATTAGATAGGATTAATACCGACCTGCTTTATGGTGATAAAGCAGGTTGGTATTAATTCGGTCATACATGACCAACACCTTGCGTAATTTTTTATGATGCAAGACGAGGTGAGAATTGTCTGAGCACCAGTCAAATGACTTTCCAGTTACACAACCAGAGATGGATCATATGATAGCAGATTCAAGCCCTATCTGCCTTCCTCCTCCCTCTCATTGTCCTTACAGCGGACGACCGCAGAGCGCTCTTTCGTGTCCATGTCCTGTCAGCAAGCGGAATCCTCGGGGAGAGGACCATATAGAACAGTCCGGCGGACAAAAATAGCACTGCAGAGATCGCGGGGAGACTTTTAACTGATACCTCTTTGCTGAACAACACTCAAGCATTTGCTTTACATGAGGAGAGCAGCAATCTGAACACACCGCTACAAATTGAGGTGAATCAATCGGAGCGTTTTGATGCAAAATCATGAGTCATGACACAAAATCTATTCTTGGACTTAGAAGGGGGGGAGTTGCTTGCTCAAGTTGTGCAAACTTAAAGTGATGCTGCACAGGCACACCAGGCAAGAAGAGGAAAAAAAAGGGGGGGGTGTCAAGAATCAATTTGGGAATAGGCTATTGATCACTTGAGCACCCATGTGTAAACTCATCACTTATCCAAGCCACAATGGTGCATTTTATCATCATTGAATTTTTTTAGAAAAAGGTATGCCTACCTGCATTGTGTCTGTTTTCACAGAGACCACTGATCATCTTCTACTTCGAGAGCTCATCAGAGTAAAAAAAAAAAAAAAAGTGCCAGCTTTCATGCCACTCTCGAGGAGAATGATGGCAGCAAGGACCAGTTGGCAGAAGGAGGCATACTGCTGGCTGCTGTGGGTGTTTCTCTGGCAGTGTCTTAGCTGGTTGTTGTGAGGAGTGAGAACGAAGCAATCAGCAAGTATACTGCCGCAGAAATTCTTTGCAATAAGAGTCCTCAGCAATGACATTGACTAATGGAGGGGGAAACCTTAAGCTGCTTTGTATCGACCATCCCATTATGGACTAAGTTGTCACATGAAGACATAGTGGAAATAAACATGTGAGTAATGAAAAGTACATTCTGTTGGTTCAAAGCTTTGCGTTGTAGTTTGTGAAAAAAAAAGTCTTCTGCTGCCATCTGATGGCTAAAAGAAGCATGAATTTAAAATGGCTATTTGCTGATGTGTGTTTTATGTCTGCCTGCCTGAAATTGATTTTCACAATAATTTCATGTAAATTCAGTCGCTTTGATTTATAAATTTGTGCTGATTTACTAAGTAGTCAAAACAATTTGTCCGGTTGCTAAATCTAATAAGATCCAATTCAAGAGCTGTATGTTAAAATTAGCGTTTACAAAATGAATAATCCTTCGATATAATTGACACAGTCCCAAAAATGTTAATTAAACACAATACTGATTAATTGTGATTGTTCCAATGTGGTTATTTATTCTATTGTTACAACTTGATGAATAAAATAAAATGAAAAACAAAAAATCCAGATCGGCTGTTTTGTTTATTTCAGTGCACCTGAATAACTGTTGTACAATAATACACACTCTCCTCTATAAAGGTCTGTTTTTGTTTTTTTAACAGAAGACCAACAAGAGAATAATGGGCTGATTAAGGGGTAGGAAAAAAATCTAACTATAGCAATGTTATCATTCCAACTATCATAAGACTGAGTGGTTGTCTGTATGACTGGTGGTTGGCCTAGGGCAACTCTTCTACGACAGCACAGATGTTTGTGCCTGGAAAGAAAGGCAAAAAGCAACTGCAGTGCTGCAAAGTTAAGGAATGATTTGTAGTCTCGTCGGCCTGCAGCAATACCTGAATTCCAAGGAGGCCTCTACTCGATAGCTTTGTACAAAGTTGTGTTTTCCAGGGAACTATTTGGTAAAAGTTCTATTGATCACTTTCTCAACCTTTATTTAGCCGAGGTGTCCGTTTTACTTGGTGTCCACAAACACTACCCTTCTTGATCTTGTCCCAATCTAAACAATTGACTCGCTATGAAATCTGGGTCTGTCTAATTGAACACAAAGTTGATCAAGTCTCAGGAATTACCTATTCCATTGGTAACAGATTGATGCACGTTTATTGCACCTTTTGACATCTAATGGAAGAAAGAGCATTTAAGTGTTTCTTGTCATATACATTGGTAGAGACATATAGAAAACATTATTGCCTCTAGGCTAACCCTAACCCTATAAAATTGTAAGTTAACGTGCAAAGCAAATATTCACGCCACTCATTGTCAATATATTACTGATAGATGAGTTTAAGCGCAAGGCAGAAATTTGTCTGCAACAAAAATATGGCAAGTAGCCACAGGGTAGCGCAAATTCCCAGTCAAAGTAGCTTGCGCGGTCATGTACACTAATTTAAAAAATGTTATTGGAGAGTGTCTTATTCCTCTCTGATGTCTTTATTCTCTCTAATGTATTGTGTCCACAAACAGAAGTTGTTTCTCTTTGATGGACTGTACAAATGGAATCGTTCAAGGTCCGATTCACCAATCGCGTCGATCGTCTCTTTACAGAATAATGTCCAACATTTCAGGAGACAATCATATCGGCAGGTTCGTAAATCAGACGGGCGCAACCACACCAAAAAGTAATGCCAAGAGGTTTCTAATTGTCTCAATGGCGAAATAGCTGGAATTTGAGATAAAACTGTTTTGAGTTGCAAGCACGGTCATTAAATGAATGAAATGAAACTCGTAAAATCAATGCACCACACCACTCACTAATTGCCTAGTACGCTTCCCTAAATAGGCACTGAGAACGAATATCAAACATTGAACGTCCGACCAACTTTTTCTGCATTTTTTTTTATTTTTCTGTACAGTATTTGTATGGAAAAAAACGATTACGTGGCATTTGTGTTTTTCCACACTCTGCAGGGTAATTAGTTTTAGGATTAATAGTAGGTAATCGTTTTAAATCCAATTCTGAAAATAGCCTACAGCGTGCCACTGACCGGCTGACTGTGACCTCAGCTACAAGAGGAAGAAGAGAAGAAGGAAGAAGTTGCAGTGGGTGGGGGAAAAGGAAAACACAGATTTTTTGTTTTTTTTCCTCAAGTCTTCAAGGGAAACGGACGCATTAAGTGAAGGCAGCGCGTTGTGTTGCAAATATGCACCGCGTGTAGTGAAGACAAAACGAGAAAGAAGACGATGGCAGCACACAACCACACAGTTGTGTACTTGTCTGAGCAGGTGGTTGTGTTGTGTTCATGCGCCATGTCATTTGTGGGCTCGTCGCTAATCATCGTCACTTACATTAGTTTGGCGGATTTGAGGACCACTCCGCGCAAACTGCTTCTCTTCCTCTCGGTGGCCGACTGGCTCTCCGCGCTCTCGTATGCCTACGGAGTGTGGAAAGTGTTCGACTCCGACTCGCCGGACTGCGTCGCTCAAGGAGCGATATCCACCTTCGCCAACACCAGCTCCTTTTTCTGGACGGTGGCCATCGCAGTCTACTTGTATGTGCTCATCGTCCAGTCCAGTCGGAGAGCTGCAGACAGTCTGGTACTGGTCTTCCACCTGGTCAGGTAGCTAAGAGAATAAACTGTTACTGTCTCTTTAAGACGCCCCGAGGCATCTCGGAATACATAAACTACAATCTGTAAACTAAAACAGGTTCATGAAATTAATGAAGAAAACAACTTGTCATTTGTTTTCCTTTATTTGTTTTAGATATATATGTCTATAGAAGGGGATTTTTATAAGAAAGACAAAACAAAAATCACGGAATCCCATGAAAACATGTTCCCATAGTTTTGCTAACTTTGAACAAAAGAGTTCAAATGGGTTTTAAAACAAACAAAAAATACATGTTCGCTAAAATCACTTCAGATTGGGAGAAAATCTTTGAATTACTTTTTTTTTTTAACATTTCATTACATTGTAGTCATCCATAAAAGGTGAAAACGTTTTGATCAAGTAAGGAGTAGAAAGTCAACAAAAAAATTAAAAACTGTTAAATGGTTGATTTCAATTTTGCAAGAATTTCTTCAAATGTGTATATTTTGTTATATAGAATTAAATCATTCTTGGTAAACTTATTCTTTTATAGAATGAATGTAAATTTGCCTTATTCAATTAAAAATAACATATTATTTACAATAACACAATCAACCAATTATTTAATTAGATACATTTAAGAAAAATAAGCACTGTACAAGTTAAGGAATCAGTTAAAACCAAATATGATAATGCAACAAATATTCTCGGACTCTTGGTATTGTAAACTTAATTAAACAATGGAGCAGGCTGTAAGTGGCCATACGCAACAATTTGGTAGTGTATAATAAGTCAACAATTATGAGATTCAAAATCACATGGTCACCGCATGGTACTCTCACCACAACATCTGCAGTGAATATTCGACTTTTGTTTTTGCAAATTCTTAGGCAGGCCGTTGCATTTGGGGTGTCACAACAGAGCTATTCATCCCCTTGTATAAGCAGCACACAGCCTGCCCCTTGGCAATGGACTATTAAAAACATGTCATTCTGGCATGAAAATTTATATTCTTAGCTGGTAGAGACAAAATATCCTTGAGTTATATTTGACGTACTGACTACCATACAGTATGTGTGAAGCAAACGTTACGATAGTCTTTTTCGTGGTGCTGCGTGTCGTTGGCCATTGAACCCACATGGCATTTGAAAATGTAAAACAATTTTTTGTGTGTGATGTCATTCTTTAACACTTCTGTTTTTAACTCTTTTGTGTTATCTAGCTGGGGCGTTCCTCTGGCCATCACAATTGCAGGCGTGTGCCTCAACAAGATTGGCTACACAGCGTCAGAGGTGTCAGTTGGCTGGTGCTGGGTCAGAATCCACATCCCTGATCGTGTCCTATGGATGCTGCTGAGTGGAAAGATTTGGGAATTCTTGGCTTACCTCACCCTCCCTGTCCTCTATATCCTTATCAAGAGACACATTCACACAGCGGTGAGGACCCAAGGAGAAAGTTGACGATGTAGTGTTACTCATAGAGCTGGATCATGGTACACTTGCACTGCAGAAGTACTGCAATACCTTTAAGTCAAAATCGAAACATGCTCCTAGTTTGTGTACCGGTACTTGCTTCAAGCTGTTTATGAGTCACTCCTGTAAAATATGGTATGTAGAAGGAACAAAAAGCCAGACAAGCAAAGGGAGACTCAACATCCACAATTTACAATTAGTTTAAGCACCGGTATGTTCAACCAAACTATATAATTTGTGTATGTATGTAATACTACTTTAATTTAATATCCACTACCATTCACCATTTTGAATTCCTGAACATTTTGGGATTCTGAAGTTTCATGTTTTGTCATCTATGATTCCGCCATTTATACTGAATTACATTTTTGCTTGGTATTGTTTCAGTATCGTGGTACTTTACGCTGGTATAGTATTGTAGTTAAAGTTTTGCTATTGTGACAACACTAGTTACTGATTTCCAAAAAGTCATTAATTTCCTCCTGTCTTGTATCCTTTGGTACCACACACAGCATGCAGCCCTTTCTGAGTATCGTCCCCTCTTGGCCAATAGGACGCCATCGTACTCCTTCTCCACCATGGCGGACATGAAGCTGACTCTCATCCCTCTCATCTTCATCACGTTGCGCATTTGGAGTACAATCCGCTTTATTCTGTTGCTGGCCGGATCCCCAGCGGGCCAGAACCCTGTGCTGGTCATGCTACATGTGAGTGGACATGACATTTCAATCATTTGGTTGCTTATGCTCGGTTGCATGTTTATAAGATTTTTCTTGTTGTCTGTCTTCTGTGGTGGCACAACAGGGCATTGGCAACACGTCGCAGGGAGCAGCCAACTGCATCATGTTTGTGTTTTTCACCGCACCGGTCCGGATGCGCCTCTTCGCTTCTCTCTGCTGCTGCCGTGCGGGCTCATCAGAGCGGCAGAAAGCGCAAGATGACAGTCGCGAGCTGCCGCCTGAACTTCCTGTCTCAAATCAGAAAGAGGTAGAGTTCACGAGTGGCGACCATACTGACAGGTGATGCTCAGTTGTACAGAAGGTGGACTTACTTAACAGGCGTGTGGTGAGAAAAAAAGCACCTTGCATTTAAGTTGGTGTTTCTCCAAGATGAATGATTTTATCACGACTCAATTTTTCGAGTTTGTATGGATCGATTCATAATCAGTTTAATCAAGTATTTGTGGAGATAAAAAATATGTGAATGTTCTTGGCTATAGTCATAGCATTGTCGCCATTTTTGAATTTAATCATTATATACTTTGAAAGAAAGCTGCACCAATAAACTCATTCAATGTTGTCACGCTATAATCACCGTTCCTTTGTCTTGCCAAACAAGAAGTATTGAGATGAAAAAAAGTTAGATACAAATGAGACTCCAAAGAGGAACACAATCTGATGCAAGATAGTAGTTGGCTTGATGTCACTGGCAGTGAGGTGTTTCTTTCTTTGTTCTTGCCTCACAATGTGTTACAAAATCATTGTGCTTGATGTGTCACAGTTATTAATATGATTGCTGTTGTCAGGATGTATATGACCCATCATCACATGTCATTCTTCCTCCTTAAAATCTGAGCCTTTTATTACTGTGGAGGCTCACTTCTCCTCTGACCCCAAATGTGTCGCTTCCTAATGCTGCAAAGCATTATTGGTTACAGAGTTTCTCAACCTTTGCTGAGCCATGATACATATTTTATACACTATTAAAAAAACTAATTACTCTCAAATGTTTCTTGAATACAAAACTTTTATTCTCTTTTATGAATTATACCTTTTGCCGTTTTGTGGAAGAGCCTTTAATTATTCTGCTTGTGTTTATGGGCTCATCTCGTCTCTTAATTGCAGTGCTCCTCAAAATATTGAAGGCTGCAATTTCTCAGATATATTTGGCCACATTAAAAAAAAAAAGGTTCTGCACACTACTGGAGAGACAGGATTGAGACAGAATAGAATAATGGAACGAAAATAGGAAGCAGGAACTCTCCTAAGTGAACAACTAACTGCTGAACGGAAGCAGTCCTCCACATGACGACTGCCGCACATCTCATTACCGCTGTACAAAATTTGTACTTTGACACGACTAGTCACCAATAGCATACCCCAAAAAATGGAGAAGTGGCGACTACGGTTAAATGCTGATGAGGATCCTTTTTTTTTGTCCTGATGAGGATCCTTTTTTTTTTTTTTGTCCTTCAGGCCCACAATCATGTTTTGTGTTGGGTCCATTGTGTCAGCTTTGAGTCTTGGCTGACATTGAAGGCTCCATCGTGTGCAGACACCTTATGAGGGGATTTTAGTCAGTTGGCTTGCTGCCCATGTAATTCATTAAAACTAAAAGAGGCGCACACTGTGATACTATTTATAGTATTAGAAATGTCAAGGCATGCTTTTTTTACCAAATGAGATGAGCACCCTACAGCCATCTTAAGTTTACCTCATAACACCAAACTTCTTTTGCCAAATACTTTTACCAATGATATGTTCAATTAAGGATGTGGGTGACTTTAGCAGAGTTGGCCAGCCCCATGAAATGAGATTGTTTTGGGGTGGTGGAGGTCAGGAGTGGTTAAAAAATGACTTTGAAAGGTCTCTCTCTCAGCCAATAAACAACTATAATTGTTTTTATGATGCTGATTATATATGTATATATGTATAAGAAGTAAATAGAATATTCATGATAATCATGATCAGTAGAAGTAAATTATAATTTTGTCATTGTTGTAGTATTTAACAATAAGCATTCTTAATGGAAATGAAAACCAAACACACGACCGTGTAATTTAGGCGCCGATCCGGCTGTGCCACTTTTTTAGGTTCTGTTACAATTCTTTTTTGTGTAATAGGTGTGCCTCCAGCCTATTGCGCAACAGTTGTTTAACCCACACTAAGTGAGTGAGCACTGTCAGCAACATAAAAGCAATAAACAAATATCTGCTCTTCGCTGCCATGAAGACATGTTCAAAGGGCAGAAACCACAAGTGCAGTTTACCAAAGTGCACTTTTTCTTATTGAATGACAAATGGCCACGATGGACGCTGAGGAATGTGCAAAGAAGAAAGGGGTGAGTGTCACACATGCCATTCATCCAAAAGAACTCCAGATTGTAATCTGGATAAAAACATTCCTACTGTATGGCTTTTGTAGAGATTAACTGTGGTCCTGGCACTGGCCACACTCATATCTACATTTGGCTCGTCCTTCCAGTATGGATACAATGTTGCTGTCATCAATTCTCCAGCTCCGGTAACCTTCCAAGAAACGCACACGTCAATGATGCTGGATTCAGGTCATGTGTTCTGTTTTGGGTCCCGCTTTAGTTCATGCAGCACTTTTACAACGTCACCTTCCTCGAGCGTTATGCTAAACCAATGGAGGAGAACCTGCTGACTGTGCTATGGTCTCTGTCCGTGTCTATGTACCCGCTGGGAGGCTTCTTTGGCTCTCTCATGGTGGCACCGCTGGTCAACAAATTAGGAAGGTAATCATGCTTGACACGCTAAAGCACCTGTACAATGTAATGAGATCCAGTACAAAAGACCTTATGATGATAATATGCTTACAAAGGTCACCTTTCCTATTTGCTCTAATTACAACACTGCAGGGGTACCTAATGCTGTGTCTCGTAAGTGCGCATGCCACCTGTCGTGCATCGCAAAATAGTGCAAACAATATTTATGTGGCCTGACAGAAAGGGCGCCCTCCTCTTCAACAACATCTTCTCCATCGTGCCCGCATTGATGATGGGAGTCAGTGAGCTGGCCAAATCTTATGAGATCATTATCGTGGCTCGGTTCATTGTGGGCATCTGCGCAGGTCTGACATGTTGAAAATGATGAAGTCCACAGGTTTCAAATGCATCTGGAGCGTCATGCCCTTTTGCCGCAGGTCTTTCATCCAACGTGGTGCCCATGTATCTGGGCGAACTCGCTCCCAAAAACCTGAGAGGAGCCATAGGAATCGTACCGCAGCTTTTCATTACCATTGGCATCCTCTGTGCCCAAGTGCTGGGAATCAGAAACCTACTAGGCAACAGCAAAGGTTGACACCGCCACACATAGTACCAAATACAATTGTTGTGTCAAAATATACTGAACATTCGTTCGAGTGTTTCTGTCTCATGGCTCTCGCATCTTTCTTAATTCTACAAGTAACCTGTGTCAAAACTAACATACTTCCCGTGTTTGTTCAGGTTGGACCCTCCTGCTGGGCATTACTGGCATTCCTGCTGTGATTGAGCTCATCCTGCTGCCCTTCTTCCCGGAGAGCCCTAGGTACACACTCATCCAGAAAGGCGATGAGGCGACCGCAAAGAAAGGTGACTTGCAAATGGGAAGCCGGTTTTGACATGACAACGGTTCAGACTCTACCTTCCCTTAGCGTTGCAGAGACTGCGTGGCATGGACGATGTGACTGCAGAACTTTCAGAGATGTGTCTGGAAGACCAGTCGGAGAGGGTGGAGGGTCGTTTGTCCGTGCTGTCCCTGCTTGGCCAGCGCTCCCTTCGCTGGCAGATGGTCTCCATTGTCGTCATGAACATGGGGCAGCAGCTGTCAGGGGTGAATGCGGTGAGACCTGCTTTTTTATCCATGCAAGGCGAATTTGGGGGAGCTTCTGTCCGGTTGTTCTTTGAATTTTCAGCATAGACGAAGTCACACATAGTTAAGATAATCCTTGTTGCTTTGCAGTGGTGAAGCTAAAATTTAATTGGCTAAAATAAGAAAGCCACTTCACCCATGGAGTCTGAAGGTAATTGGGCAGATTACGTTTACATGGCGCTCAAATCTGATTGGACAAACCCCCCCCACAAATGACTGGAAACTGTGCAGCCAAGATACTATTACAAATAAAATATAATCATTTCATGTTAGCTTTTGGGCTAGCAGAGAATGCAGGCCTTGACTGTACGCCATTGACAATCCAAGTCCACGAATGACCCTTCTTGATTTGTTTGCCATTCCTGGCAGCCAGGGCTTGGTCTTGTTGCAGGGGTTCACTTTCCACGCATTTGTATGCCCTCTTACACTCTTGCTAATGCCAAATCCTTTTCTGACTCTTCTAGATCTACTATTATGCAGACAGCATATATGCCAGCGCAGGAGTCACAAAGAATGACATCCAGTATGTCACAGTGGGAACAGGTGCCGTAAATGTCTTCATGACCATCGCGGCTGTAGGTCCTCTCATTTTAGCTGATAGTTGTAGTTCTAAAAAAAATTATTAATTGGTCATTTGTAACGCTAGGTCTTCATTGTGGAAGCCTCAGGACGACGACTCCTACTCCTCTGTGGTTTTGGGATTTGCTGCGGCGCATGTATCCTCCTTACGGTGGCGCTCACCTTCCAGGTTTGCCCAGACAAGCTCAATCACTTTATTTTATGTTGCTTTGCTGCCCTCAAGTGCTCATTGTTAGAATGACTTGTTGTGATACCCACATTTCCAACTGTAGATGATTTATTTTTTTATTTTTTTAAAGTGGGCCCTCAAATTTGCAACACCCAGAGTGATGAAAATTTGACTCCCTACAAATACTTTCAAAAATAATTTCCCCATCCTATATTTTACCTTGTACCATGAATGTTAAAATTAAACATTCTTTTAAACATTGCCCTTGCAGTGAGTTAAGATAGTGTGATGGATTTAATTTTGAAAACTGACATAACAAAACTTGCTTGTGCCAACAGGAAAGTGTGACGTGGATGCCCTATGTTAGCATCACGTGTGTTATCATCTACATCAGTGGTCATGCTATTGGACCCAGTGAGTGCAGCTAGAGACTTTTGCACTTTCTACGTGACTGATCATCTGTCTCATAAGTTCCCCCTTTGACATTGGCAGGTCCTATCCCTTATGTGGTGACTACTGAGATGTTTCGGCAGTCAGCCAGGCCTGCTGCCTTCATGGTGGCAGGCTCTGTCCACTGGCTGTCAAACTTCACCGTTGGCCTGCTATTCCCTTTTATGGAGGTTAGTTGCACCACTTGAGTCTCACCCTCTATCACCACACCCAGTTAATAACATACTGTTAATAACATACTGCCAATTGTAATTGCAGGCATAGCCAATGTTTTAAATGTCCAGAATGCTCTAGAATAGTGTTTGTCGAACTTTTTATTTAACATATTTGACCCAAGTGGTCCTAAAAAATGAGGCAAACGTTTTAGTATTTTTTTTTCATATTATTTAAAGCCATGGGTTGAAACATTGGGCAATTTAAAAAAAAAAGAGCACCTGAACACGCTATCCATGATTTAATTAAAATGTATTGAGCCGAATTGTATTCAAATCCAAATATACTCAACTTAAAAGTTCAACGCAACTGAATATGCGCTGCAGTAGTTTATTCCACGGAACACTAGAGAGCGCATGTATCCCACTGGTGGTACTCAAGCGCAGAAAGGTATTTTATTTCATGATGTCATTTCAGGTGGTGGTTGATAAATTTCTTTGGAAATGCATGTTTCGTTCATCTTTTCTTCCTTTGCATCTTTAAAAAGAATTTGTGTCCTTTTCCCTTCAGAGAGGCCTTGGCCCCTACAGCTTTGTCGTTTTTTCTTTTATTTGTCTGGCCACGCTGATCTACATCTGGCTGGTTGTCCCCGAGACCAAGAACAAGACCTTTCTTGAGATCTGCCAGATGTTTGCCAAGAGGAACAGAGTGGAGATCAAACTGGGCGATGGCAGTGCGTCACTGAAAGGGAGCAAAGAAAAGCAGCAGGAAGTCGAGAAGGTCACAGCCTTTTGAAGACACCAATAGATCTTTCACATGAGAGGAAGTCCTCGCTTTAGGGGGGTATGGGAATTGCATCACACTGCATGTTCCTCTAGTTGTATTTTTAACAAATGTTACAGAAGCAAACGTGAAAAAATAACCACACGACTAGAGGCATAAATAGACATTAAGTATGTAACTTTATTCCCAAAAGAAAGATGATGAATGTATGAATAAAGCCCCCGTTGACGTTTAATACGAGGAGTGACAATAAAGAAACTGGCAGCATGGCTGACTGCTTTTGTCACCTCATCACTATTCTGCACCAGTCTCCTTCATTTTCCGCTCTCATTTGCTTCTTTTGCAGATTTTTGCGTGTATCACACACTCCCGTCATGCTTTGCCATTGCTTTTGAGTCACGAATGCAGCTGCCACAGTCTCGTTTCTTTGTGATTGCCGCGCCTCGTATTGATGTAAAATTTATACTATTAGTGAAGCATTCAAAGCCCCCAAGTCACCATTTATGTCCTCTGCCTGATCATATCTGCTGTTATTTGCAACAAAAAAAACCCTCAGATGAATAGCCCTGTCAGAAATCTGTAGCCCTGGTTAACACCTTCAGAATTTTATTTGATATTCCACAATATAGTTGTAGATTATTTTCTCAGCCTCTATATATGCGTCAAGCCCCAGGAGAGAAAAAAAATGGAGTTGTGCCTTATGTGTTGCACTTTTTTTTTAACAATGCGCTAAAATGTCACTAAAACCCCCTTGTCTATAGTCAAATAAAAATAAAATGATGTGAAGGAAGTACATTGAAGTTATATATTTCAATTGAGAGATACATTTAAATGAGGAGCTATGCTTTGTCTGGGTTTTCAGTGGAAGTGAGGAGTTTCACACTAAGCCACTTTTTAGGTTTTATAGGCTACAGTACGATGCGTTTGAAAGATTAAACTGCAGCATGACAGTGTTTCAGGTGCATCTGTGCTGACTGCCCAGCTGGACCCCCCCATACAAGCTCATTTTGGTGGTACCCCAACTCAACACATTTCCCTGTGCCACACCGTCCCCCACACATGACATCTGGTCCCGGATATTTGCCGTGGTCAGCACATAGTCCCAGACGTTCACATCGGTCAACTTTCCCGCAAAGGAGTCGGTGTTGGAGATGCCCAGCAACCCGTCCTGGTTGTTGCCCAGGATGAAGACCCCACCGGAGATGATGGTGTGACCACTTTTTAGGTAGCGTCGCTCTCCGACCATTCCGTTGACCCACAGCGTCACTCCTCCACTGTCGGACGTCCAGGTGATGCAGTAGTTGACCCAGTCTTGGGATTTGATGTTGTACGGCAGGTTAACAAACTCGTTGCCGATCCACAGGCCCATCTCCTTGGCATCTCTGTCCTCGCTGATGGAGATCATCAGCTCATTGTGGACTCCGTCGCTGGCATAGGAGATGAGGTTGTGCGCACCCTCCGTTTCGGGTACAACGTGCATACAGATGGTGAACGAGTCGAGATCCATCGGATGGTCGAGGTGAACCCTGGCGTAACTACCAGAATTCTCTTGAGGGAAGTTCAGCACCAGAGGAAATGAAGCTTGACGTTCTAATGAAGACAGATAAAAAAAGACTATAAGCAACCAGACACCTGTAATATTTCTAAGGGTAAATTTCTCCATCGTTATGGAGGTATTAGAAGAATCTCAGGGCACACCAGCAAATAAAACAAAAAGTCTCAAAAGTATCATGACTGAAATGATACATTTATATAGTAAGTCACTTTCTGTACTGTGAACAGGAAATACATGAGCTCACCATTTTTGGTTGGATGTGAGTCATGTCGCCCACCTAAGCCATACAGCAGTGAAGAATTAACAAGTGCTTGAATTTGGATTCAGCCTTCTAGTTTGCCAAGACGTCACTCACCTGAGTACACGGTTCTTCCAAGAGATGTTATCAGGCCTTCAATTTTCAGCAGCTTGGATTCGATCTCGTCTTGTCGGCAGAAGGCTGGTGAAATGAAAGGACACGGCAACCATTTGTCTCATCTCTTTTTGAATGACCGAGTGCTCAAGTATACGGTACATAAAATACGCACATCCTTTCCCAAGTCTAGGAAGGAACGACGACTCCACCACTCGGTCATTGAGAGGCTGAGCGATGCGGTAGTCGTTCCACAGGGTCTTGTTGTCCATGTCCATTAGTGTGCTCTCCAGCTTCCTGATCTGAATGCAACAAAAACGGAAACGGAGGCACCCCGTGACTCTGGATTGAAGCTGGATTGTAAAGATTCTAAAAGATTACATTCAAATCTGCCGTTGAGCCTACCTGGTTATGCGAAAGCGTGATGGGTGTATCGAACACGGTCCAGAGGATGCTCTCGTAGCAGGGCGGTGTGGTGAGGGAGCCCTGATATCTGAAGAAATGGCTGAGGTTCTCAGGGAGCATGGAGCGCACATCCAAGCTGGAAATGGTCATGGACTGACCTGCCACGGGTCATTTAGTACACATGAGACTCAAACACGTCTCGTGTGAGGACATCCATGCATGATACTCACCTGCATACTTGATTTTGCCAAGGTTGGAGATGAAGTCACTGTAGTAGGTGTTTTCAAAATGACCATCCTGGGAAAAAATAGATTTTGCAGAAACATAGCAATAAAAGTTGCTTTACAGCACTGCTTGTAATCTGCATGTCCATAAACTGTGCGTGCGCATGAACCGTGACCTTTTCAACAAGCGAGTCAAGATGAAGTCTGCCTATTTTAAAAACACTGCCATTATCAGCTTGCCTTGTTTCTCTACTATAATTTTTCTAATTATTACCAACCCCTCCCCAGCCTGGGTCGGTTGGAACTCGCAAGGGATGATAAAGGCTGTGTTGCCATAGCAAAAGACACGTGAGCACATTCTTCGGTTAACAATCTCTCTTCAACTACTTGAAATCTTATTAGGTATATGTTATCTCACATGAGCTTTTTTAAATATGTCTCTATCTCATTGTCAGCAATAAGAAGCATGGCAGGACTGAGATGTGTTCATGTGCAAATGGCCAGTCAAAGAAGCAAAAGAATACTTATATACTTCGTAGAAAAAGGCAAGTACAGCCAACCCATCTGGTTTATCTCTGGCCTCCGTAAAGCTCTTGTACTTGTCTGAATTGTAGTGGACAACATGGAGCTGAAAGACAAGGAAGAACAGACACAAAAATAACAAGAGGCCATCCGTTTGAGTACACTGTATGAAATTTAATTCATATAGTAATTCATACAATGATTCACCCTTATGTTATTAATAAATCATTCAATTGTTAAAAAGTGACCATTTAATAAGATTTAAAAATGCAATGTAAATGTAAAAATGTTTGTAAGTATTATACAACACATTGACAATTTTTTTAATGGTATGAATGATGAGACCCTTTTTTTCCCTTTGATGGTGAGCCGGATGAACAAAGCCACCCGGTCTTACTTTGTCCACCACTGATGCATAGGCACTGTCACTTTGACAAATTGATGTTTTTGCAGCCTGCAGGATGTTTGCGTTTCACATCACAGCACTGTCACCACTAGAGCGTGCGCTGTACAACACCGGTGTCCGCCTATCGCATCTCTTGATGGAGGTAAGCTGCATCTGAACGTTTTATTTGGTCTACCTCTGCCATGTAGCGAATTCCGTCGATGGTGTGCTCCGCTCCGCTGGCCTCCAGGTCCAAGCCACCCCAGTGCAGATGCATCTGAACGGCTGTGTATTTTCCTGGCATGCCCTTTGTGATCTTCATGGTGGGCGGCAGGTCAATTTGGACTGTTGGGAAACAACATGCAAACATGTGGGTAGTCCAAACTTTTTAACCACACCACTAACTTCCAGTCAGGTTCCATCCATTCATTAAATAGGCGATACGATATTTACAGCTGTTGAAAACATTGACAGAAAAGCGTTGCTTTCCTTTAAGAGCATTTTCGATATTCGGTGCCACTTACTTACCTGAGTGTCCATTGTTAGACATGAGAAAAGTCCCTCTCTGAGCATCATATCCACTCAACTCCAGCTGCAAGATATCTGGATTGTGTCTCACACTGCGCCTTTGGATATCAATCGGGGACTGTTTCTTGCCCCCACATGCGGGGTACTTAGTTGGCCAGTGCATCTGGTCCAAAGCTCCCTCTGTGTGAAAATCAAATGTTATGGGCATTTTCTGTTATGTCACAAAGTTGCCACTTTACATCTGGAACGATTCACAAGACTACTTTTTTTCATGTGGTATGGTTAAATATGGCGCTTCATATATATTGTACATAAAATCAGCAAAAAAATAGGGGGTTTATGCCTCAATTTACTTTATCTAAAGTACATTCGGAAAGTATTCATAGTGCTCATTATTTCCAGATTTTGCTGAAAATGGAATACAGTACTATAAATAATTTCTTGCCTCACAATTCCACACATACTACAGCAATGTGTGAGAAGGTTTAAATAATAATGATAATAATAATAATAATAATAATAATAATAATAATAATAATAATAATAATAATAATAGGTACACCAGGATGGGCAGTACAAACTGTTTAATTCTTTAGATTTTATTCAATGATGCTACTGCATGTTTTTAAAAATTACCATATTGTAGAGAGCAAATTATTTTTTTTTTTAAATGACATTAATTTACATTTTTTTCCAGTCACAAACAATAAAAAAAGTGACTCCAGTCAACTTCAGTCCAGGCTGGAATGATGCCGCTCTTTTGGCAAACATTCCACAGAAATGTTTTTATGACATCTGGGAAGTGTTTTAAATCTTTGGGTGATGGAGTACAGGGCATTATATCTGTGATTTCCGCAGTTTGCCAAATCAACAAAGGATTCATCGCAAAGTGACTTTATATGCATACTTATGGGACGTTTGTTACGTTTTTTTTCCCCCTCCCATTGTTGATTAAAGGAGTCACAGACAGGACTTGCCCAACTTGATGTTGTTGCAACTCATCATTGTTTCTCAACAGTGTAATAAATGATTAACCATTTAGTTGCTGTGTATATTCTGTGTCCGAGGAACCATTGTTGTTCTTCTTCTTCGTGTTATTATTATTGTTATTATTATTATTATCATTATTATTATTATTATTATTATTATTATTATTATTATTATTATTATTATTATTATTATTATTATTATTATTATTATCATTATTATTGTGGTTGTTACTGTGTTTAATAATTTATCACAAAGAAATATGTTTTTTGTTGTTTTGGGAGTTTAAGTGGTATATAAACAAACTGCAATTATTTTTATTATGATGATGATGATGATTATTATTATCATCATCAAATCCACCCACTCCAAAGCGTCTGATCTTTCAGATTTCACGCATCAGTTTTAGCCGTACGTGAAATGTAACCTGCGACTCCACGCGCCGCCCCCTCCTTCACCTTTGCGCTAAAGTGCCAAGTGTACAAAAACTTACCTGCGTATGTCCAGTGTATGGCATCGTTAGGGAGCCCTGCGGCGAGACCGACCCAAAAAACAGCGAGCAACACGCAGTCTCCGCGCATGATTCCGTCTGGAATTGTTTAGTGCGCACGACTGTGACACCTCGAACGGAACTGCGCTCCACTTTTCAAGTGAGAGGATGAAAGGGATGTGCTTGAATCACAGCAGAAAACGCCCAGAGGCAGGCCCCCCAGTGACTGCACTGCGCGCAGTAAGAGTTGAATAATCTTGTCATAATATGCATGATAACTCTAAGAATTATTTATTCGTTCTCCGAACCGCTTATTGTCAATAAAGATCAAAAGGGGCGAACAAAACTTTCATAATCTAGGAAAGCAATTCATTATAATAAAAGAGATACCAGCAATTAAATTGTTAAAAAAAAGTTCATCCTTTCATTCAAAGTGTTGAAATTAGAAGTTAAAGGGGTTCATTAACAAAATCTATTGAAATGTTTCAGCACCTGTCAAAAAAAGAATTGCCTTTTATGCAAACATAATTTTATTGTTGTCTAACTTGTCTGAGTCAATTCTTTCTTCATACATACCGTGTGATTAAAACTTTCAGTGAAATCTCTGGTCCCACTGCCAATCAGCAAATCTAGATGTGTGTTGAGATATGAGTTGAATTTGTTCGGTGAGTATAGTCAGGACTCAAAGCACGCATACGTCACACCATCTCCCCACCGTAATGAATAGAAATACCATTAAAGAATAAAATATATATACTTGTATTTTCAGATTGTCTGTTTACATGTGTTGCTGCACCATTTGTATTCAAATATAAGCTCATTTAAGCGGGACGACACTCCCAGATAGATGCTATTCATTTGCTTGTCTCGTTTGCAATGTCATACTGTTGCTTGCTGTAAAGTAAACTTAACAACCATTTGTTTGTAGCTGGAAAGCAGACGCAACATTCAAATTATGGCACTCTAAGCAGATCAAAATGATTAGTGATCGACAGTTGTCTCACTCAGATGCTTTTTTAAAATGTATGAATGCAAAGATGAGGCATTATTATTATTATTATTACTAAATAATTAATGAAATAACATTGTTAAAGTAGCTCAATGCCCCAATAAATCAAACAGACACAATTTGTGTTTGGCAAAGGATGTTTGTAAAAGCAACTATGGATGCAAGTCCGTTCATGCATCACGTCACTTGGTGCATACTCCTGCAGTTCCTTTTGAAGTTTCCAGTTGACTTAAAATGACAACACGAGCTAATAAATATGCACACACACACACACACACACACATACAGGAGAGCTGGCAGCAAACAGTGTGATAGCATGCTAGTTAGAGCATGTCCAATACCCTTGCCTCAGATGCCAGACTTATGAGTGTGCTGAGTAAGACATGTTCTTTTTACTGTTTGGACACAATTTTTTTTTTTTTTTTTTTTTTAATGTTAATTAGCCTCGCAAAACACAAGCTGGGAGCATTGGTGAGTGCTTTAAATGAGTGAGAGTGTAATAAACGACATGTAACCATATGGCAAGAGTTTTAATGGCTAACTTCAGGAAACAAATTTATGGGGCAAGCAGTAAAACCACGAGAAGTTTCTGCACTTAGCCAAGAAGGACTTGATGTAAGATGTTACATTCCAGTAACCAAAACGAGTTACCCAATGTTTGTAGTTGATCCTCCCCAAAATTCTATTGCCAAGACAACAAAATTTACATTCAGATAATAATGTTGGAAGCTGAAACACAGCAGACGCGAATCCAATAAACCAAACATACGCAACACGTTTCCACAAGTAGTAGCAAGGGCAATGAAAGGGCAACTTCAATGCTTAAGAGGTGGGCACAATTTTCCATCAGTGCTACTCAGGATTACGTGCCTCCTAACCAGATGATGTTTATTTGCAGTTTGGCAGCCGTAAATTCACATATTAGCTAATATTTAATAAATGTATAATTTCTTATGAAAATATTCAAATCAAATGTGTATTTAATAAAATGAGACTATTTCATCTGCATTTGGGTTTTTTGGGGGGAAATGAGATGCAAAGTGGATCCTTTTACTAATCAGTGGTTTTGGGTGAGAAGCAGGCAACGCCCAGGATCGGTTGTCACTCACCCTGTTTGCCCTCATAGATAAACAAGCATTCATAATTACTTTCACAACAAAGAACAATTTAACATTTTGGGTGACATTAATGTGCATGTTTTTGAGGGAGCCGTAGTCCTCCAGCAAGCCCGGGGATTCCATACAAAACGCCACACAGGATGGCTGGAGCTAAGCTGGAAGCTTGCTGGAACTTTAGAAGCATAACTAACACCAGCAGTCCAAAAATGAGTAGGAAGAAAAAAAGTTCTCAGCCCTGTATAACATAAAAAGATCGTGTAATCTTCTTAACACTCTAAAATAAATTGATCATTTTCCTGTGTTGGTAACCTTTACACCACCCTACTCTAAAAGATTCAAATAAAAGTATTACTACAACAAAAACAAATTCCAAGAGGCTTCATATGGCCCGCACATGTGTCTAAGTGTGTGCATGTATTTGTATGTGTGGAAAGAGACGATTGAATTACAAAATGATCAAAGAGCGCACCTTGAGTTAAGACCCTCAATATTGCACTGGAAGCTTGTGGCCTCTGATTGAATCCAGTCGTTTTCCGGTTCCGTATAAGATTTATCGTCCAAAAACATGAGCAAAATTTAAAGATCAATTTTGGTTTAAAAACAAAGGAATTGATTGTAGTTCAGGTCAAATAGAATGAAAAAAATAAAACTCTTTGTTAATAATGAAATAATCTATTACAAAACTATTGTGTTACGTATTTGTTAATAATGAAATAATCTATTACAAAACTATTGTGTTACGAGTTACAATTAATTATTTGTGATGCTGTGTTAATGTTTCTTGATTAAATTGAATTTTGTTAACGCTACAAGAAAAAAAGTTGACATTTTTGTTTTATTATATTGACAAAATCAATTTACCTATTATTTTGTCCCAATTCAATCCAAAAAGATGGACTGTGACGAGAGCGTGCGTTGGAAATGCCCCGAAAGACAAAGACATGAGATGCAAAATAATTTTGCTATACATTAGTTCAATGAGCATTCTGAGCAGTGATTTTTTAAGTATGGACGCAGGTTCCCTGCCTAATTACAGTTTAGGTGTATCCGTCCATTCTTTTTTTGCTAGTGTGTGTTGTTGAGAGCTACCAGGTCATATCAGAGCATAGGAGCCTTACTTGTTGTTGGCCACACGTTTCACAACACTAAAGCCGATGCGCCTTTAAGTTCAACCACAGCCTAAGCTCACATCCAGGTCCTCTCACCAGAAGGAAGAAGGAATTTTCAAGAAACAGTCAATGTTTGTGTGGATGACTTGCTCTTGCTGAGGTACCAGAAATGTAAATATGCAACGGACTGAGGGTGCCAAATGGCAAATCATCTTCTGCCACCTCTGAGCAGCTTGCCTCACTCTGTCTGTAGAAATGTATGATCAGAACCTTTCGTCAGCATGAAACAGCTGGGTCATGATTATCCACTCACACACCCATGCTGCTTTATGGTGATGACCGACTGTTTCACACCACTGAAGATGATCCTGACCATTTTGCAGATTGATGGCAAAAGTAGCACCTCGGCCACCACTGGGCTGATTCATAGCTGTCCATTTCTTTTCTACCGGCATCACAAATGTCCAGGATTTACTTTGTGATAAAATCTCATAAATGAAAGAGCAAAACAATCTCAGGGTATTTATGTTATTCGCCATGCATGACTTTATTCTAATATTATCACAACTTTCCATCCATTCATCCATCTTCTTCCGCTTATCCGGGGTTGGGTCGCGGGGGCAGCAGCTTTAGGAGGGACTCCCAGACTTCCCTCTCCCCAGCCACTTCGTCCAGCTCATCCTGGGGGATCCCAAGGCGTTCCCAGGCCAGCTGAGAGACATAGTCTCTCCAGCGCGTCCTGGGTCGTCCCCGGGGTCTCCTACCAGTGGGACATGCCCGGAACATCTCCCCAGGGAGGCGTCCAGGAGGCATCCTGGTGACATGCCCGAGCCACCTCATCTGGCTCCTCTCAACGTGGAGGAGCAGCGGCTCTACTCCGAGTCTCTCCCGGATGACCGAGCTTCTCACCTTATCTCTAAGGGAGAGCCCGGACACCCTGCGGAGGAAACTCATTTCGGCTGCTTGTATCCTGTATTTCTTTCTTTCTTTTCTCCTAATAAATATTTATGTGTTATTGTAACTACGTATATGTTTTTTTTTTCTCAGGAAATTGGCAAGCTATTCATTCGTATGGCATTTAGTGGTACAGATGCTGGTTAGGCTGAATCGGTATTACAATTAGGAAATATATCTCTTTTCTAAGGAGCTCAAAAATGTTTGAGAACCACAGTTTTAAAGGAATGCTCAAAATCACCCCCTAACAAGTTGGGGTTTCTCTTTTCAATGGTTGCGTCACCACGAACAATTGGACTGCAGATGGCGCAGTTACACAAAAAGTCCAGGATGACAACTACTGCAGTCAAAAGGCTTGCAGGCGTATGAGTGGAAAAACTATAGACATTTTCCAAATTTAACTTGTACTTCCAATATACTTCACTTTAATGAAGCGATTCAAACAATTTCCATTTCTGAATATCACCATTCGGACTATTACCCTTACCCAAGTCCCCAAACATTCACAATTATAAAGTGGCCAAATTAAAAGATTAATCGTATTCACGATCTCCCTCCGCATTATGAAAAAAATCTTACGAATTGTTTTCGCATTCGTTAATTCACTTTTTTCTTCATTGTTGCACATTTTTTATGCCAACATTCCTGAATGGGTGCAGACATTTTAACTCCTCCCATCCATCCCACATTTTTTGACAGCTTAAAACAATGAATGGTTGTTCCAGATAGATTTATGTAAACATACGAGAGCAGTTTCATTGGTTTTCATCCGGGTTGTTTTTGGATGCAGTTAGCACAGTGCATAGTGTGTATTTTCCAAAACGCCAGTCACTTCGTGGGAAAGGAAGTGTCAATGCCCCTCAAGCGTGACCACGAAAGACACGTGATCAACGATTGCACCAAGGGAAAAAAAAAAAACTCCACTGCCTCACTGCACGCCCCCATCCTGCGTCGCCTCTCTGCACGTAGCTCCTCTAGCCTGGAAAAAACCCCAAAACTACACTTCCCATGTTTCACTAGATTAAAAATTGCTTCCGTAGATCAGCTGGTTGGTCTGTTACTGCGATACATCAGCGTGTCCGCTATATTGGATGTGGCAGATCTCCCCCCTCAATGCCTTTGAGGTTTTTGGATTTAGTGTCCTTCTGGGTGTTGGGGCGTGTGGCGGTCATTAGAACAGGCCTCTCCCATCAGGCACGCTCTGGAGGCGTATTTATACTTATGTTCTTTGTGACCCAATGTGTATGCTAACTCACAACTGCAATGTACACGATAGGGAGGTTGCTTATGTAACAATCCATGATTGTTATGAAAATGTTGGCATTGTGAAAAAAATTAAGAAATCGTTTTGAGAATTTGGGGCATGATAAAATGTATCTTTGAAATTCTGAAATTTCTGAAATTGACATGGCCTCACAACTGTCAGAGCAATGTAGTTACAGCAAGTTATACAAATTAGGTAAATAGGATTTTGTTTTTTATTTTGTCATGAAAAATCGGGGCATGATGAAAATAGTGCTCAAAATTTCATGAACGAGCTGGAGAGTTTTACATTGCGACTGTGTTGAATTTGGACAATGTCTCCCACAACCCAAGATACTTTACTAAATTAGGGTTTGACTCGCTGGGGAAATGTAGGGAGTAATATACGCCAATTACACATCCAATATGGCGATCCCGTCAACGTAAGATTTGGTGCTAAAAGACAAATCTACGTAGATACATTTAGGTCCGTATCATCTCACGTTCGTTACTTGCGCATCTTCCTGATTCCAGCCATGGCGAACGTGCGCCCCACCTCGCAGTCGTGTCCCACGTGACGTGGCTCCAGCCAATGGCGTGGCTCCGCGGCTCGGTTCTGCGTCGATGCGGTCCACTTATCATCGAGTCTGGCACGTCACGAACGCCTTCCCCTTGTCTGCTTTCCTGCACGACACAGCCACAGACAGCACCGTCCTTGCACACAGTTAGGCCTGAAAGGTAACTTCAAAATCCTCTTGACGACGTCATTTGGTGTTTGCAACAGCCGTTTTGATTCAACTATCAGATTGACATTTTTCTATTGTACCATTTCTTTTCAATGTGTATTACCGCGAACGGTATTGCGTTTTCCATCATCGTCAAAGCACACTTTTAAGTGTTGCCCTTGAACATTGTATATCGTGTCGAGGACCGTGTCTGGATTCAGTTTATGCTCCTCGGTGGGCACCGTGGTGGAGTCGTTTGTGTTCCGGCGACTATTTTTAAAACGATGGCATCAGCTGGCAAGGACCCCCCCAAGCCCCCACTTTTTTTTTTTTTTTTTTTTTTATGAGAACTGCGGTGGGTGTCAGAAACGGGCGTCATGTTGCAAACTTCCCGCAGTCTCTTCAGTGTGTTGCGGAACGTCTGAATGCAAAACATGACAGCGTTTCGGACATTTTTAGTAGCGACACCAGTTGCTTGCCGCATTCAAACTGGCTGGGGGGGCGTGTCGACCAGAATCATTTTTAAATCGTGTTATTGACTGTAGCGAATTACTGTATGTTTGAGGCTTCTTTCCACGGATCATACAGTGAGAACTTCAGAAAAGACACGCACGATCGATATTTGGGTGTCACGTTTATTTTGCGACTTTTAAAAGTGCCTTCCTCGTGAATTCAAATACCATTGCTCTTTTAGCCCAAGAAAGATTCATATCGAGCATTTATTTGTGCACTCCAAACAAGATGGTATGAATGCTGCATTGCACTTAAATCCAATGCATGATGGTTTATTTGCGGCTGCCATTTTGTGCTGCCATTTTGTTATGCTTCCTGCAATGATCATGCAGTAATCCCAAAATTATGCAAACTTGAGGAAACGATTGGGACAACACCTTATTTATTGTTGCAATGACATGATAATGACTATACAGTATTAGGCAAAGTCTTGAATGTATTTGACAAGTAAAAAGGCGTTCTCTCTTTGATTTATACTCATTGGCAGAATGAAACAGAACTATTTTTTTCACTGTTTGTTAAAGATTTCTTTTGTTTTTGCTCTGGTTAAAGTGAAGAGATGATTCAGTTGTGTAATAATTCTGTCAGTAAAGAAAATGATTAAAGAAAAAGGATGGCTGCACAATTGATGTTCCCGGATATCAATACATATTTATTACTTTTAACAAATTCTAGTGTATTTTCTAAACTTCTGGTTTGTAGTTCATAAAAAGCATAAAAAGAGAGCGCTGCAAGGGAACGCTGCATTAGCATCCCCTCACGTATTCAGAGTGGGCAGAGACGGTTTGATAAATCAATATTGGCACAGTGAACCCTTGGGCCAAAAAGTCTGGATCTGTGACTGCCATTATTTATTTAAGAAACATGGGGGTTAACATGAAGAAAGTAAGATAAAATCGTGACTCTGGCTAGGCCACCTAATCAATTTAAAGATACTATTGATGTTGAGGTTTTGTGCTTATTGCATAATGTTTTTTATCCTCCATGGAATTTTGCAAAAATGTTGCAATCTTTTTGGCATCCAGACTAAGCATATGTATTTAGTCAAGCCACACCTCACTGTGACTCGTACATCTGCTTCTCTGAGCAGACATCTCTCAGTGCTGACACGCATAGCCCATGGTAATGTATCGAATAGGATAGGCAAAACATTGTTTTGGCTTTTCAAATGTGATTTGTATTTATTACTATGAGATAGATGACCAGACAAGATTGTGCTGACCTCTCAACCTGTTGTTGTGTCCGCAGATCCAACGCAACCATGTCTGTCCTGAAGATTCAAGCTCGTGAAATTTTTGACTCCCGTGGCAACCCCACCGTGGAGGTTGACCTGTACACCAAGAAAGGTACTGCACACTCGAAACGGTTTATGTTGCATTGTCGTATCGTCTAAGTATCTACCTCCAGTAACGTCAAAAGTCGTGTTTAAATTTTAGAATTAACCAACCATATTCAAACTTGTGTTAAACGGGAGTCTTCCACCATTTAAAACGCCATTTGACTGACCTCAAACTGAAGTTCAGATGTTTTAGAAGGCCTTCCCTGACATTTTTTGCTTTCTGTTTTTGTAGTCACATCTTATAGCCACAGTGGTCGATGTAACAATCGATGTATTGGAAAAATACATTTTATGAAATTGAAGATTATGAGTCATGCAACAAAGAACTAATTGAATAAAGGAAACTTTCCCTTTATTCTGACCATTAGCATAAAATATGATATGAAAAGGAACAATTGTTATTAGGAGAGTAATAAAATAACTAATAAAATAGAAACGTGTGACACAATCTTCACAGTAAATAAATGTGGTGCACATTGAGAAATTATTATTGTACGTGTGCTTGTAATGACAAATAGCAAATACCTACCTATAATTTGCGTCGAACAAAAACCTGATCCGCTTAATAGTTTCTTTGCAGTTTGGAAAAATTTGTTTCGAGCTCTTACCCTTTCCACTTACCAGTTTCAGATCCTCTTGGTGAGCTCAATGTTGAGCATGTGAAAATAGCGCATGTAATAGTATCACCATGGCCTCACAGTTCCGTGTCACTGTCATGATTCCTGTCTTAGAGCACAGTTACAGTAGCTTGGATGCATGAGCCAAATGTTGAAGTGAATATTTGGTTCACTGCAGCCATCTTGTATAAATGATTGTTATTGCAGCTGAGTGGACATGATGATAATGCTGAGCCGGTGCTACTTTGTATTTGGTTGCTAAACCACATTGAAGGTTGAAACAAAAGACTCGACTCCATGAAAAGTCCATGGAATGTCAATGAGGCAACCTGAATGACCACTGACATGGAAGGCCCTCAATACATGGCTCGCCACTTTGTTTCCCTTCTCATTTGGAATGAACGGCTGCTGAGTGCTCCCCGTTAACTGTAAACGGCTTCCTTCCCTTTTTGCTCCATTAAGGGATTCCCTTTCAAGGCAGCCATTCAGGCATCTTAGATGACGGCATGTCTATCATATGAGCCGCTTACGTAAGCAACCTCCCTATCATGTATGTTGCAGTTGTGACTGCATTTCAGCAGCTATGCTAAGCTGTAAAGGACCAGCTCGATTAAAGAAATACACACATTGTTTCGTAAAGTTGCACTGTTGGCTCGCATGGCCGCCCTGCCCCCTCCTCTCCAAGCATTTAATTCCACTCATGTTGGTCTACTGGGCAAACTCAATAGATTGACATGCTTTCACAGATGCTCAGTTGATCCCCCGGCTGGCCCTGTTACATAATAGCGCAATGCAGCACAGCCAGCAGCACAATTCTCCCTTCACATGGTCCTTTTGTCTCCGCAGAGGGATTTGGCACCTTGTTGAGTCTCACCGACAAAAATCACTTTTGCATTGTATACTTTGAAATGCCTCTCATAAATAACATGTGTTTGGACTTCACATTCATTTCCAGGCACTCCTCCTAGGCATGACCCAGCGCTTTTTAAGTAACGAAAACAAATATTGTCTGGACTGCCCAGGTCTTTTCAGAGCTGCAGTGCCCAGCGGTGCTTCCACAGGAATCTACGAGGCTCTGGAGCTCCGTGACAATGACAAAACTCGCTACATGGGCAAAGGTAAAAAAAAAAAATTTAGATCATCTGTTGATTTCACTCCTTTCTCACAAATTTCACATTCGTATCTTATGACCACTTTTATTTCCGTCTTCCTCTTGTTAGGAGTCAAAAGAGCAGTAAAATATGTTAATGAATTCTTGGGCCCTGCATTGTGTAACCAGGTAAACAAAAGTGTGGAATAAAGGCTGTAACTAACATATTGCAAAGCGCAGAAGCATGAAGAATGGAATTTCCACGTGAAACTAACCTTGGCGGGAACTAACGGATGTTCACAGATTATTAGAAACTGCATTGTAGAAGGTTATCCATTTCAACACAATAGACCTTGCGACACAGATGCCAATAGTGGAAGGAAACCGCAAAAGGCTATGGTATTGCACTTTTGGTGACATTGAATTTGGCAATACCTGCAATCTATCCTTGTCAGTAAGGTGACGCAACTTGCTTCCACATAAAATGGCTTCTATAAGGAAATTGCGCAGCATAGGTCGAATACCCAGTAACCCAGGAATATATCATTCTGCCTATGAGTGATGTCATATTAGGAAATTGATTGGATTTTCAAGACTATAGAGTTCCGCGTCATTCATGCATATACTATGTCATTAATTGGTGAGGTTTTACTGGGGTTAGCTTCTTTGTTTTCCTTGTCAAAACTACTGCAAGGTCCTTATTTGAGCATGTGCCGAGGTGATCTTCCTCCCATGCTCTGCATGGTCTTCCTCAGCATGGGTCAGTTATGGTCTGCTTGTCCTTTGCAGGTGTCTCAAAAGCTGTTGACAATATCAATAAAACAATTGCACCTGCACTGGTTAATAACAAGGTAGGACCATTTATTGTCCGACTCATACTACCTACCGCACATCACCTCCTCAATAATAATTCCTTAAATGCACCGACAAGTCTTAGTGGATGCATGAGTTAGCCATTTGGTAACAGATGGATCAATTGGTTTTAAGTTTTGTGGTTTTAACCATGAAATGCTGTGACTAACCTAACTTTGTGTATGTTGCACAATATTGACTTAGAATTAACATGGTGCCTTGCGTTTTTGAATGGAAATCTACATTAAAAAATGTTTTACATTATTTTTACATTATTTTTTTAATAAGGCGTATGTGCTGCCTCTAGCCTAAAAAGTCTGATCAATATTGTGTTTGTGGAATATAATCGAACAGACAAAATCCGCCTGCTTTTATCAATCTCAGAGGGCGACCATTTTGCCACTTGCTGTCGACTGAAAATGACTTGCCAGGTCTCAACTAATTACAGTTCGCCAGTTTTCTGAAGCTGAACCATGATTGGTTGTAACCTGAGACTTGGCAACTGTGCTGTCATTTGCAGTCGACAGCAAGTGGCAAAATGGCTGCCCGTAAAATGGATAAAGCAAGTGATTTTTTTCCTGTTTAATTCATATTCCACAAACAAAACATCAATCAGAACACTGTGTTGGGCTCCACAAAACATATTACAAAGAAAATTTTGGGGTTGAATTCTCTTTAATGTGTTTATTCATAATCCAGGCTGTAAACGTTACGGACCAGGAGAAGATTGACAAGCTGATGCTGGACATGGATGGAACAGAAAATAAGTGTAAGATGCGCAGATCCTCTACTCCGTGGACCCAAGCCTGCTGAAGAGAAAACAATTAAATTGTGTGTGTTTATATCTTCCCTCAGCTAAATTTGGTGCTAATGCCATCTTGGGCGTGTCCCTGGCTGTGTGCAAGGCTGGTGCAGCTGAGAAAGGGGTGCCGCTCTACCGCCACATTGCTGACCTGGCTGGAAACCAACAAGTCATCCTCCCTGTGCCTGTGAGATAAATTACTTAATCAAGAGAGGGAAAAATATTCAGTTTGACATCGTCTGAGTCAGTTTTTCCTAAACTTTATTGAGCCAAGTCACAAACTGTATTCTGCTGCAAGTCACGTCTTCGTTGGGTTTCCCTTTAGGCCTTCAACGTCATCAACGGTGGCTCCCACGCCGGCAACAAGTTGGCCATGCAGGAGTTCATGATCCTGCCCGTGGGTGCCAGCAGCTTCAAGGAGGCCATGCGCATTGGTGCTGAAGTCTACCATAACCTGAAGAACGTCATCAAGGAGAAATATGGCAAGGACGCCACCAATGTAGGGGACGAGGGCGGCTTCGCACCCAATATCCTGGAGAACAAGGAAGGTGAGAGGAAAGCCTAAATTACAAAGCATTCAAAAGTGGCCTGCAGGGAGCTATTTGGTTTATTGTGTCACTCCTCCGCTGACTTACGGTCGCGAAATAAAGACCTCGACTGGAGTGCATTTGTTGTTAAAATGGCAAGCACCAAAAACAGTTGTAGGTCATTTGTCTGCAAATTTGCAAATCTGTATCAGGCTTGAACTCTTTATGTTTTTCATTTTTATTTGAAAGCTTTGGATCTGCTCAAGAATGCCATCGCCAAGGCCGGCTACACTGACAAGATTGTCATCGGCATGGACGTGGCCGCCTCCGAGTTTTACAAGGCGGGCAAGTACGACCTGGATTTCAAGTCTCCTGATGACCCTAGCCGCTACATCTCCTCCGACAAGCTGGCTGACCTCTACAGGAGCTTCGTTAAGGACTACCCCGGTGGGTGATAGCCATTTGTGTTCTTGCTCGCCGTCTTGTAACGGGTTTAATGCCAGCCAGGTCCAAAAGATTTGTGATGCTACAAAAGGGTCAGACAAAGAATGGCTTTTTATGATGCATTTCTCGCATTGTTGGTCACATTACTGAGCTCTTGATCCCCCAAGTTTTCCCACCCCCTGTATTAATCATTGCCTCCTGACCCTTCACAGTCGAGTCCATCGAGGACCCCTTTGATCAGGATGACTGGGAAGCTTGGTCCAAATTCACAGCCAGCACTGACATCCAGGTGGTGGGCGACGACCTCACCGTCACCAACCCTAAGCGCATTGCCCAGGGCGTGGCCCAAAAGTCCTGCAACTGCCTGCTGCTCAAAGTCAACCAGATTGGCTCAGTCACTGAGTCTCTGCAGGCGTACGTGTTTGCGCTGCAGTCAAGTCCTATCTTGTTGCTGGAAACAAAGCTCATGTTGTGTGTGTGTTTTTGTGTGGCAGCTGCAAGTTGGCCCAGAGCAATGGCTGGGGTGTGATGGTCAGCCATCGCTCTGGAGAGACCGAAGACACCTTCATCGCGGACCTTGTCGTCGGTCTCTGCACTGGACAGGTACTGCAGCCTTTACTAATAGTTGAAATGTAAAGATCCCACAAACAAATTAAATGGCTTAACTTGATTTTGAAAAATATACACTCCAATTGTACAGACCTTACATGACAAGCTACTGAGACTGTACTAAGAATTTGGGTTGAACTTAGCTTTGGCACCATCTTGTGGCATATAAGGGCATTTCAGAGCACAGAAATTAGGAATCAAGCGTTTTTAATGTCCAATCAACTTTGTATGTTTCCAGATCAAGACAGGCGCACCTTGCCGATCTGAGCGCCTGGCCAAGTACAACCAGCTGCTCAGGTAAGTCCACCTGAAAATCTATGGTTGTGGTGGGGATCGGGGAAGCGGGGTTGTCGGCCATTCTGACAATGTCCTCACCCTCGTTCAGGATTGAAGAGGAGCTCGGCGACAAGGCCCGTTTTGCCGGCAAGAACTACAGACACCCCATCTAAGATGCACCTTCACCCTCAGGCCTCTGTGTTCATCGCTCATAATCATGATACTGAAATGCCACGCAAAGTCGCTTGCCGTGTCCACCGCTGAGTCATCTGTGGCACGGTGAAGCATCAAGCGCCTCCTCAAAGTATGCTTTAGCTCCTGAAAAATAACAATCCCTTCTGTGTCTATCTTTGTCTGAAGCCTCTGTGTAGCTTCTTGTGAGTTGTAGTGAATCTTGGTGCTCTGAGTGTTTGAGCTACTGTAACTTACTGTACTGTCGAGAATTAGAAAAGGGTATTAAGTGTGCAATGTGTGTCATCTGACAAAAGTCTTGTGTTGCTGTAAGCGTTGGCAGAAATATATAATAAAAAATATAGTTTGAAATGGTAATTTATGTGGCTCCTTTTTAGTTTTTCAAATTACCGATATTTTTGTACACTGATGGTCGGTTATTTTGCTGGTTGACTAATGACTAGCCTACATCCTAGTTCTTCACAGCAGATAAAAGTAAAATGTTTTAACTTGTGCATCTCCTCTCTTGTGGCTTCTCATGTCAGTCAGTGTGACAAGTTTGATGTAATCTGAGTACCACTGGGAGGCAGAAACATGAGCACAGTACTCCCTCACGGGGATGCCATTTGTGCCTCTGAAGGCTGAGCCTTAATAGTAAGCTTCAACAGGATAAATAAAAGTCTATTCTCAAGAGGTATGGCACCATGGGGGGCGATCGTCAGCTGTGGCTTTTCACTTGCTTGAACCTTACGTCAATCTTCCTCTTTAGTTCAGACGAAATTAAGACGACTGGGATAGGATCCAGCATGCCCGCAACCCTCATGAGGATGAGCGGTACGGAGGCTGAATGAATGAATTGAATTTAGGTTTCATTGTGGGCACAAACACAATGGATAAAAATTTGCATTTGTTATCAGATCAAATTCTCAAAGCGCAAATCTGTTGCTGCAGCGTTTGGAACGTACGCCATCTAGCGATCACGTATCACAGTACATTTCGAGCACAGGCCTTGGAACGTGTTTCAACTCCAAGTAGGACTAAAAATAACACGTAACGACATTTTAGTATGGAAATAACAGATGTATGGGTTAGTTCCGATTTACGTTTAAAATCCGGTTACGTCGCCGCCGCAGAAACGGGACTCCGTCGTAAGTCGAGGCCCTTCCTCGTGGTGTGTTGTGGTATTCTCCTTTTCGACCAGTGGGTGACGACATTTTACCGGCTGAACTTTGAGAGCCCCCGACTGTTCTCACCCCAACATGAAGAAGGATGCTGTCACGCTGAGTGCCTTTCACACACACCAGTCCGAGCATCCCGGCTACCATTACTCCCTCTTTGAATCCCAACTCCATCATTTATGACAGCTTTGCCCCAAACGTGGTGCGTTCACGTGCAAGGCGAGAAAAAGACACACAAGGTGGCACTGCGGTTGTCTGTAGTGGCGACCACTTGGCTAACTAACGTTGGCTAATTGCCCCCGCTGCAGCTCCGCTTTGCTTTTCTCACCGCTATTGTTTGTTGTTGCAGCCTCTCATCAAACAAATCACAGATGTTGTAGCTCAAGCTCTCCAAGGTAAGTGCCGTGAGCGCACCCTGTGAGCCTCCTTCTTTTGCTTCCGATGAGTGTTCCTGTGCAGAATGTGCCAAATGATGCGCTGCAATGTGGTTTGTTTGGAAATGTAAACTAGCTAGCCGCTCGGCTAATTTCCCTGTTAGCATGAAGACCGGGCTGATCAGTGAGCTAACGCGGCTAGCCGTTTAGCAGCAGTCGCTAGTACTGGTCGGGAATGCCAGTCAGGAGCGGTGTACTGTCTGGGTGCGAACGGCTCGTTCCACACCGTTGAGCGTCTGCAAGTTCGCGGCTCTTGTTTGATCAGCATTTGTGTTTTCAACATGTACTGGAAGAGCGAGCGTGCAGCACAAGAGAGCGCTTCCCATTTGAAATGATCCTGTGTAGTGCGTGTTCGCGTGTGCGGAGGTGCGCGTGCGTGCGAGCGAATGTGTTTCATGGAGTAGCCGGAGCCCATTGAGCTATTGTCAATTAGCTCATGGAAATGTTAGCTGGCAAATGCTGCTTGATTGGAGAGTGTCACACTTGTTTTAACTGCATGCAAGCTTTTAGATCAGGGCTGCTTTTATTGTTGTTGAGTTTGGTGTGAGAAGGTATAGAAAAAATAAACATGCACAGGTGCAACTTAAGGTTGCTTGTCAACAATTAGAAGTCTTTGTCTGGCAAACAGTGATAACTAACTTAAGAAGTAAGAACTTTAATGTTCTTTTTACAAGTTCAGGTTTGTGAACTTCATGCCAGCATGAAGCTATCATAATCATGGGAGGGAAGCATGGTGGTCTGCACGATAACACGACTTTCCTCACATCTCTGAGGTTCAAGGATTGAACCTCTGCTCTGGCCTTCCTGTTTGGAGTTTGTGTGACCTCTTCAATTTTGAGTGCGGCTTCCTTCCCATTCCCTAAATCATGTAAAGGGAGTCTACAATGAACCTTACATCAACTATTACATCTGAGAAAATTAGTTTTGAAGTTTGGTGACATGGTTAGCATTTCTGCCTTGTCCCAGGTTTGAAAAAGTTGTATCTTCTTCTATCCCCACGTTCCATAAACATGCATATGAAGATGTTAAAGTGTCCGGTGGTGTAAATGTGTGTGGATGGTTGGTTGTCTATTTCCGCCTCAGATAGGTTGTCTTGCTCCAAGTCAGCTGGCTCACCCACTAACGAATATGGTGATACTATTGTTAATGTCAAAAGTATAATCTTGCAGCTGTATATATTTAGTAGTCCGTGTGATTTGCGTCGAATGTTTGGAAGGATATTAAGGGCATTGATAAGACAAGGCATAGTGCATGATTAGACTAAGCGACCTTTTCATGTTAAATCAGATGTGTGCACAAAAGGCTTCCTCTTGTCTCTTTCAAAAATAATCAACTTCAGATGTATTATTGGTATTCAGCTCAAGGACAGCATTGGGAATATTACATCTCAGTCATATTTTGGTTGGATTCCAAAATAAGCCCTTGTCTGTGAGCAATATTGCTTCCTTTGGTTGAATTGTGTTGTGACTAGGCTTGATACAGTGGAAGCAAACCTCCATAGTTGAACACAGTCCTACTGATTTCCTTTGTGGTACGCTACTGCAAATACCGTTCTTCAAATGACTCCAGTATCAATGTCTAAGGTTTGCCAATCAATTTTAGTAATACTATGGCCGTCTCGTCACTTTGGCAGCACACTCGATACTTTTGTTTGTTTCCTTAGTTTGTATTTTGCCTCGTAAACACCACTCCATGATGGACAAAGCCTCATACTCCACAGATGTCACGCTTCTGATTTTTTTTCATTTTTTATTATGTTGCAAAAACAGGAAGCGAACCGATCGTGAGCATGGCGAATATACTGAGTCACCCTGGTAATGTGTGTGATTTACCTTCATAGATTACCAACGACTCGCTTATTTATTTCCAGAGACACAGCCCTTCCTTCATCTTTGCAGTGACACTGGATTCTTGGTCTCGCTGCTTGTCAGATTGCTACGCTGTTAGTCTACGCTTACATGAAATTGAATTACCTGAAAGCTTAAAAGCATTGCTTGCTAAATCACCGCTATCCTCAACACTACATTATGTTTAATGCACTTAAACAACCCGATGTAGACATGTTGGGCTATTTTCCAATAGACTATACAGCTAACATCTCAAGACACTTGCCCAGGCTTGTGGCCATAAATGGTTAATGTCTGAAGGAGTTAATAAAGTAGTTTCGTGACACATTTGACAGTAATTTTTTAGGTTATTCACAGCTCTATTATAGTGGTATTTTTTTATATACAGAACTGCAGCCAATCCCCATTATTTGACTAGTTCGTGGGTTAAAGGAGGTCAGGGTGTTTTATAGTGTTTCAAATTGAGCTCAAGCACAGCAGTGGTAAAAATGACAAGTGACACACCCCGTCCACTGAATGTTAACGCAGCCCAGCGCTTGCAGATTAATCGTAAGAGAAATAGCCTCACTTATTTCCCTTTAATGGCTAATGTGTGTTAGAGGAACACCAGCTCCCCGTGAGCAATAATATGTAGGACAGAAAAATGTAAAGTGGGGGAAAAAAAATCCATTTTCACTACAGTCTGGCACTCAGACTATTTGTAGGATGATTTGTCATTACACACACTCGGCAATTCAACATTGACACGCTGCGTTCGAATTGCCTCTTGCTGTTTTTCACCCGCATGCCGTCACTGGATATTTTTTTTTTGCCTCCCATGAATGGCCAAGATGATTGGCCATTATAATGCCTGGCTGCGGTCTCCGAGCTCTGTCAGGCTCTGCGCGAGGTGGTGTAATAAAGGCATTGGTGTGGCCAAGCCTGTATTGTAAAACAGATATTGCATTTTCTGCAAGGCTATTGTGTTTCAAAGCAAGGTGACTAGCTGATATAGTGGTTTCTGTGGGCGTTTTGTTTACACTTTGAAATTATGCTGGAAGCAGAGTGAAACGTTTGCTCGTGAAAATCGACGCTGTCGACTGTCTTCAGACGTCTTCAGAACAATTGCAGTGAAGAGTGAAGCTCAAAACTCCTCATGATTGTGTTTTGTGGATTTTCAAAGCTACACATACAATGGAAAACATTTGCTCCAAATCAAAACAAAAGGAATTTATGAAGCATCTTCCATTCAAGTGATGCAAAACAATGTTTACAGAAGACTAGAGACGCAACAATTATTCGATTAATTGACAACTAGTTGATTATCAAGTTAATTGTTATTTTTGATAATCAATTCATCGTTTAAATTTGAAATTGTCTAAATGCTTGACATTTTCTCAGCAGTATCCGATTTCTGCATTCCTTCATGAAAACAGATTGGTTATCTTTGTGTTGCATCATAAGATTTTTTTTTATACTTGGACAAAAACGATAGTTTTCCAATTTTTCTCACGTTACGACCAGAAATGCACTTTATTTTTTTTGCCTTGTCAATTTGAAACTGTCTCCTGTGTTTTATTAAGAAATGTCAACTGAAACATGATTTCTTTTTTAAAAAAACGATTCATTGACAAGAATCCGCCAGATTACTTATTGAAATAATCGTTTGTAGCAACTCTACAATAGACTGTTCAAAAATATAGCAGTTCAAAAGCGTCCCAAAGCGACTCAAGTGGAAATACTTGGCGTCTCCTTGCTGCATGTTATGAAGAAAGTTCCACTGTTTTTTAATACTGCGTGTTTATTGTTTGTCAGTACCCACAAGTGGCTCACACTTCTTGTTTCTTTTTTTTTTTTTTTTTTTTTTTTTGAAGGTGCTTCTTGCTACCTGTGCCAAGATCTCAGTAATTGGCCGTAGCAAAAGCCTGGCATGTGTTGTTTTAAGATTTTGGATTGACACATGCAAGCCACACTGGCAGATAGAAGGCAGAAACAACACACCCCTTCCCCGTCACTCCAACCATCACTAGCAGCCCATTTTCTCCCGGCTTATCCCAACAAGTCGGTGGAGGCGAGATACTGGATGTGTTGTGTCTTCTTTGTCAGTTTCCCTTCGCCGCTCATAAAAGCTGTCTCATATCTCAGCCGAGTTTGATTGAGGCCCAGCTCTGCAGTGCCACAACGGTTGGTCCAGTGCAACCCTTTTGTGTCACCAATATGTGTATCCACAAACAGTACACTGTATGTTATGACGCACACACACTCTCACTATGCATCTTATTCGATTAGAATATGGTATAAATGTTTTTGAGAGGGGAAGTTAAAATAAACAATGGCAATAATGTAGTTGCACAAGTGTGCACACCCTCTTCGAACTGGGTAGCTGACTGTGCTCAGAATGAACCGATCGCAGACTCGCGTTTAAATGGGAGTTGGCATGCACCTGCCAACATTTCCAGTGCCTCTGATTAACCCCAAATGTGTTCTAGGAGTCTTTTCCTGCATAAACACAAGCTGAGAGCTTCCGCAGCAACAGAGGGAATTCATTCTTCAAAGGTATCAGGCAGGAAGATGGAGGTCCCAAAATAAAAAAATACCAACAGGCGAAGCTGTGAAATAGAACGCTGGATATGCTGGGTTTGGCTGTAGAACAAACGTGAGTATAAATTGCTCACGTGAGGTAGTTGTACGTTCTGTTCCCATTCCAAAACTTAAGTGGCAATTCTCAATTGACAAACAAAGGCC
Organism: Syngnathus floridae; assembly: GCF_059516105.1. Lineage (NCBI taxonomy): Eukaryota > Metazoa > Chordata > Actinopteri > Syngnathiformes > Syngnathidae > Syngnathus > Syngnathus floridae. Next base: position 21,954,245 of record NC_142414.1, on the reverse strand, counting down.
TCGCTCATTTCAAATACATGCCTTTCTACAATAAAGTTGAGGTACTACAGTAGTCTTTTTGTGTTGTTTTTAAGACTCTTATTAGCCTCATACTGCAGAGATGAGCTTTGACTTTGTCCTGTTCAAACTCGCATACAACAATTTTCGCTCAAGTGCATTGTGTGAGCGTATTTCTTTTGCGCTTGATCCACATGAGTGATTGTGGAAAGTCCTAATGAAGCGTTGGCTAACATTTGCACTGAGTTGACACCGTCTCAGTATTTGTTCAACGTATTCACGCAGATGACAGACGGTTTTATAGAATCCGTGAAGCAAAGGCAAACAGTAGTGCAATTAAACTACCGTGATTACAAAAAAAAAAACAGTCAGCCATTTGCCATCGCAGTCAAGGAAGAAAATGAAATGGTGTAGGATCAGCTGGCTTGCCCCTGAGGAAATGGGGAAAAGGGTGGGTGGGGGGTAAGATGATGAGGATCAGGAGGAGCGCTTTGCCGTTGTGTGGGTGTCAGTACTTATTAGGTAAGCGATTGCCTCATCTAATGACACGGCATGGTGCTAGTAGTGCAGAAACACAAACAATGCATACCAGTGTTTTACTGCGCAGCTGCCCACTTTGCTTAGACATACTTTCTAGCTAGAATATTTTGACATCTTTTCCGACGAATCCCTTTTCTCCTTCCCTGGCAGCGACACACGTTTACTCCTTGGGCAAGACAAAAGGCCTTTTTTTCTCTCGGCGCACTTCCTTGCTGTGGCGCATTTGAGAGATGGAGGTGATTTAAGGCTCGCGGTACAATAGATCGGTGTGCTTTTCTCTCTGCTCTCATTGTTTCGATTGACGGCAGCAGTAGTTTTCAGCTGCAATCTATATTGGCACATAAGGCTTCATCACCTGCTCTGTTTGCCTTGCTGAGCACCACCACAAGGGGAGCTTTTGTCCTTTTTTTGTCCCTGTAAGGTCACCATTGATATGTTTGACCCCGTATGAACACGAATGTTAACTCTGCCCTGTTTGTTATAATAATCGAGCAATGACCTGGTTTAGTTGAGTGGAAGCATAAACTTTGATTGGCTTTTAGGTGGGTAATTTGGACCCCGACTGGGAAAAATATGCCTCAGAAATCTGTGATGTATCGATCGTTGTCATCTGTGACATCACAAGAGACTTCATGAAATTGACCACATAAAGCATGTTTTCATGTTTTGTGATGCCGCCACAAAAAGTGACTCGCAACGACAATCGTCGAATAGAAGTTTGAACACATTATGTAAGGACAAAGGCAGTGTACTTGGATGACTTAAATAAGAAAGCAAAAGTCGAATTTGATTGGATTTTGAGTGCGCCGCTTTGCTGCTGGTGTCTCTCCAATTAAGGAATTCAGCGGCCTCTTCGCTTGGTCTCTCATGATAATGAGCAAAATGAAGCGCTCATTCTCATCTGTACACGCATCTCCATCCAGGCTGCTGAGTCCAATTTAGCAAAGTAAAGAAAATCAAGACCAAAAGAATCTACCTGTGTGCATATTCATCACCAGATAAATGGGTGAGTACGTTTGATGTTGCCGCTCCAGTCCAACTTTATTTATTTAAGAACAATTCTACTGGCCAAAGCAGAAGATGACATAACATGTAAACAAATAAAAACGCCAAGGGTATAAAATCACTCATTTAGAAAATAATAAAAAAGAATATGAAAATAACACAATAAAAAACTAAACAGCAACATCTTAAACGTGTCAGACAGTTGACAATGTTATTTATCAATACTTGCTTTATGATGGCGATACCACTGTGTTACATCACCTTTCCTTTTAACAACACTCAATAAGCGTTTGGGAATTGAGGACACTAATTATTGAGGTACTTGATATCTGGTGTTGTATTTTGCGCCTAAAAATTTGCCACACGCTTTCAGAAAGACATTGCCTGACATTATTTCTTAAACCGTTGGACTTGCAGTTGGATACAAAGTCATGAGTTGCATTAATCGATTAATCGACAATTAATTAATTATCAGATAATGTGGCAACCATTTTATTAATTTAGTCATTGAGAGCCATTGCTGAACTGAAAATTGTCCAATTCCTCTGATTTCAGCCTCTCAGCAGTAATTATTCTCAGATTTCTGTTGAAAGCAGACTATCTGTTATTGTTTGCTCAAAATATACGCAAACAACACAGTCGTGTTTTTATTTTATTTATTTTATTCTGCTTCGTTGCGATTGCGCAGAAGGCCCAGTGTGCTTACGGATCTCTGATTTCGGATTTCATGGAGACGCCACACAAGCCAATGCTGAGTTCCCAGCTTATGTGGCTCTAAGGAAATAACCACCCGGTGCCCTCGCCCTCGCCCTCCCCCACGGCACTCTCCACTCTCCTCTTTGTGGCTTGCCTCGGGTATGCTCTGTCCTTGCTCACACCTTTGCCGTCTCGACCCGGCTATTGAGCGCCCCGAGCCCCCAGTTTAGTATGCTGGTACTTAAGGCCGGATCGACTGGGTTTAAGGATGAACGTGGTGTCTCTGCGCCGCAGTTCCAGCAGCCGTCACAGAGAAAATGAGTTTTGAGGATTGGGTTTAGATTTGCCAATGTAGCACTTCCACCCAGGCAGGGAGAGAGAGAGAGAGAGAGAAAGCGAATGAACAAGTGAAGCACAGCAATGCTATCAAATAGATCAATTTGTAATAAATCTGTTGCCTCAAGCTGTTGTTCAGTCCAACTCACTATAAGTTGTCTGCATCTCTCCGGCAACAAAATGTTTGTCAGGCCGGACCTGCAGAGCGCCTGCAGCTCGCTTCATCTTTTAATTGTTTTGGGTTTTTTTTTTTTTTCCTCTGACGCTTTTGCTGCTCTCTTATCAGTGCATTCAGTTGGGCACAAAAAAATAACAGGTGTGGTTGTAACCAATCGACGTGACCGAGAGCTGAAATGACCTACGCTACTGTCACGTTAACTCTCCCCATTATCAAATATGAGCCATTCATCAGGATGATGGAGCTATTGATTAAACTCTCAGCTGAGGTTGCTTAATGTATTCGCCAAGGGTCATTTCACAATATAAGGATGTGTTGTAGTTGCTGCTTTTATCCCCCCCTGAAAATTAAGGGAGTCCAATTTGAAGGGCTCTATTATTATGACAACGGTTTGATCAGTGCAGGTAACAAAAGAACGGGTCTCTCGTGGGATCCCGTGGCTCCTCCTCCACTAGCAGCCATATGGAGCGTACTAATTGTGTTCTACGCCAGCCATTTTCACCCATCCATCAGGGACTTGTGAGAATGCTGTAGCTATAATGTCACCAGCAGTGGGCTGGTCTTGTGAAAGAAACATTAGCAAGCAAGATGAGGAGACAGGAAGGCTATAAGCCGCACGTATCGATTGAACCGCTGAGCAAAATTTTCTGTGCCTTTTTAAAGGTGTAATTTGTATTGTATGCCTTTCCTCCTTACCCGGCGAGCAACCTTCACTGCTGATACAATCTCATTCTAGGCATCGGGCCAGCGTATGCGTGCACTTGTACAGCTAATAAAAGGACTTCTCTCGTAATCCCTTCTTTCGGCGCACAATTTCTCCCATTAATTTGCATAGTGTTCATTCATATTCCGACGGTCCAGCCAGTTCCTCTGCCGGTGCTCATCTGTTTTGTTTAGTGACAGCAGAATTGCTGAAGTAATGGTGTGGAATGTAAATGTGACATTCTCAGTATTTGCTGAGCCCTCCAGGGTGTTGATTGGTCACATAGTGTTTGAAGCGCTAAGTGTGACTGTGGCAAATCAGTGTACATTTTAATATAATATGCAATCATTAAAGCGGCACCTTTATGGAAATGAGATCCTCGGAAAGAGGCACTGCTGCTGCTAGAGAGGTTTTAAGAAAACACTAATGTGAAATCAAAAAGAGAGCGCTGTGTCCCTCTTGACGAGTTTCGAGTAATTATTGAAATTTATCTTTTCCGCAGAGCTGTAAATCTGCAAGATATTTCCTGTTAATAAAGCGACAGAAGCAGCCCAGGCGTTAGGCTGGGAAATAAAAGGCAATGAAGCCTCCAACATCCTCTCCCCAGCCCCGGAATGAAGCGGCACAAGCCCTAATTAACTGAGAGGATGAGCGGCTCGCCTTTTGCTAATGAAGATGCTCCTCTAGCTGCATGCTTCCAGCGCTGTCTATCTGGCTTTGGCTCGCCTCAGGTATTTTCTACCCCCTCCTGTAATATGTGTGAAATCGTGGATGTGAGCTGTGCACTGATGCACAGAGAGAAGCTCTTCTGTTGCCAGGAGGTGTCGGCAGTCCTGCACAGGAAATCGGTGAGCTAGATGATGATTACTGTCGCTTATGTGCAATATATTGAGAGTGGGAGAGACAACATTGATCTCTTGTTATCGATTCCGTGGATCCTCTTCAAAATGACAATAAAGTTGTTCCTAGTGTCATCTTGGAGCACACCTTTTTCAAATCAGCGGAGTAGCAAATTACTCCTGTCACCGTCAGCCGCCCCAAAGCTCTCGCCGCGTTGTGTGATCATCTTGCGAGTTGAAAGTCAGGTTAAATCTCGCTTTGCTCGCTTTTGTTTGGGCTTCTGTCAGTGCCGCCACGTTGCATGCTTTGAAGCACATCATGTTGGTTTTGTAGCACTGCCTCCATGTAAGCCAAAGCGCTCTGAATTTAGAGGGCAACAAAGTAGCTGTAATATGATCTGATGTAGTGCTTGTAGTGAAGGCACATGTGGTGGAGGAGGAGTGGGTCATGATTGATTGTTGGAAAACAGAGCTTGCTCGAGCTCCCACACACTATTTACCTGCAGCTTTCCTCCATTGTTTTTTTTTTTCCCCTTTCCCTCTGGCTGGCTGCGATATTCTCCCCTTGTCGCCTTTTTCCCCTCTTTGTTGTCGCAGGCAGCCCAAAAGCCCCTGGGGACAAACGGACAAATAGAAGACAGCAAAAGGTGAAGCTCTTCATCTTTCTCCCTCACCAGCACTCAGACAGACAGGTTTCCAGGCACTCAAAAAAACGAAACAAAAGGAGGATTCACAGTTGCTTACCTTGAGGTATAGCACACCAGGAGGCTCATTGTCTTATTTGTCAAATGCAGAAAATATGAAGTGCTGGTTGGTTGGTAATGCAGGAGGGATCCATTTTTGTTCGGATTATGTACGTCACTCCAGGCGATGCTGTGTGATATTAGCATTTGTATCATAGAGCAGTACAGTAAATATGTCTCGAAAATCTTCTATTGTTTAATTTAGTGATGTTTGATACCACTTTTTTCAGGCTCTTACCTCAACTCTTAAGTAGTCACTGAAACAGATACCAAGAAATTGATACCAGTACTTCTGATACATAACATTGCTATTAAACTCATGTCAGATCATTTCAAATAAAGAACTGATTGTTGACATCTGACTAAAGGCGGAGCAGTCATTCCGCAATAAATGGTGTACTGTTCAAATGAAACACAAATAGCTCATTCTTATTTTGGATCAATTTGTGAAAAATTTAAAATGAAAAATAAAACTGAAACCTCCCTGAGATTTAGTCTTTGTTCAAAATGAATTGAAATGCAAAGTACTACAGGTTCAATTGTTAACTATGACACTATGAAGTTGGAAAAGAGGTTGAAAAACTTGAAAAATGTATCGCACTTTTTTCACATCAGATGATGTTAAAATAGATTTTCACTTAAACTATTCATCACAAGAAAAACATGTTGAAAGATAAAATCTAAACAACTACAATCGTCAGGAGGAAAAAAATGCCGTTGACTGGTATCGGCACCCTTCGCAAACCTCGATACTTTGAAATAAGTCCGGTATTGTCCTGATACAGATACTTGCCCATCCCTTGTTTGTGTCATAGTTGAAGTGTGGGGTGCACAGTGTCTAAAAGCTAGTGGAGTATTTCTTTCAATGACATTTCTTTACGTACGTGTTCAATACTGTATTTCAAGAATACCAGTATTGCAATATTCAACATCCATATTACATATGACATGTTTTCCAATATTGTGCTGTCCTATTTCAGAGAACTACTGAATGGAAGAAAATAGACATATTTACAAACTTAGGGTGGACATTTCTCTGCATTTCCTATTTGGAATATAATGATCGTGCTCATTGTTATGATTGTGGCGTGCACAAATTGCCAAGTAGCTACGTGTCGACTCATCAGTATCCTCAAGGCTATTTCTATATTAATTGTATATGGTAGAAAGTATTTGGAAATAGTGTATTTATATCAACATCTATAGAGTTGAAAGGGGGAATCTTTGAAATGTAACACACCCACATTTCCATCTTGCCTGTGAACTTGGTCAGGTTGTGATGTAAACACCGCACTCCAGTTCCAACGGCTCATTATTTGCCTCTAACTTGAACGAACTTGATTAAATGCTTGCCTCATTTGGAACCATCCCAGCTGGACTCCCCCACAGGGTCCGTCTCGATCAGCTCTTGATTTTTTAGAAATGATTAGCACCTGCTGTCGCGCAGATTTTCACTTAAGTTGACATCTTTGCAGATTTCACGCGTGTGACTGAACTGTCGGAGAGGTTCGAGCCGTAAAGCAAACATTCTGCTCTGCACAAAACCAGTGTTGCTCAGAAGATGGTGGCTCAATAGAATACATGCCAAAAGCAAGACTGGTGGCTGCGGTTTAAATTTCAGTCCTCTATGTGATCGCACGGCTTGGAGTCGCAGGGGATGAGAGTCCCCCACCACTGGGCACAGGGTCCCCCCCTGAGAACCAAGCAGACTTGCTTCTTTTCCCCTCCAAGTTAGGCTCTGTATTTAACACTCGAGCGTTTCCATTAACAAACTGAGAGCTTGTGAAATTCCGAACATAAAACTAGACGCCTTCTGACTCCCTAGAGTTTTATTTGTCTCGCCCGTGCTGCTGTAAAAAAGATGACAAGAGACAGAGGGGAAAAAAAAACACAAAAAAGAACACGTCCTCTATTTCCGTCTCTTTTGTCTGATTGCTTTACTCTACCTTTGGAGTGTGGCTGCTTGTGTTACCTCGGCCTCGGCCACCTTGTACTTTCTGTTGCGGCGAGATAAAAATGCGAGCTTTTCTTTGGGAGTTGATTGTAGATAAATAAACTCAGAGTGGTAGAGGTCACGGTTTGCTCTTAGATTCCGAGTATATTGTATTTGTAAGCTAATTAGCAGTAAGGGAGCTCACGGGCAATGAGGATTGAAAGGCGTGCTTTAATTGTTTGTGGCATGTGAAATGAAAAACTATAATGTGTGACTAGAGGCCCCAGGAGACAGCAATCTGGTCGGCAGCTTAAGAAGAGCGTCCGAGAAATGCGTTTGCACATGTCTCCTTCTGCTTCTTCCGAGACATAAAGCTCTTTCAGGTAATTGGCCAGCAGCAATTTCGCTTCACGCTATGTGTTATCCTGTGCCGAGGCCCGAAGAAAACCTTGCCGGGTATCACGAGTGAATCCTGTGGTTTGAGCGTGTGTGTTTGCTTGCAGTGTTTGCTTGCAGTCCTTGTTCTCTGCACAGCTCTGCAGCACCACCTGATTTGACTTGGTAATGGGCCATTGATGAGTCTTTGGGGGAATTGAAAAAGGCTCGCAAAGCTGTGCTGCCAAGACAGTGCATGAAACGCCACCATATATGTTTTACATTGGAATCGACACAATTCATAATCAGACTGTAAATCAGACTGAAATGACTCCTTTTATAATCGAGCGTCAGCTCTTGTGATTCCTATGCCTGTTGTCCGCTGCGTGATGTTTGTAAGAATGATGCAGTGTGACCAAACTGCACACTAGTCTACATCATTAAGTATATCTAATGTTCACAGGCTTGAATTGAACCATGGCGACGACAGAGTGACTCTCAGGCTCTTAAGAGTGTCGCCGGTGAGAGGAAATTTTGCATTTGGCGTAGTAGAAATAGAAATCATTATCTCCCCCCTCCATCCTTTGTTTGGGGCTGTTGAAAAGAGGATGTATTTGTGCGGACGCCGTGGTGAAAGATAGAAATTTTGCAACAAGATTATAGTGAGCAAAATAAAATCAATAAGCCTATTTTACCTCACTATTCACATATTTGTCTCTTAAAGCCTAGCCTCACCTTTTCAGTCGTGACACTGTTGACCCACATAAGACCACGCACTTCCGAACCAGAGGTACGTTAATGGACAAAACATATCAATATATACAAATTTGGAATATTATTTCGGTACTGTTTAGTCTACATATCATCCCAAGTCCGCAAAAGGTTTTTAGGCTCCTCACGTTACAGTATAAGGACAACTTAGCTATGTCTGCCATATAGTGGTGAATTGTGATATTCCAACTTAAAACTACTACAGTCAATACCTGCCTACTTTTTTTTTCGCTCTTTGTTTTATTTGGGGTGATTTAAGGAAAATAGCCCTCGATGATATTGTATTTAATAAAACTTGTAGCAACTTAATTAAAAACAATGTAAACAAACTGTGCATTACAATTATTATATTGCTATGTCTTTTGGTGTGCCTAACTTGACCACCAGGGGGAAAAAAATTCAAGCATGAAGAGACGAACAAAGAAGACTTTCACAACTGACTAAAATGGAGTGATTTTGGTTGATAGATAAGATGAAGAATCCTGTGTGTATAGTACTTACTATATTGTACTACTTACTATATATATAAATGTCTTGATGCACCATTTATGTTCAAATATCGATTCTAGTCCGTCCATAGTGTTTTTATTGTGTGTTAGCATCAAGTGTGTGGTTGTTTTGAATAAACAATGTGCTCCCTGGTTTGTTTTGTTTGACAGTAAACTGGTTGGGGGGGTTAAAGAGTGTTTCACCTTTTTTGTTTTTACTGTCTGCTAAACTGCTGCTTGTCACGTGAGTTGAATTAAGGCCACAGCCACCATTCAAAATGTTCCCCTTAAATTGAGCAGAAAGATAATCCAAAAAACGCCCATTAACTTGAGAAATGTGTAAATTGGGAAACTCGTATCTCAAGGCGTCACGGCTACAAAAGTATCTTACATTGTCCAGGTATACAATTTAGGTGGTAATCACGGAGACCAAAAGTCCAAAGATTTTACGTGTTTTATCATATGATTTAGCAACACTTCTAGCATGTGGAGATTTGCATCACAGTAGTAAGTACTCGTCATTAAGCGCATAACCACACAAAGCTGCCAGATGGCAGCTATCAATATCTAACATAGATACTGTAGCAATAAAGATATTGCAACACTGTTAAATAGTCCCAGTCCAATTCTGTTCCCCAACAGCAGATTGAATCCATATTTAGCAGAGCTCATAGCTGAATGAAAAGTGCTCTCGGTGCTGAGAACATAAAAGGTAGCCAAACCAGGAGTAGTAGGGGAGATAAAAGCAGCTTGCTTGAAGCACTCTGTTATTTGAAGCACATTTCTACCGCTGTTGATGGAGCCGCTAACATAATAATTCATCTCGCTGACTTTTTATCACTCAGCGCGCAGCACACACACATACATAGACACACACGCTCACTTAAAGTAGCTACACACAAACAAATATTCCTTTCGACGCCACGGGTCAGCCCCTGCTAATATGAAAGTGATTCAGAGATGAAATGCTCATCATTTTGCAGAGAGGTGCTGTGAACAAAAAAAAAAAATAAAGGGGGTGAGGGGCAAGGACTGCCTCGCTGGGGCATCGTGTCTGTGTTATCTCCTCCGCTAGTGCTGCAATTAATATTAATGTGCTTTAAAGCTCCCACCACCACTCCCACCCTCCCGCCCTCCCTCCCTCGTGCATGCATGTGTACAATGCAGGGGAGGAAGAGAGCAATAAAACCAACAGGATAAAAATCCAAGTAGGATACGACAGTCGTCATGTCAGCTGTCTTTGCCGCTGGACAGATAAAGGCAAGTGTTGAATTGTGAATCTCCGTTATTGAGACAGGAAGGTTGTGCTGCGTTTAGGTGTCTACTTGTAGCCTCAGCCATGGCGACGCTCCGGGCGGTGAGCGGCCTGCTTATTTAGTCGTGTTGTAATAATGCTTGACCTTTTCCCGGGTCCACCAACTGCCCTTTAGCGCCTTAGCCTCCCTTCAAATGCCCGTGTGTGTGTGTTGTGTGTGTTGTGTGTGTGTGTGTGTGACTCAAACACACACTGGCAGGGACTGGAGGAGAAACGAGCACCTCCTTTGCAAGGAGCTTCATGGTCTGCCAACTCCTCGAGTGGATTGTTCCAAATTAGTATGCATTAGGTGGTTAGTGCAAAGCATTTAATTATGCAAGATGGCACTAAACTGTCTATGTTATGATTAGCCCAACACGTTACACCCTTAATTCTTCATTCCCCCCCTCCCCTTTGTCTCTTGGCGGGTGAGTGGGGGTGATCAGCTGGCGAAGGAGCCGGATGCGCCCTTATTTCCCTTCAGACCATCGCTTGTATCTGCGGAATTTTCTCCCTAGAAGTCTATTTCTATTTCCTGTGTCGGTGCATCTCCGTGGCGCTCCCCATGATATTTAGTCAAACCTTGTGGAATCAAGTAGCTTACTTGTACTGTATTTGCTCGGCCGCCTTTCATGGTAGGCAAAACACAAAATCTTGAGTGGTGGTGCCAAGGTGGAGCGTGGGCAAGGGAGGCAGTTGTGCGGCTGCCGAAGAAGCCCAGCAGCTCCCCGGAGGAGCGCATTATACAGCAAAGATATCAAACCATGAATCATTTACGCTCGTCCTCCCCTTGCCTTCTTCTACCCCTGCACGCCAGCCAGCCGGCCGGCCGCATACTTTGCCTTTCTCTCTGCATCTTTAATGAAGGATAATTGAATTTGATCAAAATTGGCGACTTTATGTATTATTGAACGTGTTGCCTTTCACCATGGACAAGTTTCTTGTCGACAGTTAAAAAAAAGATCAATAGCCTGTATATCGTCTGATTGTGTGATGGGTATCTTGGAGGTGAGAGTTCACACTAAAGCTGTTGTACATTCGAGTTGTGTGTGTGTGTGTGTGTGTGTGTGTGTGTGTGTGTGTGTGCGTGTGCGTGTGTGTGTGTGTGTGTGTGTGTGTGTGTGTGTGTGTGTGTGCATTTCTTTGTTTCAAAGATGCTAGTTTGTTTTAGGGTTGAGCGATAATTTAGATTTTTTTAATAGGTAAAAAATACATGGTACGATTGTTAAGGAAGAAGCAGATTGCACTGGCCACTGTAGCTATAATATAATACAAAGAGGTGAATGAGTGAGAAGTAAATGAGAGGGTGGATATTTGAGAAGCTCTTTGCTGTATTCATTATTGCACGTGTGCATTGTAGTGACGGAGACTCTTGACACTTCACTTTTTCAGCTGTCGGTACAAATTGAATTATAAATACTACTTAGTATTATTGTAAAACACAATATGTATGTAGATGCTATATTGGTATAGCTTAGCGGTGGCTGGCTAGGTGTCGGTTTGTATTCAAAAACATAATTTTTGTTGTGACTTGACCTGGCATTTTTAATCGGCTGTTATTTCCGCAGCATTGCAAAAGCGTTCAATGAATGACATTTGTAATCGCGGTAGAAATTAGTGGCTACTCCTGAAATTTCATGGCAGAATCCCTCGATTTGGACAACAGATCTGTCAGGGTCAGGCCGCATCCCTCGGCAAGTTTTTAGAATGGGAAGTTTGTATACTTGCATCGAGTCCTCCATCTAGTACACCTTCTGACTTTGAGTGTGGCTGCAATCTTTATCACATGTAATGACTCATCAGATGCAAACTCAATCAATAGACTATGTGTAACTATGTGTAGAGAAATGAATGTGACTTTTCTGTGTAAAACAGTTAAGACTTTGTCTGGAAGAAGATCAAAGCTGGAGTGATAAACTGGACAGCCGTGATGCGACACTGATGTCATCGCATCGCCAGAAACATACAAAGGGCCCTGTTAAATTGCAATGTTGTCATGACTGCTGCTCACAGCATTTGTGTGCCACCTGGATTTTTGTGACATGCTATGCTGGCAGTATTCCGCTGGAATTCACACAGGTAGGTGGCATGTGTTCGCATTACTGCTGGTCTTGCATTTTGCAAGACATATTTGTACAACAGTGTAACATTTTATTGTGTCATACTTGGAACTTAGTACGTATGACATAACAGGCTACGTATTTCCTTTGAAATCAATTTGTTACACGAAAAGCTGTCATATTACGTTGTTTTCCTTGTTTCTCAACCAACATAATGATGATACAATACCCCCCAACTTATTGTGGTGGAAACCTGAAAAAAACCTAACTCTGCCCTTAATAGAATAGAAATTACAATGGAAAATATATTGAGTAATGATACCTTCCCAAAATGTTTAGCAGTTTAAACTGTAAATATACATCCACAAAACACTCATATAATTTCAAACTCATCTTACAATATTACTGAAGTAAAGATGCCTTACAGATGATTTGATTTAAAAAAAAAAAAGCATGAGAAGTGTTGGCAAAACACGTCACCTTCCCAACCTGCAAAAATAGCAACTGGAAAGACCTTTGTTTTTGTTAGATTGATCTTTTTAATAGCCAATCAGCAGAGCAAAAACATTCACATGTGGCAAAGGGTCTCCAGAATCTCCGTTAATGTCTCCCCGACATATAAAAATGACTACTGCTATCTACTTTATTGGTGCCATTTCAGGGCATTACAGACAGCCACAAGTAACTACTGAGACAACATTTATCCATCCATCCATTTTCTGAACCGCTTAGTCCCCACGGGGGTCGCGGGCGTGCTGGAGCCTATCCCAGCCGTCATCGGGCAGTAGGCGGGGGACACCCTGAACTGGTTGCCAGCCAATCGCAGGGCACACAGAGACAGACAACCAATCGCACTCACACTCACACCTAGGGACAATTTGGAGTCTTCAATCGGCCTACCAAGCATGTTTTTGGAATGTGGGAGGAAACCGGAGTGCCCGGAGAAAACCCACGCGGGCCCGGGGAGAACATGCAAACTCCACACAGGGAGGGCCGGAGGTGGAATCGAACCCGCACCCTCCTAACTGCGAGGCGGACGTGCTACCCAGTGCGCCACCGAGCCGCCTACAACATTTATTTATCTATTTATAAATTGCTAAAGAAAGGTTACACACAAGCACACTCACAAATTGGTATTGACTTATAGTCTTCACCTACTTTGCGGAATACCTAAATGTAGAAGGATAGAGTGCAAATTGTGTATTGTCAAACGGCACATTCATCATGCAGTGTGCACGTAAGGATGCTATTGTAATGTTTGTTGTGTTGTCGCCGCCGCCGCCGCTGCTGCTGCCGCTCTGTGTTTTGTGTGAAAGGTGGATGGGGCATGAGGGTTAATGTGGTGGAAAAGAGTGATTTAGGTCAGCGGTCGTGTCCGCATCTGTCACACTGACAGGCTGGTGCTTTACAAGCCTCTGTGTGCGCTGTTGAATAAAAGAGAGCGGCAAAGACAAGGGACGAATGAGCCGACCGTTCGGCTTTGCAAATGGAAAGGAAGCGAAACCTGACTCGACTGTGATTTGTGCTTTCAGCGACAGGCGCGCCGTTACAAGCGGCCGTTTGATATAAACCTAATCAGCTTCACCTCTTTATTGAGGATCAAGACTGTTAAAGCCGCCGCAAATAAGTGAATGTCTCCCTGTTTTCTTCCGCGGGGTTATCCTTCACGCCCGTCATCGTCTCGCTCTCACTACATCTCCCTCCCCGTGCGTCTCTCAATAACCTTTCCCGTGCTTCTTCATCCGCTCACTCCCTTCATTTTTTTTCAGCCAGGAGTGCACTTGAGTTTCTGTGTAAACACCGCAATCACTGATGAGGAAAAGAGCTGACGTCTCTGCGCGGGGACTAGAGGGAGCCATTTTGTGTTACTTATCAATGCGCGTGTCTGTCTCTTTTAAGCGCAATTGACCCATCTTCGCCGATTCCTTTTGCTCGGTGTTTGCAACATTGTAACAATGCGTCCATTTAAAACAAAAATAATCATGATTTCTACTTGATGAGCCCGTGGCAGATGGTCCCTTTCCCTGGATTATCTCCCGTTTTTTCCATATGTTGACTTTCACATCTTATAATAGCTAGATAATGTTGATGAAACGATGAATGAAAAATCTGCTCTTGACTCGCATATTTAACAGCATTTGTGAATGAGTGTAGGAGATTTGGCGAGTATATCTCTGAGCATTAAAGTGATAGACCGATGTATTTTTTAATCAAAATTAAGTATTGAATATTTTAAAAACAGATTATTCTAGCCATTATTCCATTAATCTGATACAGTTTTATGTGTATAAAAGCATTTCCCTGCTTACTGCTTATCAACCAATTATTTCTGCTTCTTTGGTATTTAATGATAAAGACAGTTGAGCAATATCACACAAAAAGGGCTGATGGTCGTTGTTTTCTAAAATACTAGCAGATGTTACAAAATGTATTATTTCGACTAAACACAAAAGATCAGTCTGCTTTGATGAAAAACTATAGAAATCACTTATTACTTACTTTTGAGAGACTGAAGTCAGAACATTTGGTTAAAAATGGCTCTAAACGATTACTCGATAATGAAAATACTTGACGATTAAATTGATAATTAATTTGTTGTTGATTAACTGATACTTTTTGATACCTCTAATCAAAACACGTGTGCTGTATAGACACTCTAAGCAGCACAAATACTGTGTTAAAAAGAACAACTTCCATAAATCTATTATTATGCGAATGTAGGGCAACTGACATCGGTCAGTCGAGTAATGTGGAGGTTACCCTCTTTCATTATCTATTGTTTAATTCTGTGTTGTCACTCACTGTCTAGTCTTAGCTGTTCAATCACTCATTTAGCAGTTAACAAACCTTTTGAGATGTGGCTGTGTCTTGTCGTTTTTACTCTTTTGATGGAATCTTGCTGTAAACATTTCTTAATCCCATCTTCAAATACATGGCTTGCTGTCATGTCCGTATCAAACACGTTTCACAGCGCAGTCAATTCCTCGTCTTTCTTTGCTACGTTACAGCTGCTCTCTGTTTTTTTTTTATTGTGAGCGCCAATGCCCTTTAGAGGTTTTAGTCGAAGCACAGCAACATATTCATCGGCAGCCCACGGCCTAATCAGACGGAGCGCAATCATTGTCAACCAATTGTGTTCCTCTTGACCTCCCACATGGAGGAAGCCTGCACTGGCTCTCCAGAGTGCCACCCCAATTACTGCAGCGGTAACGGTGATAAAGAAGGCTCAAATGAAAATGGCTGATTGACGAGGATACGCAGGGCTCATAATGGGATTATAAGCAAGGTAACGGTAATAGTGTTAGCGGCCCCAGCGGCGCAGCGGGATTCTAAACACTGACCAGGTATTTTGTGATTTACCCCCATCTGCATCCTCGCTCTAATGTGCATCTAAGCAGTGTCCTCATGGGGCACCTCGAGCCCAACCCCGTTGTTCGACCTCTGCTGCAGTGTCAAGGGGCGTGTGTGTTTAACAGGGCTTTTATGCTTATATGAGCCGCCAGTGACAGCCTCCCTCTCGCTCTCACTCTCGCCGTCTTTTTCTAGTGACAGCTGTGGGATCAGAACAAAAAGCTGTCAATTTCTAAAGCAGCAGCCTGCCTTATCCTTTTCTCTCAAACTCACACACATGCGAGCGAGCGCTCTACGAATGGCACAATTAGGAGGTAACTGTGCCAAGAATCAACACTCAAAGCCTATTTTTACATTATTTATCATCTATCTACATAAAAAGGAGAAAAGCCCTCACATATGTGCCACCTTGCCGAGGAATGATATTTGTATTCTTGAATTTCTGAAACAGTGCGGCTCTTTGTGTCAGTTCAGAGCTCCCTTTTGTTGTCTGACAACATTAACGGAGGCATAATTAATTGACCTTGGCAGCTCCAGTGGCAGGTGCCGACTTCGACGTGATCCAGCGCTTCCTGTTGAGCACCCAGTGAGGGTTTTTTTTTGTTTTTTTGTACTCGCACACATTGGACTTTTGTGGATACGTGCGTGGCATACTACCAGGCCGTACCTGAGGGGGCACCCACCCCAATTTGATTTTGCCTCCCCAGGCTTGCCCAGACCAATGAAGAGCAGAGCTTACTGCCCCCTTCTCTACTCTCGCCGGTAATTTATTAAAGCAAATGCAAGCTTTTTTTCTCGCGCCCGAACGTTTTGATTTTCGGCACTAGCAGACGCTCTCATGGTAGATAAAAGACTGACAACGTTCCATAGAACTCCATAGCACACTGCATCTGTATTTACTGCGCCACTCGGCCTGCTTCTGTGAAGGGAGGAGGAGGAGGAGAAAATGGAGGATAGGCTGCTGCATTCATGTGTCTTTACATTGACATGTTTCATCCAGGAAAGCGGCAGTGGACAGTTGGCGGAGAGTGAAACTGTCAATCAGTCCTTTTCTACACGCTAGTACAGCAACACTATATTTACTCCCATAAAAACTGGTGAAGGAAGACATTATTGCTGCTCTTGACATTTTTCACTTATTTTCTTCTTGGTCCTCATTTTAAGAGAGCAGGATGATTGTTGGTTTCTGGCTCAGATGTTTTTGCTGTGATGATAGAAAGCAATTGCCATTCATTTTTAATGTATCTCTATTTTTCACATTTGCGAATTAACCTGGTTGTTATTTTGAAGTTTAGTAGTAGAATAAATGGGATGCAGTTAAGGTGCAATGATTAATTGACAACTATACTTTTGATGATGTATTGTTTAGATATTTTTAAAATTACATTTGTTCAAATTCTTGGGATTTTTAGCTTCTCAATATAGTATTAATCCAATTTCTTTAGTCTCCCATGAAAGCAGACTGATTGACTGAAATCAAACTTAGCTTATTGTTTGGCAAACACAGATAGCAATTTTTTTTGCATATCTTCTGACAAGTTATAGACTTCAGTAACTGAATCATAATTATGTTCTTTGTGCAATTTCCATGCTTTCAATTTGACTTAATGTCCTGTTTTTAAGTTATTAACCAAATCTGATTCATCGCTTAATTGGTAAAAAAAAATCAGCAGATTAATCAATTATTTAAATAATCGTTAGTTGCAGCCTTAAAATGTGGGTAGTATAATTATTTTCGCAAATGCTCACCTACAGCGATGATAGGTTAATGAGTGTTCATAAATGATTAAAACTGAAATCTTTCATAAGTTGGACAAACATAAACAAAGCAGAAATCAACTTCTCTGACGAGGTTCACCGGGATGTCATGTTGACTTTCTCATCATTCCTTTCTGCTTGAATTAACACTGCAAGGAGTCGCCCTTCTTCAGGGTCACCCACTCAATGCAGCCGACAAAAACTCATTAACCTAACTGGAGTAACGTTTGTATTGATTCTCCTGATGCACTGTAATTGCAGTATCTCGAGTTTTCAGCAGCAGAACCTGTAAGGGCAAACGCAATCCTTTTCAGGGTCAAACTGTTGCCAACATATAAATACAAAAAATCAAGTGCTGCCAAGAATTGAGGAAAATATAATTGCTTCGATCAATAGTTGAAATTATACCTATGAATTGAACTGTGATCCTAAACCGTAGTGATGTTTTTTCAGCTACCATAAAAAATATGACATGATTTGATCCCCCAAAAAAATACACCAAAAATGCACATGCACACATAGATGATACAAAGGAGCTTCATAACTTCCCAAGCTGAACTTTGCTCCTCCCTGACTTTCAAAGATTTTTAGTCTATCAGTCAAGGTTTATTTCTTCAATATGATTTCTTGACACCAATTACTAAGTACAATAAACTATGATGAACAACTCAAATGTTTCCAATTAGCCACAGCATCACTGCCCTCTTGTGGCCCTTTGGGACATTACAGCAAGTGCATTAAACCGCAGATAGGTGAGTGTTTCAGCAAAATGCTTTGGACAGGTACCGCAGGAGGAACAAACAGGTGAATTTGTGAATAGTGAACTGCAAGTAGGTTTTCATTCTAATTTTGCAGCAAGTATTAAGTAAAATGAAGTTAAACACAATTTTTGAGTACTGTATTCTACTATATTTCACCTTGTCTCACATTCTCCCTCCTCCCCCAAGCTAAACATACATGCTAATCTATTGATGCTTGCTGAATCAAGGTCTCACACGAGGCACTGACATCTTTTGCCTTTTGTACAATAGTAGATGGCGCATTTTTTCTTCCTGAAAAAATTGATGAATTCCAAATTGTACGACCTTCTCGGTGCTTTATTCATACAATCCTGGTGCAAGTGGGTATTGTTTCAAGTAACCCGCTGTCTGTCATGTTCCTGCGCCTTCATGTCGTACGTAACGTAGCCTGTGGTGACAGGAAGACTAATGCATTCATAGCGCTGCCACAGTCAGCAGCATTGCTTTACCTTTGCTTAATTGAGGAGAAACTCCCCTGACGCCTGCTTAGCACAGCACCAGCTAGGCGAGCAGCTAAAGTCTAAACCTTTGGAGCTGAGGCCACCCAACCTTGACAGAGAAATAAAACAAGCCAAGACCGCTCAGGGACTACTGGGGGGGGGGGGTTACGGGGGATGATTTAATAATGTTGATGAGCTATTACGCCAACCTTCAGTCCCGCTCACATGCTCTCTTTGTCATCGCTCTTTACATGGAGAGGTAGGCAGCCCCCGACCAACTCTGTGCCTGAAGGTGTATTCAGATGGGCCTGCTAAATATTTCAGAGCCTGAAGACAGAGTAAAAGATTTGCGAGCAAAAGCCAGAGCGCGGGGAGCAAAGAAAATCTGTGCTGAGGGTTTTGACATGTACTGTGGCGGGAGCTTAGAGAGTGTAGTCAAGGGCAGCCGGGACAGGCTTGTGATTGGCTGACTTCAGAATGTAGTCAGGGTTGTGTGTGAAAAAGAGTCTTTGTCTGAGTACTGTAAAGCAGTGAACATGCGTACTGATTTTTAACAGTTTAACCATTTTAAAACTGTGCCCTATCTCACACATGACCGTGGGCTCTCATCGACTCTTCCTCGCCGCCATTCTTCTCTCAGTTGAGCGCTTGGTGGCATAAAGGTCGGAGTGGACATGAGTAGAGCTGTGCATATGAATTTTGGTGACGATTAGAGAACAGAAGGAGACAAAGCAAGCCAGGGAACTGTTTTACAATGCTTGCCTCCTCCCTTCTTTCATGACAGTCAGACATGAAAAAAGTAGTTCCCACCCATAAATAATGGGCATCATAAAAATGTGATAAATGTAGTCGTAAAAAAAACCCGCATGAACTCTCGACTGAATTTTAGTTGCCGACATCCTTTTTACATACACAAGTACCAATGTTCAGGCCGTTGAATTCCTCGCCCAGTGCCGCCGGAAAATGAAAAAAATGACACAAGTACGGCAGTATAGAAGGAATGCTAAAAATGGAGTAAACTATATTGCCAAACAACCAAGTTGAGTACAATTTAAGAGTATCTTCCCATGGCAAGACTGAGCATGACAATCTTGCCTCACTGTCCTCAAGGGGCTGCTGTGAGTTTCAATGAGGTGATGAGAGGTTGGTGTCAGGACACCTGCAATGTCAGGTGCAGAGAAAGAGAAGAGATGGAGATGGGTCGGCCCGGGCGAGCTAGTGGTGAGATGGCCGAGCAAAGAGAGCTTTTTGTAATTGGACAGCGCACAGGAGTCTTTGCCCCCACTGCCTCTTTTTATCCTCCAGCACCGCTTCACTCACCACTAGTTATTACTCAGCCATTATCAGCTGCTCTCCCAATGCACACCGCTGCTTTTTATTCAAAAGGCCTCACTCATACAAGGCTGGTGGATTTATTTGTTGTGCAAGTAGCCGTCTCTCTTATTCATTCCGCCTTGGAGTGTTTTGTTTGCTTTTTTAGACCATTTAATCATGGCTGAATACCCCACAACAACAACACAGCACCATAACCACAACTTCAGGCTTAAGACTGTACGATGCGGATTTTAACATATTCACCTCATTCTGAGCTCAACATTTTTGCCAGCAGTTTGTGGGGATGTTTTTTTCCTCATTTCCAAATCATTTTATTCATAACGTTTACACGTGTTGTTGGTTTTGCCCTATTCTGCTCTGGTCGTTCCACAGTAGCACCGTGCTTCGTTCTGTTGTTTTTGTCGCTTTTATGAAGATGTTGGATTGCTACAAGAGTCATTCTTGCAATTTTTCATGTGTGATTTATTATTCCACGCGGGTGTATTTGTATCTAAATTTTGGTGCGTCTTGTCTTTGTGATAAAGTCTCGTTGACGATGATATTTTGTCCTAATTTTCATTGATGACAGAAATACTAGTGTGAGCGCTGCATATTTCTTTGTGAGTTATGTTCCCGGCATACCAAACAAAGTGAAAAGTAAAGCTGCTCAGAAATATGGAGGTACAATGTGGAGACAGTCATAAACTGCTTTTGAGGGTTTTTTTTTTTGCAAACTAACTGTGATGCTAGAGTTTGTGTAACCCACCAATGAATTCAAAGCGGTGAGCAAAAATAGATGACTCTGTCACTGGGTTGGTTACATTCTGAATGAATTTCTTGACTTCTCCAGAAAAAAAAAGCAATAGGATACAAAAATAATAATAATAATGATAATAATGGACAAACATTGATGATGAAAGAGAGTCTGCTGACACACGTTTGGATAAAAAGGGCATGGAATGGGGTTGGCCCCACGTCACCAACTTTGGCAACTTTGTCCAAATAATCTCCTTGCACGCATTATTCCATATCTCGTCTTGAAAGGGATTTGGGCTGCAACGATATCACACCTGCTATTACCCTGACATTTTCTCTGTCTGCGAGGCAGCCTGGAGTCACTCTCAGCTGCTGCGCTCGCCCCTGGATTGTTCTGCAGTACCTCAAACTGAGATGGAGTGAGGCCATTAAAGCAGTAGATCAGCTGCTCGGCAACACTCCCACAGGCGCTCTCCAAAAAACACGTATGCAACTGGGCAAATACGCATCCATGCGGCCAAGTATTCATGTCGTAGCGCACATCCTCCAAGTGGGACCACCCACATACATCAAACCTGGTTGTGCTGTCAGAACATTAAAAAAAAAGAAAGCCAATTGTGGGACTGCCTTTCCCCCCCCCCAGATAGGGTCAGAGTTGACTTGAAATTACAGACGGTGCCCCCATCAAAGCCAGTGATGGATTTCAACATACACCGTGTTTACCCCTGCACATACACTTTCAGTGACAGAACACAGCACCATTTTGTAGCACCTCAAGGACCCCCCCCCCCAACCCCCCACGTATGAGCAATAGATGAGGTGGTGCCAATAAGTGAATTTGCTGTTATTTCCCCTGGCTCTTAGCTGAAGATGTCAAACCTCCGCCAGTGAGGCAGCCAAGGATGACAGGCGACAAACACATGCGCGCGCACACACACACACAACACGCGCACACACACAATCCCCTTTTATTCTTCTGTGTAATTTATCAAATTGCTTGGGCATGCGGTAAATGGACCCAGGTCTCATCAGAGGAGGAAAAAAATACATTAGGTCGCTTCCAATGTGATTACAGTGAATTTTAAGCATTGTATTCACATTCGCTCAAAGAATTATGTCGACGGTTTGATTGCTTTATAGTTTAACTGGCTACACTTGAGCAATTAACAAGGCTTTTGACTCGTTTACAACAACAACAAAGATGCCATGAATAGAATGTGCAAGTAGTCTTTAAACATTATCTCCCTAATGCCCACACCAGCACACTTTTATTGTACAAGAGGCGGCATGGTTCTCACCGAGTGATTCGTCACAGCTCCTCTTTTTGTATTACAAATCACCTCTCTTCCTTTTGCACCCAGTCCTCTCTAAATCATTTCCTTACACATGTGCGGCCGCCCTCTCTTGCTGTGATTCTGATACTTCATAACAGTGGGAGGAAATTGAGCTGACCTTGAGGCTGCCGAGACCCTTTTCTAATGCTGATGTATGGGCCTACGGTCGCAGGCGGGCAGTAAGTGAGAGTCATGTTTTTATTTGCCCGGGTGCGTGGCCCCGGTGTCAGGACGCATAACAAGGTTCATTTCTCGGCCACTCAAGCTGGCTCCGTGTCACCGCAATTCCAGTCCAATAGGTACGACTTCGCCAAATGTGTCTTTGTATGCAGAGATAAGTGGCGTCATGTTGCCTCGAGGATTTGGATAGCCGCTGAGGGCCACTACTTCTCAATGGTCTCAAGCATAAAGCTGCAGCAGCACTCTTACTTTTGCTCTCTGCATTTCCCATTTGGAACATCCAAGCTTTTTGTTCCCATGGAGTAATTGCAGTGGCGCCTTGGCTCATGACTTTATTTGTTCCATGACCACATTTGTAACGCAATACACTCATGAGGAGATGAGATAGAAACATTTTGAAATCAAGTCATCAATGCTCTCATTAAGTTGCATTATTATTGGTCTTTTTTGTAGAGGATAAAGAATGCCTGTGAGTATTGTTATACTGTCTGTCCACATTTTGGCACCACCATTTGTGTTCAATCAGCCCTTGTAACACTGAAAATAGCTCAGGGCCTCTTATATTAATTAAAAAAAAAAAAGACTATACGCTAAACTGAAGTGAGTTGAGTTTGCCGCCACCATCCAGCAAGGTGCATCTCTCAATCCAAAGCAAAAACAACGCCTGCTTCCTCCCAAATTCTCAAAATATACACATTAGGTTTATTTAAGGGTGTAAACCGCTCATAGGTGTGGATGTTTTTTTTTTTGTCTGTATGTACCATGTGTACCTGAAGGGTTAAATGCAGACACAGGCCAAATATTGTGTAAGCATGTACATGGCAGAAACAATATATAGTCTTAATCTGATGGAGGAGGGCTTTGAATGATAATATCAATTCCATTCATCCTTGTCAACACTAGTAAGGATAGTGATAGTCCAAACATCAGAGAGAGAACAGCCTCGTTAAAATTTGATTCATATGCTCGCATGACATTGCCCAAGGACTACTGTTGGACTACAGATGAGATCAGAGATTATTCATTTGGAAATAATACAGTGTGTTTGAACATCCTTACGTCACTGTTGTGTCTGTGTATGGCATATTATCGCCACCCTTAAGACCGCCCATCTTCTTCTCATCAGTAGCACTGTGCTCATCATCGCAATCAGCTACTTTCTAACACAATCAGCCTGCTCTCAAATGACAGTCACGATTGAGAAAGAGACGGGGGGCTAATGATTGAAGCCTTAGGAGTCGGACACAATTCAATATCTGTTCAATATAATGCAATCCATTACGACAGCAACCTTCAGCAAGCCCTCTCTTCCTCAGTTCTGCAATTGAGTTCTATTTGTATATGTGGTTTCTGTTTAAAGAGTACAAAAGGTTAATTAACAGCAGTTGAAAGCACTATCAACGTAGACGTCTGCAAATCCATGTCGGCAATGTGTACGCTGTTAAACTTGATGTTTTGGCTGTTACGGGTACGAATGAATGATTGGCATTCTAAGCACACTGCAGCCAAGGGACTCGATAAGTTGCTATTAAGATATGGAGAACCCTTATTAGGGACGCTTACTGAGATGTATGTAAATGAGTCTGCATTCAACATATTCAAATGAAAGTGCTTATTTTGTATCAAGATACACGACTGATGATACGTTTATTGATTTTTACGTCTTATTGTTTCATTGGCTGTGGCTTTGTATGCTCACTTATTTTAATAACCTCATTAAAGTCTCTTTACGGATTCCTCCCAACACATAAAAATGTCAAACGTGATTTTCCCCGATTGCATAAATCACAGCGTATTATTCAAAATCAAATCTCTCTGCATGCGGCCGAAGCTAATGTGCTGTGATGTTATTACGATATGGATATTCCTCCACCCGTCTGCGCCGCCATGTTTTGTCTTCAGTCCTTCAAGCATGCATATTTAACAGAGGCACACTAGCGCGGCACAGTGTGCACGTTAATATGGTAATACAAATGCAAGAATGACTCAACGGCAGCACTGCTGCTTGCCGTGAGGACAATGGTGTCATTGTCAGGAAGGCTAAAATCAGATGTTACCCTAATTTAGACGGTGGACTTGGTGGACGTTTTCATTTCCCGAAGCTTGTTGTGTATTCTGTATTGAATATTGCATTGGCTTTGCTTCTCGCTGATGACATGTTTGGATGTGATGCATTCACAGTCTATTCTACAGCACTGACTGTATTTAAAATAGTTCAATACAGTAATAGAGAGCCACACTTTCTGGCCATTGATTTTGGCACATTGTAGGCTCAGACAGTCGATATGTTTACATGGCGTATTGAATTATTTGGTGAGTCCGACTGGACTTTAGAGATGCATGTAAACTGTAGTTTGTTGAACAACGCTGTTCCGTCACTTGACTTGGTTAATGACAACTTGCCGTGAACGGTATGGATAAAAACAGGATGAATTAAGCTCCGAAAGAATGTTTAGAATCGTTATTATTATAAAGTGACTACTAATGGAATATCAAAATAGTTGACTAATTTGACACTCAATTATTTTACAATTAATCAATTCTAGCACCTCGGCTTGCATGTACAAACACTTTGTCATTTTAAACTCATTTTACAATTTTACCCTTAAAATGAGTTGTAAATGTTTCAGCTTTTTAAAAGTCACACCGAGCAAAATCACACATGCGGCAAAGACTCGGACTGTTTGCCGCAACGACCCCTAGCTTAACTTGCCTACATCCAAAGCTCTTGGGTTATTTATCGAGATTGACATTGACATTCTTGACACACATTGCTACTTGCCTACTATTCGGTGCTCTGGTGCCATCTTGTGATATTTTAAAGCCTTTCATTTCAGCTAAATATGTTAAGGCTGCACCTTAGCAAGTAACCGTCACTGTCATTTATAAACATGTCAGGAATGCTTGTACAAGCTGCAAAGTTGAATTGTTGAATCTTTATTTTGAATTCAAGATGTAAGATAATGTTGGTTACATTAGAGCGGTAGCTTTCGGGTGCGATATGTTTAGTCGACTAATTGCAAATAGTATCCTAGTCTTTTTTGGTAGCCCTCGCCGACTAATGGCAAATAGTATCCAAGTCTTTTTTGGCAGCCCTCGAAGACCGCCAGTAATACATTTTTAAAGTGTGAGGCCAGCTGAAGTAATGGATGCTGCTCTTGTGATGTGAGCCAGCTTCCTTCCTAAGGGCTGTGGTGGTCAGGGGGGAAGGAGGATTTCAGCACGGGATTTTGGGATTGTCGTGTCAAAAAGGTCTCCCTGCAGCAGAGTGAATCGCAGCATGGGTGTGTATGTGTCTGTGTGTGTCTGTGTGCGTTTGTGCTTGTGCTCCAGCTTTGAAATTCAAAGACCGAGACCATCAGACAGCTAAAGAGGGAAAGGCCAGTTTATCATTTTCATCATGCCCGTCACCCTCAAAGTGCTCACATATAATCCTCATCAACTCACAGCCCCAAAGTTACATTCTTACGTACGTCCTAGAATATTGAGATGTACATGTGTAAGGCCATTGACATTCTTTTCACTGACTGTTTTACGACTTGTGGGATGAGTTGTTTGTTGTAGGAATGGTGTTGCCCTGCCTTTAAACGAGATTAAAAAGCGGTAGCAATGTTAGTCACAAACCGGTTTTCGTACCCTTAACAAGTCAGAAACCAGAGTCCTTTAACATTACATCTGACATTTTGTTGCCAATGTTTAGCTTGATAGTGTTTGCAGCTAACGTCTCATCTGGTTTATGTTGATCATGTTTGATCTATGCGTAATCTAAGATATTATTGTTGGTTGTTATAAGCTGTGAATTTCCCCGCTGTGGGATCAATAAAGTCTTGGTCCTGTAGTGTTTGATGGCCATGATGTCTGTCGCAGTGGAAATCCCAGTGTTGCCAAAGGGTTACAAAATCAATGTGGACTATTCATATACGGTTCTAATCCTCGGATTTACTACCGTTTAATCTGTAGTTATGGCAGGGTGCTGGCGTTTTTAATGCCATCAAACAGATGTCTCTGCTCAGCCGTCCAAGTTAGGTTGCACCTGGTGACCATCAAACCTTGGCACCATGGAGGCAAATTTCTTCCTTCCCCTTCAGGTAGTAATTATCAAAACAGGAATAGAAGTACAACAGTCTTGTGATGCATTTAAAGTAGACGTATGAGGGAAAAAAAAGCTTCCGGCTAGAAGTATTCTCAATGATAGTTGACATTGTCAAGCATTCATTTAACAATAACATTAGTTACCTGAAAGCAAAGAAAGTAGCCTTTTAAGTGGCCATCCATTTTCTGGCCGGCTCAACTTTACCACTTCATCAAATTCTGACGTTTCATGACTCTGACCGCAGAATGAACAACCGTCGCTTAATAATTCATTAAGTGGCTAATTCAATCACAGGCCACTGTGGGCACATACGTGGCATGGTTAGATGGAAAAGTAGCTAAGTAACAAATTAGTTTCTAGCTCAACTAAATGGAGTCAACAAGAACATAGTCAGTGGCAAAAGAGGCCACAAGAGGCCGTGAATGTTTGCCAAAAGCTAGCATAGCTCATCTGTGTTTTAACACCATGTCTTGAAAGATGATCTATTGTGGATCCATTTTCAGCCCTAGCCTTTGGCAACTAGGCTGAAACAAGATCACTTTGATGACACTGAAAAAGGCCGTATGCCCTTAAAGTATTTATTTCTCTCACAAGAATCAGATTTTGTTAAATATCAGGGATGATCAAGTTATCAGTGAGCCTTTTGTTTTTAAGGGTAATGTAAAATGAAGTGTACCAGCAGAGGCCCTATTGATTGTATAATATATATTTTGCTACCTAAAGATGATGTCATCGATGTGAAGTTGAACTACCTGCCCATCCACGCTAGTCCAACTCCCCCTACCACTGGCATTGAAATAGATGTTAGTCTCTCACAATTTCTTTTTTTTGTTTGACATGTGTGTCTCTAGTTTTGATTGTCTGTGATTCGTCAATTTGCAAATTGCATGCCCATTTCGAGTCAGTGCCAACATCCGAAATGCTTCTCATGGTTGTTCGTACCTGTGTTGTTGTTTTTTCTCTTCGGCTCTGTCAAATATCAGTCCAATTCACACTTGGCATGTGCTGCAGAGATTGCAGAGAGAAGCGTGATCTTTTTTTTATTCCCAGGCATACTTGCAAATTTAAAAGCGAGAGGACTATTCATTGGGAGTGTATTTCAGGAGACGTGTTGCATCAGAAGTGGAGCATGAATAATATCAAACAGGAGCATTTTGCACTTGCAAATATCCAGGGATTTCGGCCTTGTTTTCTTCAAGATTTGCAGTCAATAAATAATTGGATAAGAGGAACCACAGCAAAGATAAAATGTCAAGCATGAATCTCCTAATATTTATGAGCACAGGTGCAAATAGTTACTATATGAATTTTGGGGTTGCTTGTCTTCCATTGGAGGGAATCCGTTGATTTGCAGAGCATTGATGGCAGATTATTATCATAACGCAGGATTTCTCAATGCATGCTTCTTAATGATCGGCAGTTCGATGAGAGGGTTAATCGAGACAATTACTGTGCACTCTTCCACGCAGATGTGTCTTCTGTCTGTGCAATGTGAAACTGCTTGCATTGAAATGTTGCAGATTGATGCGTGTCTTTGGTTTAAATGCAGACAACGTCTCAACTTGGCGATGCCGAATGTGAAATGTCAACGTTATTGAACAGGTGCTGCGAGGCAGGCAGTGCTGTGATGTTTTTATTTCCAAGCTCTTGTCGAGTGAGGCGCAGAAGAGAGGGCTCAAGGGATAATGGGGGGTGGGGGGGGTGTTCAGGGGTGTGCGTGCATGTGTGTGTTTTCATTCTGTGTGTAGCGGCTGAGTGCCGAGATGTGCACTTATTGAGTCATGGGAAATGATCACCGGTTCTGAATAAATTGTCCTCCTCGATGATGTTAACCGTGATTTCTATTATTTATCATTTGCACGTCCATGTCCATGCAGTGTGCTTCCAAAAATCGTACAACGAGCCGTTGTCACCTGGCTTGTGCCATTTTTTGCATCATTCATGTATTTTCCCGCCTGTCCCTCCCCCTGTCCTCTGTGTGTCCGTTTCCCGTCAGTGTTTCTCTTGCAGATTGTCGTTTTGTCAATACTTGTTGAGAGCCGGTGAGCTTGGAGGTGAATGCAGTCAAGGTTAGTCAACAACACCTCATGACACGCTAGAGCGCTGACTAACACTGCGCCTCCCCAAAGAAATGTTTCTATTCTTGCCCGGTGGACCTTTTGTTACCTTTCTCTACCTGTCCTTTATGCTCTCATCCATGTTACTCCCCGTCATCATCATCATCTCCTATTTTCTCCCTGCCACTTGTGCTGCTGCCTTCACGATCAATGGAAATGTACTGGCTCAAGCTTTGTGTCTGAATGGATTAACTCATATTTCATAGCCTTACACACACTGTGCCAGGCCCTGTCACTCACAGCGGGTGTCTTTGTCATGAGCATTTCATGTTAAGGTTTTATGTCCAGTGATATTTAGTTTTTGCCCTGGCCATTTAAAAATAATCAAACCCCAAAAATAATAATGCTTATTTGGTTGGCTTAACACATACTCGAAAAGCACCTCTACTGATACCGATTCCCTGAGTAATCAATGGGATAATGGACTACAAAATGATTCATTTGTGACAACACTAATATGGACAAACTCCTTACACTTGTGGCACTTTTCTTCAGTGGTAAGATTTATTTAATGTTCGCTCATTAAATGTTAAACACTGGACTCGAGCATAGCCAAGTAGCGAGCGACTTAATGAGTTTAGTTCTTGCCCTCCTGCTGCTGATGTGTTCATGAGCCTCTCCCTCACTTCCCGTGGCATCCGTCTTTCTCCTCCATCCGTCCTCTATATTCTGTGTGCTGATTTAAGGAGCTCACGCTGCGCCAAGCCTCTTCTGTCTATTCCCCGCTGCTCCTATTACATTGACTGTTAGCATGCAGCATGTTAGGTTACTGCGTGCCTCAACACTGTTACTCTATCTTTCCCATCTCTCTCTCTCAAACTCTCTTTCCCCCTTTCTTGCTCACGCACGCACACAAACACACAGTAAATGTTAAATTCTTCATGCATTATGCAAAATATGTTCATCCGCACAAGCAATTTGCAGTTTCCGCTTCACCATTTCAGAACAACATAATGTTAAAACATACCTGCAGGATATCTCTAGTGTGTGCGTGTGTGCGTGTGTTTGTGTGTTTGTGTGTGTATAATGCATAGATGTTCCATTTATTTAGTCCAAAGTGTAAGTCATAAAAGGAGGCTTATCACAAATGATGGTGAACATAATGTGCTTTGAATTTGAAAACACATTTCAAGACTAAAGATGGACACTTAATCATTAACTTTCTTGTTTTTCTACATTTCTTGGTGTGTTAAGTACTAGCACAAAATTATGTGAGAGCAGCAAATAAATAAAATTCTAGCAAATAGCTGACTGTTCCACAGAAAAATAAAACGGGTTAATGGTGGACTACAAATAAGATTGGGGTTCACTGTAGTCTGGCTAATGAACAAGCTTTGCAATGTCCTACCTTTCACCCTTCCCTCTGTTTTGCAGCTTAGAAAAAAGCACTCCCGAGGGAATAGATTTGTCTTTTCTCGCAGAGCTGCTGCCTGGCAATTTTTTTTGGGTGAGGGGGTTTGTTCTCCCACAGCGGAGTGGTTATTTTGAACACTGCAGGGGTTGGAGGGCCAAAGCACAGCTAAGTGGCTCCTCTTGACCTCGGCACTGATATCCAAACTGTCTGCTCAGACAAATTTTACATGATCGCTCCTGCGAAAAATAGTTTTATCTGGTAACGCGGGCTTCAAAGAGAGCTGCCTTTGTGCCGTCACTCCGAATAACACATTAGTTTCTCCTTGCTGACACACTGACTGCACACTCGCCTTCCAGATTACTTCTGTCTGTTATTTGTCATGCCAGATGGTGGGAGGGGAGGGGTGGGGGAGGGGGCACATGAGCTAGTAAAAGGGTCTTGAATGATTTGAAATCCTGTTCCTCTAACCTATAAAAGCTGTGCATATTCCACTTACCACTATCTGTAAATTCTAGAGCCGAATCACTCATGCAATGAGCAGCTGAGTATGACTGGCATGGAATAATTGATTTTGAAATAAGTACTGCTGGCTTGGGAGTCATTCAAGTATACTGTTACACTTTGACCAGCAAGAACATTATGAGATTGCATGTTCTCATCGTGCCAGCGTGGGTTCACGCCCACATTCTAAAAACTACTCGAAATTGTCCTTAGGTGTGATTGTGAGTGTGTATGGTTGTTTGTCTCTGTGTGCCCTGCGATTGGCTGGCAACCAGTTCAGGGTGTCCCCCGCCTACTGCCCGACGACCGCTGGGGTAGGTTCCAGCCGTGACCCCCGATGGATGGATGGGTTAGGGTTAGGGTTAGGATGGATGGATGGATGGATGGATGGATGGATGGATGGATGGATGGATGGATGGATGGATGGATGGATGGATGGATGGATGGATGGATGGATGGAAGTAAGCAAGCAAGCAAGCAAGCAAGCACAATATATCTAACAGATGTTTTGCTTTATAGACAGAGTAATGTTCATTTCTGATTAAAATGGTTAAAAAGGGTTTAATTTGGCTAAATGTCAATTGCACTATTTGGTGCTGTCCTACGTGATACTGAAAGCTCATAATATAGTTTTGTAGCCAAGTCGTAAGACATCTTTCATTGCAAACGCCAACCGCAAAACAAAATTTGTGGAACATTCTTCTGCCAATGTCAATCAAAGATAAACATTATCTTTGCGAAGGGAGAGTAGTTGGATGGGATCTCATATTGGACAAGTGGTCGTAATGTTGTGATTGGTAGGTAATCTCTACACACCCCTGCCCTTTTTTTTTCCATTCTTTCTTTATCTTTGCGCTGCCACGAGGCTGCAGGTGTACTCTTTGTCCATAGGGTGGCAGTATAGAGAGGCTCACTAGCAAACTGAGCAGGATGAGCTTGCACCATGCAGGAAGCACACTACACAACCGCCCTTTTTCTTTGTTGCTTCCCTGATCTTGCACTAGATTGCTACGCTCACGTGACACCCCAACACCTTTTCAGCCAGCACTAATCCACTCCTGGTTAAGTGTCAGGCCCATGTATTGTTTGGTTGTTTTATATAGTCCACAAAGGATCTCTCTCTCTCTCTCTCTCTCTCTCTCTCTCTCTCTCTCTCACACACACACACACACACACCCTCTCTCTCGCTCTCTGAAATACACAGTCCATTCCTTACAGACTGTTGTGTGTGTAGACTTGGTGACCTGAACTGCTTCTTTTTATTCCAATGAATGGGGTCCAGTGTTGCTTGCAGAATCAGACACACGGACTGTCCATGTGAGAACATAGAAAGCCTGTGGAAAAAGCAGGATGTGTAAAGACGCTCTGTGAACAAAAGTATCTGAAAGGTTTTATAAAGTTTTCATCTTCAAGTTATTTGATGTTATGGTGTTTTACGTGGGTACAGTATTGCAATGCAGATTCTCAAAGCATTTAGTTATTATTTTTATTATTATTTAGTTGGTCTTTTATTAATAGTACAAAAACTCAAGCATTCGAACAACGGTGTGTAGCCTAACTAGCTTTTATGTGCACTCTATATTTAGTTATTGTGTTGAAATTCGCTAAAGGAAGTGATTCCCTTTTTTTGCGGTATTGGCCGCTCCCTTGTTGCTGTGAATGTTAAAAAAAAAAAAAAACCTCTCCCATTAGAAATGTTGAGAATTGCCTAAATTGATAGTTTAAACCACAACTGTCCCACAAACTTTGATCCAAAACATTTCAATATGTAGTACACTATATCCTACCACCATTGCGGGGGGGATACGTAAATCATACGTTCCAGAACACCCATGGCATATTCTTATAGCTTTTACAGCAGTTGATTTTTTTCCAAAACAATAACAATTCGCCGATAGTAAAATATTTCAATGTAAAGCACAGTTTTCATTTGTGTTTTATGTTGGGTTGACTGTCGTGTACTTGTAAGATGATGTTTACTACTGGCGACGTAGGAGGGAAAAAAAGTCCCTCTTCTGAACTGCATCCATATGGAATAAGACTTACCATCATTCGCATTCACCAAAATGGCTCTTGTGATCGACTTTCCCTCTCGTGAGTAACTCGGCACAGACGAGACATATGTATCCTGCGAGTGTCTTTCTTTCCCTTAGTGTTTGCAAGGCTGCCAAATGGGAGTGTGAATAGCTTTGTAAACAAGATACGTGTGTGAGCCGAGACCTCGCGCTGATTGCCTGAAGGGAAATACCGTTCCTTGGCTTTACTTGCCATTTCACTGCTAATGCTCATAAATTAACATTCTGTCATGGTTATACGCTGTCTCTCCGGATGCCTTCCAGTGGACAGCTTGATTATCGCTCAGTCTTTTGTCTCCCCCTCGATAAGACCACTAGTACATACTCACATATCCATGCCCACGACACTGCCATAGTTAGTTGTGTAATTTCCTTGAGTTTCAAGGAGATTGGAAAGCGTTTTTTGTTTTAACTGTTTCCCCTTTTCTCAACTACCCTGAGGCGATCAGTGTTTTAATTAGTGGCGTAAGATCCTATTTTCCTCATTTAATTCTCGATCCACAAGGACTAACAGGGCCTTTTTAAAAATGCTTGCCGAGGACGGATTGAAAACTGTAAGTTGAAGCAGTCACACGGCCTTTGTTCTTTATGGGTAGAATATGTGCAGTTGAGATAGTCTGCTTTAAAAGCTCCATCTGGAAAAGCTCTCTTTAACTTTCTAATGTAAGCAAGTCACTCTGTCCAATGGTGAAATTGCCCTCGCATACGTATTATGTTCCGGCGTCATTGTTACACTGCAAAGATTTAGTCATGTGTTAAAGTCCTCCTCAAGTGCACCACCTTCCGCCATAAAGCAAACTTTCCGCTCAGTTTACAAGTCTGTTCCTTTTTAGTCAAAGCACCCTCCCACCCCACCTCCCTAACTTGTCGGCTCATCCCTGGTGAATGTATTAAATGAAGTTACAAGATAGGAGTACTTAAGAGGCTGGGGCCTCTGAGGTTTTTCTCAAGCTTGGCTCACTCATCCATGTCTGTTTTTCCCCCCCCTCTTGTTTCGACTACGGGCTCACTTATTTGTGTTTCTGAGGTCTTGCTTTGCCTCTGAGTGGGTTGTTGTGCGATCAGGCTAAAGCAAACAGTGCGTGTGCCTGTGTGTGTTGATTGTGCCCGCCACAGCTTTTGTTAAGTATTTATTTTTAATGAGTGCAAGTGGGGACAGATTACTATGAAGTAATGTAACCGAGGTGGGAGGGGAATGCATTTTTGGCCTTTGATCAGTAACTGAATAAATCAGAGTAGCTCATGTTTCAATATGTTTCATCAACGGAGATATGACGGTATCTTATTGATAGCTTATGTTCCAATATGTTTTATCAACGGTGATATGACGATACAGGCACCAGCTCAATTTGGAGAATTGTGGAGCAGCCAAATGTTAAAAACATGATGTAATCATGTTGAGCATTTTTTGGTGCCGCCTGGATTGAAAGTAGTGTAGGAGGAGGTGCTCATGGGAGGCAAAAAGGGATTGTGATGGATTGTTTGAAAATTGAATAGAAATGAATAGACACAGTCAGCTTCTCAGATACATGCTTAGTAGGCCTGTAGAATGTTGGACTGCTTCGCTTGTAACTGCACCGGTTGTCTCCTTTCATTATCGGTTAATGGTGCCCAACTTGACAGAGCCTTGTGATAAACAGAGGGGCTGTGAAATCCTGGAGGTGGAGTTCTCGTGGGCCCGATAATGGGATCTCATCCACCAGGGGAGGGGAACTGGCGCCCGTCAGCCCATATCCAGCTTTGCTCAGCAAAGCCGTGTCGGAGGATTTTTTGCCGCTCCTTCTCCTCTCCCGGGCCAACGTAAAGATGAGCCGGCCGGCACCACCCAGTGTTAGGTAGCGTCGCGTTTTAGATTAGCTTAGTGTAAGTGCTGCTGTGAAGAGAGAGATTTTATTAGAAGGTGTGTCATTGTGTAACAACATCCTGTCTGTGCTTGCAGTGATTCAACTATGGAATTGAGCCCAACAGAGAAGCATAGAGCACGTGTGGTTCTTTGTTAGGAAGTGACTCAAAGAGTGCAAAGCAAAAGAAATGATCAAATTTGACCGGGGCTATCAGATTTTCTTTCCCTCTTGTTAGTTGTTTTATTTAATTTTTAGCTTTAATTAAATTGATTAAATTAATTTTAATTTGGGTTTTATTTAAATTTGAGCTTTAATTGATTTAATAATCTTTCTTATTTAAAATAGGTGAAAAAAAATAATAACTGTCAACAGCATTATTATTACTGAAATGAAATACGTTTGTGTCATGATTGTGTGACGGGTTCATTCGCCTGACTCCATGCAGGCAGCGTGGGTTGAGTGTAAACGTTTTCTGTCTTCACATTTGTCATGTGCTTGACTCTCGACCAGTCCAAGGTGTAGTCCGTTTTTGACACTAAGTCACCTGATAGATGAGAGGACATTTTCCAAATGTATGTACTGGAGGTTTTCAGTTGCAAGGCTCGACTACAACTTCCAAAAGCGCTTGATCTCTGTTGAACAAAACATGGCCTGTTTCATTTGAGAACCGTAAGTGGTGTTTTTCCAAATGAACGAAATATGTAGAATGTAGAATGTAGAAGGGAAGTATGACTTACCACCAGAGCTGCGAGTAGAGCTGGAAGAGGTTGCATATAGGAGAAACCACCACCACCCCCGCCCCCTTGCCTCTATTGAAAAGGAGACGGCACACATGCTTTGTAGGACAATGAAGGACCCCCCCCCCCCATACACACACACACACACACACACACACACACACACACACACACACACACACGCACACATGAGAACACACCACCTTCAACTCAATTTCTATTGATCCCCACTGCCTGTCTCTCCTGCTCATGTTTGGCTTCTGTGCAAAAAGAGCCCATCGCGCTGACTATTTGCTTTGGTTAATTGGATTTTGACAGTGATCCAATATCGTGTTTTAGACAATGAAAATGTGTCAAACCACCTGCTCAATGAAATAGAAATACTGCTGTTGTTTCATAACTTAGCGCAGCCCTGCTGTTTTACCAACACTTGGGTAGGGCTGGATTGGATTGAGCTGTTTTTGTGGAGACAAAGCAAATTGTCATTTTAGCACTAAAATCCCCGTGAATACATTTGACGAGAGGCGCTCTGTAATTGTTACAATGGGACCATTTGTAATATTGTAAATGGACTAATCACGTGATTCTCCCTGCCCATTTTTTAATGGGCAGGATGGGCAGGGTAACTAATTAATTCATTATCCCAAAATGCAAATGAGCTCTCCAAGCCTGAACAGCATCCATTTGCTTCTCGCTGCCGGCGTATCTTCCCACTCAAATAGGGGTGGGGGAACATTTGTGCACATTTTATTTTTAGAACAAACTGGTAGGCCAGGTCAGACGTAGATTTATTTATGTATTTATTCATTGTACTCAAATTTACAGTATATCGTCTATATGAAAAAATATATTTCTAAAGTGTTTCACTTCAAATCCCGCAAAGCAGATCTCGTTGACCAGCCGATGCAAACATGCATGTACGGTGCCAATGTCGTCCCCCTCCTCTTGCGCCATCAATCAAACTGCCATTGTCTTGCCCTTGGTTATTATTTTAAATTTGCTCCACGATTTGCTTTCAACATATTTTGGTTTGAGTGGTGTCAAATTGAGAGGTGATGTGATCCGAGTGTTGACGAGCGCTGTGTTCACAATCTTTCACTCATTCCCTACTCCCTAGTCTTCTTTATCTTATTTCTACTTAGCAGACCACATAATTCACTCCTTAGTGAAATGCAAAATAGAATTAAAAATAAAATTTTGAACATTACTTGTGCGTGCCTTTATTTAGCCATTGTCTAGTCAATCAACATCAGCTTATACATGATGACAAAATATTGTTTCAAGATGATCTCATCCAACCATTTTCAGCTTATCCTCACTAGGGTCACATGTAAGTGAAGCCTATCCCAGCTGACTTACTGTGAGTGAAGGGGAACCCTGAATTAATCACAAGATAACTGCAGGCCACATAGTGGATATGCAAACATTTATTGTCACTCACCTCCACACCTATGGTTAATTTAGAGCCTTCGATCAAAATATTTAATATCTATATATATTTGTTTCCTTTAGTGGCTTCTGTAGCCTCTTGATCTACTGACCAAATTAAGAGTTTACAACTCACAGTGTATCTATCACTCTTTATCTACTGGTGGTGTGATTTCACAATATGATTGCCTGGAAGTTTGTCAAACATTACAGCAGCATTAAAAACTTCCCATGGTGGAACAATAAAGGCTAAAAATATTTTTTTCCCCCGGGCATGTTCTGTGATTATTTTGTTACTCCATACAGCAAAGCTATTCACTTTGCGTCCCGCGAGCCACATGTGGCCCAGGACCAACTACAGAGTGAACCAGCCTGTGGGTCCAGCCTGAATGAATTAATTGCATTCAAGAGATGCAGGGGGTATCTCAGTTCGCAAGATTTTAAAAAATCCTACAGTTTTTGATACCAACAATATCCGTTTCAACTTTGAAACGTAAAATTAACAATGAAAACTCTTGACTCACTAACGTGTATGGGCCAGCTACATTTCTTGGTTTCAGTATTTGAGACAAATTAATTTGAATTCAATAGTGCTGCCATACAAATTCCTGGCGTAAAACACAGGCGTGACCTCCACAAATCTTCCCTTGTGGGCCACCGTACTTACCGTTAATGCAAACGCGCATGCGCGGTGCCTAAAACCCCTCAATCAACCCACCACTTACCACCGTCTTGCCCATGAGAATTATTTTAAATCCGCTCCACTCTCTTTTTGTGTCTCGTGTTGAGTTGAAAGGTGATTGTGTCTAAGCAAAGACTAGGTCAGCCATGTGTATGCGTCTGTTGAACAGCTGAGGGGGGAGGAAGGGGGGGGGGTATAAGGACTGTGTGTGTGTTTGCGCGCGTGTGCGCGCGCACAAAGAAGTGAAGCACGAGAGGAGGGAGAAGGAGGGGGGGCGTGTGTGCATGTGAGAGTGTGTGTGGAAAAAAAGGAAGCGGAGCCTGTAAACGGCGAACTCACCGCTTTCCTCTCGCCCCCCAAGCAACCAGCAGCTACGGGTTACTTTTTGTTCCCCCCCGCCCCCTTCTCGTCGTCGATGAAAGAGCGAGTAGGAATACTTCGAACCGGGCTGGGGGGGAGGAGGTGCCGCCGAACCCCGCTCTCGCTCGTCTCAGCCCAGCTCGCCTCGTTGCCTTCGGACCTAGGAGCGAGGTGAAGCTGTCTTTTGTTGAAACAAGTGCCGCTCGCCTCAGCTCCCTTTGCTTGCGGCCAGTGGGGGTTTATTAATGTAAGGGATAAAAAAAAAAAAAAAAAAAGTCTGCTTTGTGCGTGTGTCTGGATTTGGTGCGGCGAGTTGGTTGGGTCATCCCGGGCGAGGATTTAAAGAACTTGTTTGCACCGAGACTCTTCAAGAATCAGCAGACTGGCGGGTGAGTAGTTGAACGTTGGTTTTGTGTGTGTGTGTGTGTGTGTGTGTGGGGGGGGGTGCTTCTGAAGGAGGTGGGCCGCCAGTGTGTGTGTAAAATGAGAACTATCTGATGACTAAATCCAGGTGGCATTTAAATTGCGCACCTAAGTTGTTGTCTTTATTACGGGTGCAGCGAGTGCGTGTGTGACATGATCTGTTGTGAGTAAAATGAAAGTTGGTTTCAGTTGTTGTAAAACTTGGCTGCTGTTCTGATCAGAGGATGCTTTTGCAAGGGGGGGGAAACCACAAGTAAGTATCTCTTTCCACTGTTCCAATACGAGAGCGGGATTTCCCCAAGTTTAACCGATTTAGCTGTGGGATTGCAACTGTCATAATAGAAAGTCGGTGACTGTTATGGGAGGGAAAGGACTGTGCCTGTAAATGGTGTGTACCATTTGAAAACTGTTGAAGGGCCACCAGATTAACTTGACTTCCCCCTTCAGCACCCCGGAGGCTATGAACTCCGGCCCTGCACATGCAGGTCTCACTGTGGGGGTGAAAAGAAGAGGGGTTGTGCCTGTTGCTGGGGGGTGGGCGCTTAGTTGGTGGGATGTGTGTATTAAGGGGGGGCAGATGAGGATTTGAAAGCAGACCAAATTATTTGTCTGAAAGGAAGCTTATCTAATGTTTTCCAGTCTATGAGAACGAGAAGTTTGTGTGTGAACGCACTGAAGTCAAAATTGGTCATAGTGAGGGTTCATTTGACAGCAGTCACATGTGGCCACATAAGCACAAAGAAGAACTCAAAACAAGCTGGGTAGTGATTGCATCCACTCGCTGCCATTGTAAAAACAATTTCTTCCCCCCTCGTCGAATGTTTCGCCCAACTCAGATGTTGCATTGCTAATTATGAGGCGCTAATCTCTAACGTGCCTGCCTGGCTTCTTGTACCCCCCCCCCCAC
Source organism: Syngnathus floridae (assembly GCF_059516105.1). NCBI lineage: Eukaryota > Metazoa > Chordata > Actinopteri > Syngnathiformes > Syngnathidae > Syngnathus > Syngnathus floridae. The sequence continues at coordinate 21,915,833 of NC_142414.1, read as the reverse complement.
ACACACACGCACGCACGCACGCGCACGCACACACTACCGATGAAGACGAGCGACCTCTCGTTTAATGATTCCGATGTGATTAATCTCCTGGTGTTACGAGACGCAGTGTGGGCTCGCTTTGTAGATAACGACATGTTATTTGAATGTAAAGGACGTTTAAGCGCTCAAAAACGGTCTGACTAGTAAAGGGCAGCCTGTGTTAGAAAAGTCGTAGCGGAATGTAGCTGTGTGGCATTGTATAAACACCAGGTGCAGTTCTGGTTAAACATTTGACTGAGGCTGACTTAGAACCGCGTCACATTGACATTGTTTCATCAGACTTTCTTTCCATATCGTCAATATGGCGCAACTACTCGACACGATGGCTGGGATTATCTGATTTATTCAGAATTTACGCACAGTGGCTGTATCACAAGTGATACGATGTTACCACAGATCGCTTTGTTCCTGTTTTATCCAATCTCAATTGTTCCACCTCTCAATTTGTTTTTGCTGCAAAAAACAATGAACTATATACTTGAATGAGTGTTTTCCAAACACTCTTGTGCTTTATTTAACTATTGACACTTCTGTAGGTGAGCAAATGAAATGTTTAACCAGGAGATTGGTTCCCTTCTGTTCTGTTCATAGTTGTGTGAATGGGCTCATAGAACAGATGCATTCCCTCCTTACAATTTGAAACAGATTCTTCCCGTCTCCTCTATCTATTTAGTTTCACGACTTGCAGACAGGTTGAAACAGGAAGTGGTCTTCCCTGTTAAGAATATAGCAGGAGCAAAACCACACCATTATACCGCTTATATTACTTTCTAATGTTATGTTTGAAATGTAGCACTGGTGTGCCCTTTGATCCCGGTCCGAATCCTCTCGGTGCAGTGGGTGTTCATGTAAAGTAAGGGAGGTGAAGTAGCAGAGTGAGTCAGCTCTGCACAAACAGCACTTATAGCAGGGAGCTGGTAAACATTCGACTCACACACTGGCACATGTTTGAATGTCACCTCTGAGGAATCTGACATCTGTATCAAAGAGACTGTTTCCGAGCATGGACAGGAGAGAAAGAGGGGGAGACGGGCCGCTTAGAGGCAGATGAATGTTTGACAGAGAACTGGAAAAATATTATTGAATGTGTTCACACAATGGCCCTGCTGGGATTGCACCACACTTTGTTCGCTGGCCCTTTTTCCTTCCTGTGACAGGACGATGGCAGCTGCTGGCTGGTACAAGAAGAAGAACAAAAATATCTAGAGGTTGTCTTCATTTTTTTTTCTCATCGCGAATGATGTAATACACAAAGAATTGGAGGAAAGAGTTGTAAATGATGCAATGGTGACATGCCTCTCATTTTCTTTCTAATATCCAAGGTCCTCTGGGATCAAAATTTTGTTAATGCCTTGGATGGCTATATTTCAATTACATATAAATGACCCAATTGTTACAGTAGTCGTTGATGTGAATGAGAAAAAAAATGCTTTGCCTCACGGGGGAAAAAACAGAACAATTAAAACCATTTGTAATATACTGGTTAGATAAATATCTCTTAATTACTACCGTCTGTTTGGCTGTGTGAATGCTGCTTGGTTACACACACGCACAAACACACACGCACACACACGCACGCACACACACACACACACACACACACACACACACACACACACACACACACACACACACATAACCTCCTGTCACCCTCCCACTTTTGACCTCAACAATGCAGGATTTGCGCGAGCTGCCTCATCATAAAGAGAGGCAGAAAATCAATGAGAAGCCTTGGCTTCCATGCCATTGTTGCCATCATTGCCATCCCCCTACAAGCAGCCAGACATGCTTGTATGAGGGACTCAGGGCTTTTACACGCCACTGTTTGGAACTGAACAAAACAGATGAAGAATTGCTGTCATTTTGGTAGTTTGTTTACGTGACACCTACAAGCGATGAAAGCGATAGCAGCTCCAAAGACTGGTCCAGTTAAGGTGTGCATCAGTGCATGATATAATTGATAATAAAAATAACAATTGCCACTTACGTCAATGCTGAACTAGCATTTTTATTCATTGGCTATACATGTGAACGATCCATTTCAACTGGGCTGGCGAGTTAATGTATTCTAGTCATTGTCTCAAGAGAAACTCCATTTACACAGCCATATATTTTGGTTGCGCGCCGCAATTAAAAAGCAGATTACAGCTAAACGTCATCACAACAGCAATCAGGAAGTAAACCAGTTTTGACTAGTTTTAAATGTTCTTGGCCGCAGCGGCATCTTGGACCCTGCTATCGTGTCCATTTGTGTCATGTAACTTTACAGATATCACCTATACATTGAGAAAGGTTATTCAAAAGCCTTTTTACGGATGTGAGTACTGTTTTGCTGCAACATAGAGCTGCTCTGTTGTGAAGCAAACGCTAATCACAGTTATTTTGGTCAGAACTGAAACCACAATGGTAAATCCTCACAGGTTGCGGTTCTCCAGTGAGCCAAGTCCATACTTGCCACATATTTGATGTAGCACACATGAAAGGGCGCTAAGGAGGCATTACTTTCTGCCGGGTGAATACAGAACTCGAGCATGATGAAGAAGTGGCGTTGTGCTTTGATTGTTCATAAAAAATTCCATCTAATTTGTTGTATGCACAGTGGAAAGGCCGATATGTTTAATTAACATAAACCCCCTGAGCCACGAATGAGTGAGAAATTGGCATAATTGAAAACAGGTCCTATCTTCTTTCCTCCCCTCTGTGTGTGCACATCCTTGAGGCAGCTCAGCTCATCGGAGGGCACTTTCACACATGTTAAGTGTGTGCGTGTGTGTGTGTGTGTGTGTGTGTTTGTGTGTGTGAGAGCGAGCAAGAAGGAGAGAGAGAGAGAGACATCTGGCTCTGTTAAAGCCAGTACGCGGTCATAAAGTGGAATGGCGATCCCCACGGGGCTACCTGCGCTACCTGAACACTGTCGTGCAGAGCCTCCTTGTCCCTGCCTATTGACATCCCATCTGACAGCGGCTCTGTGGTGTCAACACTCAGGCTTGACTTTACAATCATGAGAGATAAAACAACAGTGTATTCATTGTCAGGGCACTAAAGCAGCTATCGTTAAGACTTTAATGTGTGTTTTTATGGAGCGCTCCCAATTGTCCGCAATTTAATCCCTCAAAGAAGCATCCAGTCGCCCTTCGGGAGGTTCTCCGACAAACATGTTTTTCCACACTCTCCACTTTCCTGTACCCACCTCCTGATTCCTGAGCAATTGTTACAAAATATGATCATCAAATAAGCGCAGCGAGGAAGCAAGTGTCCACGCTGAGCATCCGTATCCTATTTTAGCGAGTAAACATTTAATGCGTTTAAATGTATCACCGCTTTATTTATGCATAGAATCTGCTGTTAACTCTGAATTATACATTAGCCCATGAATAATGCATCTGTGCCATCCCGTAATGATTACTCGCCAGGCAACGAATGGTAATATTTGCTGATACATTTAGCCATTGATCTTGCTTGTGTTTAACCAAGCTGATAGAAATGATGTAGCTCTATTTTGTCTTGAGGGAAGGGGGACTTTTTTTTTTAAAAAGGAGATAATCAAAAGCAAGCTAATTGCTGTTTTCATTTTGCGATGTCTTTTGGAAATGACAAGTAACCTCTTAGGGATGGAAACAAAATGGATGTAGCCTTTCAGAGCACGCACACACATTTGCTCTCAAGCTCATATTTCGAGATGTCATTTCTTCCATCATTACAAAGCTCTCTGAAAGGCCCACACTTTCTCCTGGCTGCTCTTAAGATGAGTTATTCATCCCAAGATTTCAACAGATCAATGTCCAATTACAGTTTTGTCTTTACTAGCTTGTAGCCGTTCCAGGATGGAGTGTGTTTGTTTGAACTGCGCAGTCTAGACTTTGTCTGCTGGACTGGTAATTTAACCTCTACTTCGAAAAGGTTCTTTTGATACCCGTCTTTATTGGCGGTGGATTTAACAGCTGCGCCGAGCCAGATTATTGGCACATTATCCGCATACTGCTGTGAGTCTCTCATTGCCTTAGTCGTGATACAAGTGCGTACACACACACACACACACGCACACACACAAACGCACACTACCCGTTACAACTATATTGCTTGACCAAACTGAGAAAAGACTGACTTGTTGTCATTTGATTAGGCGTGAGGGTGATTTTGCTTTTCATTTGTCACCCTGGCAACGCAAATTGGAAAACACGATGGCAGCCTCCTTTCTATTTATGGAGGAAGTGCTGGACCATTTCAGACTATCACATCTGGAAGACTCTTCTCAAAGCCGCAATGAATGGCTTTGTCACTCATTTGCACTTGTCAACTTGTACCCGCAAAAAATCCAACATTCAGTTGCTGTGTGGGAGTGATAGACTCCATCCAAACTACCTCTAGTTTCCACTGAAGCAAAATGACAGGCAAAAGGAAATAAGACTCAACACATAAGCGACAAATGCTATTTTAAGGCACTTTTGTTTACATTGAGCAGAGTGAGGTAACGCTTATTTTAAATCTCCGTGAAGTTAAAAAATTGTATCTCAATACATGTGGTGCAATATATTCAAGGGCGGTAAATTTTTAAATGTTACAGTTCGATTTGGTTTGTTTTTGTTACACATTCCTACTAACTGGCTAATTGGACACTGTAGTACTAACAATAACAATTAACCGGCAATTATGCTGCATGACCGCTATAAACAATCATGCTCAACTTTTTCATATCAGGACGTCAGTTAGTGCTTTTAGCTGCCCAAATTAAACTGAAATGGTGCAAAACAGTTAACGCGATCCCAAAGTAATGATTTGCTAGAGTCATGGAACTGTATCAATTGGATGGCTGCCAATATTCTAACCACTAATAATGAATGATTAAGGCATATAGCAGTCTGTTCCGTGGACCCGGTCATAATGAGAGCACCTTACAGGGATCACCAGTGCCCTTGTTCCTGCAAAAATAATGAGGTAGACACTCTGAGCTGCCCCAGGCTGCATGTCAGGGGCTGATCTCTCTCTGAACCGGCAAATCATCGAATGTTTTTTTTTTTTCTAATGCTGAAAAGACAGGCTAATGGCTTTTCTTGATGTGTGTGTGTGTATGCAAGAGTGCTTGCTAGCGTTCATTCACAAGCTCATCTAATTGGGTTGATTGTCAAGCAGAGAGAGCGAGAGTGCGTTTTGGGGGAGGGGGTGAGCAATTTTTAGGAAGCGGTGACTGCACAATCCAAATATGTAAACAAGAAGTGAAAAGATTTGAAATCACTATGTCGATACCACCAGCGTGTTTCCGTTGGTGGCTATAGTTTTTGAAAAAGGAAATAGCCAAGCTTTGCCTAGACATGCGCATTTAAAAAATGTAAACCACACGCGGAAAATGGGAGCGCTTGAGTAAATCATTCACTGTGACCGTGTGCCATAAAACAAAGAGAGGGGAGAGTTAAAGGCAACAGATGCTCACATGGTTTGATTGTGCTTATTGGAGCATGACCTCTCCAGTCTAAACAGTAGACAATGACGCTGTGTCTGGCTAATACTCTGCCACTCATCTGCTCTCCAGAGGCATTTGGTGTCTTTCGTTTCTGTTCATGTTTATGCATTTATCTAGGGATCTTACATCTTTTCTATCGTTTTTTTTTTTTTTACAATCTTTTTGTTTTGTTTTTGCCAATGCTTGCAGCACATTTACAAGCTTCGGAATATAATGAAGTCCCCCACCCTCCCCCATTACTTGGGGATAGAGACAGAGCCAGGCTGTGATTTCTGCAAATAAATGACCCCCCCTCCTACCCCTGCCGCCGCCAAGATGATGCCATTTGTTGTAGGAGATAGTTAATAATTACCAATATTAAACGTTTCGCCTGTAAACAAATACTCCTTAAACACTTTAAAGGCATTTCATACACTTAGTTTTTAAACATTGCTGTACTGTGCAGGAGAGGGCTGAGCAATTAATCATATTCAAATTGACATTGCAATCTAATACAATGGTAGGCTGCAATTTGAAAAAAATAAAAACAGCTTCATTTTAGTTGGCTTTTTCATTTTTTGTATATTTTCTTCATTTATTAATATAGTGGCTGGATGAGTTCAGTGTTTAACAAGTGCAGTCGACATGTTTACATATTGTTTCATGAAACAGATTTGTTAGCATTATTGTTGGAATCTGATTGACTGATTATCTGACATACTGAATTACGTTTACACCACTCTTGTTTGGTAAAATTTCAAGTCTTCGTCACAAACGCTTAAAAGACTACTTGTCAAAGTGTCAACAACTCTCGTCAAAGTAGTTAAATAAACCGCCCTTCATATTAATTCATGGTCCATTTGCCTTTATTTTAGCATAAGCCGTAAGACCAAAACAATGATGATACTCTTTATTGTAATGCAGATTCAATTACTGATTGTGATTGTTACAATATACAGGTGAAGATAATCTTGAAAAAAATAATCACACATGAAATGGCAATGTTTTTAAAAATAGTTCAATCCTAGAACCATCATAGAGCAAATGACAGATTCTCTCACCAGTCTCTGCATTGCTTTTTCCATGGAGTGAAGTCATGGCCTCCCACAGTCTCCACTTCCTCACTTCAATAGCATGTTAGAAAAAAATGAAAACAATCTACATTCTAGAGGAAGCTGGTTTTAAAATTCTTGTTCTCCAAGTACCGGGCTACCAGTATAAACAATGCAACAAAATTGCGTTTGGCGAGAGGTGGAGTGGACTATTTAGAGATGAATATATATTGCAGCAACTAGGTTCCTTTGTGTGTTGATGTTTTATCTTACTGTAGGAGGAGAGACTTTAGGGAACCATATGCTGTTCTGTTCATTTGAGTGCTCATTGCTCAAGTGTGTTTTATGAACTTATTGCTGTTGCTGGCGCGTGTGTTAACTGTGAGAAGATCGAGATAGACTAGCAAGCTGAGAGTCATGTTTAACAACTGTAACTTCAGATAGAAGATTGTGAGTTCCTGGTAGGGGATGGGGAAGTGCTGATAAATGTGGGTTTCGTTCTGACACCAAAAAATGCGAATGGGTGAATTTGCGTTTCCTCAAGTGCGAAAGCGTGGGGGTTGACTGTTCTCACCTTTAGACAATACAACTTGTAATGTTTTTCCAGATTTGATTTAGTGAGCGACTCTAGTTGCATAAATGACAAAGCCGGCCAACAGTAACACGACTATGACCGTGTGGAATGACTACATTTGCTAGACAAAGACCAGCTCTGAAGCAGGCCAGTTTGCCCACATGCCTTTCTGAAGGCCAACGTCTAGCGTTTGGGCAGTGATGTGTGGCCATGCTCCACCAAGCGCCACACTTGACTTCATCTTGACATGGGACAGTTTGAAGTGATAAAACCCTGATCTGGCGTGAGATTCCACTGCGGGGTGTGAACTAAGGCTGAATAACAATAGCTGCATCCAACCAGTTAGACTCATCGGCCGATTAGTTCAACAAGTAAAAGAAAAAGGCACAATGGTGCTGGCAATTATTTTAAACAGGAAATGTGAATGACTTGAACGTTTTTTGAAAATACCCGTTCGACAGACTCCAGTGTGCTTATCTACGCAGGACTAGCAATTGATTAGTCGGGCAAATGAGGTCTGTTATTTTACTCCAGTTTTTGCGAACGAGTCTAAAGATCATGTTAACACCCACTCATGAGCAGTGCAGTTTGCAAACATGCGCTTCTTAGGGTTAGTGTGAGTCATGGCGAGACCGGACACGTGTCCTGGAGATCTGGACTGGCCACGGTCCCCCCAGGACCCCCCCCCGCCTCTTGGTGCTCGCGCGTTACACCACTTGCTCCGGTGCACCCCGCCACCCCACCACAGAGGCTTATCTTGCTAGCATAACAAAGCTAACAAAGAGGATTGAATGCAATAGGATACACAACATAACTCCTCGTCCAAACGGGGGCCTTTGTTCAGAGATCATTGGAGAGGACATCATAACGAGGGAGGAGTTGTAGTACCAGCCGGGCTTTTCATCCTCAAACGCTCGGTATGTTGTTGCTGAAGGAGATTCCTTTCCTGATAAGGCTTCACAGAAAGGTATTCCTCTGGGACCGGGTTGTTGAGGGATTTCTACAGTTCTACCGTGTGCTGATTAAAGGAACACTTGTAGATAAGCCCTTTTAAAAACAGACCATTGTTGTGTGCGGCGTGAAGGGAAGACACATGATTCGGATTTTGTAATGGTTCTCACCTTGGCGTGATCTGCCACTCTGCTAGGATAAATAATTAATGACAACATTGGGGGGCTGAAATAGAGCTATTACATACTAGTGCTGAGAAATGGACCGTCTATTTAGAGCCCATACTTTCCCATAAGGCCACAGCATTAGTAGATACTCCAGCTCAAGGTTATTAGTGTGTGTGTGTGTGTGTGTTTCATTCTTGAATCCTCCATGAAATACATGCCCTTTGTGTACGTGTGTGTGTGTCTCGCACAGGTTAATATACACGGATACTGTTATGGCACATGTCACTTGAACTAGAGGTGGAACAGCATTTGCCCTTCGCTTCCTTGGATTTGCGCCGTTTGCACCGCTCGCCCTCTGGGCTTTTGTCTCACGTTGTTTATTTTTCCATAAAAATGGAGTTCATCATTTGTAAGAGGTTGTTGTGGTGGTGTGTAATCTTTTTGCATCTTTGGACTGGATCACGATGAAGGTTAACGGGGCTCAGGCTTGTCTGGATTCAGCCTTCCTGTTTACTCATTGCACGATTGCAACTACTTTCACCTTTCATGTTCCCCTCTTTCGGGTCACACCGCCGCTCTTATTCCATTTCACTGAAGCTTCCATGCAGCTTCCAACCTGCCCTGTGAGTGGTGTGCATTAACATCTTAGATATCCGTGTAGGAAATAGCTGGGTAAACATGACGCAGTTCTTGAAGCACTTCCCATTCCTGGATACCAGCAGCCCCTTTTCAGCCTGCTCAAATGAGCGCCAAGATCAGTAAAGCTCTTCGTGTGAAAACGTTTTGATCAGGATTGGCTCATCACAGATTGTCCGCACACATATTTAAAGGAAACAAAAATGATATCAAGGCAGGGCCGTGTCCTGTTGCTTGTATTTCCAGCTGCTCAGATTTCCACGGACACATCAATTAGGAGGCATTTCCTACTCGTGCTTGGTTTGCCCTGCTGAGTAGCAAGCGAGGAGATGGAAGCGGGGAACTGCTGCGTAAAGTGATCCAGCCAGTTTTGCTGACTGAAGCACAACGTCGTGCTTTCTTTCGCTCCAGCAGAACCACCGGCATCATAAATAAGCTAAGAGCATGTTTTTAGAGAGATAAACTGTGTTGGCTTTGATAGCGAGCAGAAATGAAGGGTTTGGACCCTTTGTTTGAGAAAGCGAAAGGCAGACTCTCTAGTGCCCCCTTGTCCCTCACATTAATTATCATTTGATGGTAAGGAAATAAGAGCGGGTCACATTATGAGGTATAATTATTCATTGCAGCTTTTGCCCTCACTGAACTACCCCTCCCCTCTTGTGCTCAGTGAGGAAAGCGGCGGGCCTGTCAATTGAACCCCCCCCCCCCCACCCCCCCAGCTTTTCAAAAGAGAGGACAGAAGGGAGCAGGGTGAAGGGCGCCATTTGCCCCTGTGATATATGAGGAGCGACAGCAATGTACGTTAGGTGCATCTGAAAGAAAGACAGAAGGTCAAGGTGCATTACACTCCGGCCATTTACGAGCCCAACGCACAGGCTGACCCCGCACTGCAAATATAGTCATGTTTGCGCGTGTGTGTCCATGTGCGTCAATGGCCTACACATTTTAAGATTGAAACGTGTGTCAACAAAGATGAATGCGCCACTGTAGTGAATGTGCTCTCTGTGGCTTTTTGTACGCTTGCAGATGCAGCGAGGAAACTGTTTGAACATTGACCGTAGCTCCACAAAACCGGCTTTTGCCCTCGGAGATGGCAGAAGTAGTTGAAGCACATTTTCTGTCCATAAGTGTAGCCGTGACGTGCGCTAAACATGTCACTCGCTTGACATTACAGTCGAAGCTCTAACTTTCATTTCGGGTCACTGGTCAACCTCCAAATTGTTCTGATTTTGAAAGCACCCCATAAATAAATAATGTAAATAGATAATTTATTTCGGCACTGGCAGCGATAGAAGGGTTTGTGGTGGGGGCATTCAAATTCAGAGGTTCCAAAGTATTTTGTACTTGACATGTAATTGCTTCAGCGCTAAGGCAGGACTGAAAATCTTTGCGAAAATGTTCAAGGTTACTTAACGTTTTCACTGTCGTTTATTAGCTGTCATTTATGGTCCGGTGAGAGAAAGAGAAGCCAGAAGAAAAGACTGCTGTGGTCAAAGCTCAACATTAACATTCCAGAAATATCTGAGGCTTATTCACAGCCTCTCTCATGCTCTGCCGACACTTTTTGAAAGCGTCAGGACTGAAGTCAGCTGTGTTGTAGCCTCATTGGACTGTGCACAGTAGAGGATGTAATGAGTAATCTTAACCATAAACATGCCTCGTGTGCGTGTGTGCTCGGAGAGAAACAAGACAGGTGCCATCAGATCAACTGAGTCTCAATATCGCACTCAAAGGGCTCGAGTCTAATCTGTCGATGATCTGCACGCTGTAGTGTTGCACTGCGAAGCTGATTGTTCTTGGCTCCCTCTGGTCATGTTTTAGAAAAATAATTGCCTGTTACAGCTTCTGTGTGTTTTCAAGTGAAGAGCTAAACATTCGCTTGCGCTGCAGGTTGTAAATCACGCATGCCGTGCTTCCTTCAAACATTTTTTTTTAAAATTAACTAGCCTACCTATATGTATGTAGGTGGCCTGTGTCTTTGTGGCTTAGTACTAAAATGGCACTGCTGCTGTAAGAGGCCCAGTCGTGAAGGCTACATGTTTTATGAGCTCTCCTCAAAGGATATGAAGCACTGAGCTCAGATCCTGCTTGTTCCAGCAGTGTTTTCATCACTCTTGGCCACTTCCCAGACTTTTTTTTTTTTTTTTATGTGTGTGCAGTGAGGAAGTAAAAGCACATCCGGCAAAAGAAAGTATACCTCGCCACCAAGTTGATAGCCGGGCTTTATAAATGGGGACTATTTGCACGCTGCGGTCACAATGAGGAGATTCATGATTTTCTCCTCATGAGCATTTCAGAGGGCACACTCCTCATTGTCGGGGATCAGCGGCCACCACGGCTGAGATGGTGGGTGTCGAAGCTGAACACAGTGAATATTGCACTCCCCCCACCCACTGCTTTCGGGAGCCATTCTTTTCATTGCGCAAGCAAACTGTCAAACCGGGAAGGTTGGCTGACAGCGTCTTGCTGTGTCTCGTCCGCCATGATTTGTGAGTCATATCTCTGGTTGCGGCAATGCTGTTGCGCTAACATAAAGGCTATCAGCCAATGAACATGTTTGGAAGATGGATCTTTTCTTGTATTGTTTTGAAAGGGTTACGGTCGGTTGGGTTATGAAAACAGACTTCTCTAATTAGATGTAATATCATCCTATGGTGCTGCTGAATAGGGCGTTTGTCCCTCGGCCACTCCCAACCATCTGCTCAACGATTGTGTGCAAAATTTCCCCTCATTGTAGCTCGCTAATATCTGTTTGGGAATGCTTTAATGCACTGACCTACTAATTTTGTTTCTAGGCGATGTTAGCCAAGACACCCTTCAGTGTCCCCAGTGCTGCCAGTCTCAAGCCTCCGAGCTGTCTCATCTGTCACGTCACTCTGGGTGCTAGCTGGAGGATGTAGGGCAGCCTCATGAATACATTCCTTCCCCTCCTCACCACGCCCATTTAGGCGACCAGTTGTACTTGAACTCATGGATAAGATCATTAAAAAGACAATCGGATCGGAGAGAGAAAAGCTGGGCTGTTTGATTGCTCAATATCAAGAAGTGGCTTGTGTGTGAGTGTTGCAATATTTAAACCTCCACTGACAGACAACAAAACCAAAATATTTTTTCACCTCCATCTGATTGATTAAATGTCACATTGACATTTTCTATTCTAGTTTGAGCAATATTCCATATTACACTTGTGTTTAGTTATGGTACTCTACATATTTATGACCACTTTTTGATTCACTACACTTAACTCATTCAGTGCCATTGACGGTTATAGACGTCAAAGATATTAACTGGGTTGGCTGTGAATGGGTTAAGCACATTTTGCATGTGTCCCCTGTACATCGCACGACCCTCGTTACGTCTTTGAAAAAGAAACGTCCTTGCCGAACGGCCATCCCAAAGAACCGAAGAGAAACCCAATTAAGAGTCACATTCATGATAACGCCACTCGCCACCACATGCCTCACATTCTCCGCTTTTCTCTTATCAATGGCCCTGGCAGAGAGGCCCTTCACTGCTCTCGAGAGTGTCTCATTGAGGAAAAAGGGGGAGAGGTTAGCATGCCTGCAACCTTGGCATTTCCCTCCGGAGCCTCCTGAAAATATGATTCCTCATGAAAACCCCCTGAGCTACTCGACTGGCCTCACGCTCGCACCGCATGAAAAAGCGACAACCACGATTGGGGCTGCTGGCATAATGGACATCCTGGGACAGCACCATTGTGCCAGCCACTCTCCATTGGCGAACTCGTGGCAAACACACGCACACACACCCTAGTAAGTAGAAAAGGGTTTAGTCTTCTTGGAGAGATGGAAGAGCAGCTTAAACCCTGTGGTGCACACAGTCTGATCCTCATCAACGTGAGGTGGGTGGAAAGCACTCGACTGCAGCTACTTCTCTAATATATTGCAACACATGTATCACATTTCACACACACCGATAAGGCGCGCTTTATGAATAGTCTCGTATTAATCGTTGTACAGGTAGACTCCTTCTTTGCTTCGTTTCCTCTCGTAAGAGGTTACTTTTTTCATCACTATTTCATTTATCACCACGATTGAGTTTCGCTTTCTTTTTGTCTGTGTGATGAAACATTTAGAGATACGCAGAAGAATAACATTTTGAAAAGTGGCCGTAGCACTGATTAGGGTGCTTATGGGGAGCCATTTAATAGAATTTTTGAAAAGGTTTGGAGAATCTCTCATTGAATGTTCTGATGTCAGCGTAATAGGGAGGCAAAATTGCTGCTTCGAGACGCTTCCATAGCCGATGCCATGTGCGTTGTTATAATGCTCCACGCCTAGTGCCGATCCATGAAATTTAGGCCGTACAATCGCAGGCAAATTTCGTAGCAAACTAAAACAAGGGCCTCTTGAGAATAAAGCGAGATGTGATTACACAAGGTAAGACAAAGGCGCTGAGTGCAAGGCCCACAATGAATCCCCGGTGAAGTGCCCTACACTGTACCTCCAGCTGAGCCTTTTATTGTGCGCTTGTCTCTCGGTGGCTCGGATGACGGCTCAGATTATATCGCACTCACTGAGTAATGGATTGGAGCTGACAAAAACCCGCTGCATTTCCACAACATTCCAGCCGGGATCCGCTCACTGCCGAGGATCTGCTCGGTTGATCGGGATTAATTGGAGCTACCCCCATTGTTAATAACCCCCGAGTATCTTCACGCTAGCATTGTTCCTCTCTAATCTCTATTCACGGGAGTATTGTGTTCTATCCCTTTGCAAAGCTGCCTGTAAATCCTTGCCAATCACATTTTGCTACTTCATAGTTGTGCAAATGAATATTCCAGAAGGATGGTAGACATTTGCTCCCACAACCAAGTGCATTGCAAATTTCTCTAAAAGGTTACTCAAGCTAAAAACGAGCGCTGACAAAATTGCTCAGGCTTAGACAGGCTTTGGTAAAAATATCATCAAAATGAGTTAATGACAGCGAGTAAATGAATAAAACATGGCTTTGTTTCAAGGATGCGCAGGCGGGCGGGAGAAGCTGGAGGATGGGTGGCAGTGTTTTGTAACAGGAACCTCATGTGTGGCCATTGTGTGTGTGAGGGGGGGTGATGTTTTAATCGAGCCGCAGACTATCTCAGGGCAAAGGTCACATCTGAAAAGACTCGGGGAAGAGAGAAATGTATTTGAGCCCGTGCCCGGCTGGCTGCTACCCCCTTGACTTTATTGCACTAATGTAAATGGTGGATTAGGCATCGTTGGCTGGGGGTGGGACCCTCTCTTAACTCCTCTCCAGCCACTGTCTCCCCCTCCCTCTCTTTTCCATTAAGACAGCTGGTATCTTTCAAAGGGTCCTGGCCCCGTGATTGATGTGTAATAGCTCCAAGACTCACCTGCCCCCTCCCAGCCGCTTCCCACAAAGCACTTTGTTTCTCGGCGAGTAGGCATAGAGCTTCCTTGCCCGCCGTCACCGTTTGCTCCGTGTCTCCCTTCTGCTCTTTCAACCGAACGACTTGAGAGCAACTCACCTCGGCTGCGGCCTGCTTCAAACTGCTCTTTTTGAGCAACTTCACACTCCAGCTTCTGATGAGCAATGCCTTTAAAGCACCTTTCGAAATACTGCAAACTAAACAGTTTTCCTTCATTGAGGATGCCATGAGCTCCGTAAATTTGGATTGTTTCAAAGTCAATCCAGATGAAAACTAGATTGTAAAGATATTTAGTGAGCCCGCAACTTCAAAGTGGAATGACCTAGCCTTCAAATCGTTACGTTGTCGGTTTCATAGAAAGAGGCTTATGTTTCTAATTAGAGAGAAGAGGTGCTTAGCTCACGCACTGATTCTGACGGCCTCCAGGATTAGAGCTGTGCTATCAAATACAGCAGTCATCAGTGTTTTCATGTTCCTCACACCTCACAAGACAAGCTTCTGGATATGGACACTTCAGGGGGGCCCAGGGGTAGTTTCGAAGGTGCCTTACACATGCACGGAACTCTCCCGAGCCCATGAATATCGTGGGCGCATTAATGTGTCCCCCGTGCGTACAACAGGCTTGGCAGCCCAGCGGTCGCCGTGGTAACTCATCATTAGGTGATTAATGGGGCTGTGACGAGGCTGCGGTTTAATCAAGCCTGGTGTTTGCGAGCGAGCCGACAACAGGAGCAGCTGCCCTGTCAGTTGGTGTCTGCTCACAAAGTGACAGCACCCGCTGCTTAGGAGCATGGTCGTCACCAAACACCTCTCTTGTGTATGTACTGTGTGTGTGTGTGTGCGTATGTTTCACATTTTGCAAGTCCTGCTGTAAATGCTGGCTTCCTCACAGATTGCTGCCATTCCTGACACTCCACTCTGCTACCTCAGCCATGGTAACACAGCTTGCCTTATCCGCGTGGCAATGTAATGACTATTTCCTGTTAATTTGTTACTGTGGAGTTAGCCAGGGCAACGCGGGCGTTAAGTGTTGATGCTGCTTTCAAGTGTAGTAAGAATTTTGTGCGCACAACGGGCTTCTTCAACTTTGCCCACTCGGAGGCTTTCATTATGCTACCAAAAAGGACATTTTTGGAATAGCTGGAAATGCCCCATATCCTTACCCGCCCGATTGCTGCATTCTTCCCTCCAGACCTGTCATTTGACATTAACACAGCGGTGCTTGTGGCGAAGGACTTGGATGGAGGCGCGGTCCAGTAGAGTACACACACGTACACAGCAAACAAGAGTGTCATTACAGATGGTTTGCAGAGAAGCTGGCCAGCAAACTGTCAGTGAGCTCCATGCCGTTCGCTCTTGTGCTGTTTATACTGAAAAGCCCCCCTGACACATTTATTGGCTGCTAGCCTCATCCTCCGTGTTTTGTTTTAGTTATTCCGCCATGACCTCCATTTAATATGTTCTGACTTTCTTTTCAACATCCTTTTACTGTGTACACATCGTAATGCCTTGTCGAGAGACGGCAAGTGGTTTTGCAGGAAGCTAGAAGGTTCTGGCCGTTTGATAAAGCTGCTCTCACAAGTGTTAATGATTGCGGAGGATGCTGCCAACAATTACCGTTGCTAGCCTCCCCAGCCGCCCAGCCTCTTGGAGCAATCTTGTATTGCCCATGAACAAACTATTAACCTCTGTCCAGTAAAGATGATGCTCACTCTTATTTTCTTCTACCTCTTTTTGTTCCCCCCTTTCTCTCCAGCTTTTCTGAAACACTGGGGTTGTTGGTGTGGCCAAATTTTCCCTGGATTTGACCAGTAAATTCAGAAGACTGAAGCCCAGGCTCACAGTCTACCTTTCACGGAGGCCCAGCCGTGAGAGGACTGAGGAAGGCACGTGGCGGATCATGACGGCTGACAAAGAGAAGGAGCGGGAGAAAGAGCGGGACAGAGACAGAGATCGGGACAGGGACAAGAGGGAGTCTGGGAAGTCCCGCCGGCAAGACGGGGAACGGGGCGAGAGCGAGAGCTCCAGGCCCAGGCGCAGTTGCACGCTGGAGGGCGGCGCCAAGAACTATGCAGAGAGCGAACACAGCGAGGACGAGGACAACGACAACGGCAGCACGGGCGGAGGCAGCGGCACGGCCGAGGAGGCCGGCAAGAAGGGCAAGAAGAAGATGCCCAAGAAGAAGTCCCGCTACGAGCGCACAGAGAACGGAGAAATCACGTCCTTCATCACGGAAGACGATGTTGTTTACAGACCAGGAGGTAAGTCCTTGTCCCGTCTAATCTAATTAACAGCCGGGCAAATGCAGTAAGCCCAGTCAGTCCCCATTCATCAAAGTCCCATTAGAAAGATCATCTCACACACCCCGAGTAACAATGCGCTGTGGTTTCTTTTGACCTCCCCCCATTGTTGTTGATACACTCGCTTTGGAAAAAACAACTAATAAATGTGTGCCCTTTACAATTTGCTCCTTCCAGATTGCAACTACTACCTCAGGCTAAAGGCCAGTGCATCATGCAATCAATTCCAAGTTGACCCTCTCTGTGCTTTTTGTCTCAGGCTGAGTCAATAAAGAAAAGTGGTACTTCAATAGATGTGATAGTGGCGGCGGTCACAGTAATGACTTTATACAAACGTGATTGAACTCACTGGAAAGTGTGCCTTCCTCTCCCCAGACCAAAAGGTGTTTTAATGTTGAATAGATTGGGCAAAATCACCAACCAGTTAAAAATCTCCCTTAATGTTCCTGTTGAAGCAGTTGTTGAACGCTCGCTCACGCGTTTGTTGCGCTAGAAATTTCCCTTGTCTCATATCTGTTGTGTCGTGCCTATTTAACTGCAAGCAAAAGGTCAAGTTGTGGGCTGTTTGTATATTAAACAGAAAGATAAAGCAACTTAAAGCCTTGTGTTAGACAGTCCTCGTTATCACGTTGCTGCGCAATCACACAATCCCCCCCCCCCCCCATGAGCTGCAAAAAGGGATGGACTAATGCTGTAAAACGGCCCGCCCTGATGACTGTTAGCTGAATGCTCTCTCCTCTGTTATCAATACAGATCCTTAAACCACCAAGCACACTCGCTGAAACCAAATCCGACCATCGCTCTCTTTTCTCGTCTCTGTCTAATAATCGGCACAGGCTCCACCGAAGCCCCCCCCCACGTTTAATAGACAGCGCACCAAGGCTTTGTCTCATAATTCAACCATGCGGATGGTGGGGGCCGGTAAAGGAGATTGACAAAGAAAAAAAACGTAAGCAGTCAGTCACATCAATGAAACATTCAAAAGGCACATAAACAAAGTCGAGCGTCTCAGTGGATTAGCCCTGACGAATATTTATATTTCCACATCTGAGCGAACAGCGGAGCCGGTGCCCGCTTGATGGGGAATATTTATGTTTCCTGTCTTCTTCTTCTTCAATTAGTTTGACAGGTCGAGAGCTGCCTGGTTGTCACAACCTTGCCCCCTCCCTCCCTCCCTCCCTCCCTCCCTCCCCTCCCTCCCCTGGCTCCTCCACACTCCAGTTGCTCGGCTGTGTTCGATCAGGGATGAGCCGCTACACTAGTATGCAATTTACCACCTATTGTCAACACAGAAGATCTTCCACCTCGGTAACTGACCTCCTGCTGTCTCCTTTGCTTATTGTTCAAGTGATAAGCCCCGTGTGTGAGTGCAGTGTGTTTTCCTCCTCCTGCTTGCTAGCAGCCTTCTTGCAATCAGATTTGATGTGCGCAGCTTAGGCAGGCACAAAGCCTGCGATGGATTATGCTTCACTAAATGTTAAATCCCTTTATAGCCGTCTAGTGACACACAATATGTAAAACTGACCACCCTTGGTGAGGGATTTGCACCGCCTCCTACCCGGGTAGAAGAGGGACTGGGATGAGAGGAACAAAACAAAAATGGCTATACACGAAACAACCCCAAATGGGGTTTTAATTGCTTCCTTATCACTGGGCCTACAAGTACACATTTGTGTCATCACATAAGGTGAGCTCGTATTGAAATAGTTTTAGTCCCAAATAGTCCCAATCTCCAGCCACCAGCACAGCTTAGCCTCTCTATCCCTGTGAGATGGGTTCGGGCGGCTTAGCGCTGACTGCATGTTAAAGGGTGGAAGATGTGCGGTCTGCCGCTAGGTGTTAGCCGCAGTTTAAAATGATGGAGGTGTGCACGAGGAGTTGTCCTGTACTGGTTGTATCCAAGTCCCATTCTGTGCAAGCAGACAGACCTAATCAATCTGTGTGCCCTGTGGCTTAGCCCCATCTCCTATGGGCACCTCCAGGAGCTGCAAAAAAAAAAAAATCTGTTTATTGATCCTCTCTGGAGATTATAGAAACAGCCATGAGGGAGATTAGTGATACAGTACTGTAGTACACAGAGGCACACAGGTGCAAAAACAAAAAAGGCACACAGAAAGCTAATGACTAGTTGTGAAAATTCACAAGTACCCGACACCACATAGTATGGACAATGCATTTCTTTTGAAACGGTCACACTAGTGCTGTCCTATCTCTGACAAACACCCGCCTGCTGTGGTGACACACAAACACACAAACACACACATATAGCGGAACTGTTTGGTGCTGCAGGTGGCAGGCCGCCATAGCATGCCTCCTTCCTTCCGAACTCTCCCTTTCGGCCGCTTTGTTAAAAATGGCGAGCACTAATGGAAACCACCTGCCCTCCCCATCTCACTCGGCACTTCTTCCTCCCCCTCGTGTGTATGTCACACAACATGGCTGCCACAGCGGTGCTAGGTGGATTTGCTTTGGCTCGGATGAAGACAATGGATTTGATTTTGTAAAATCTCCCCAGAGAGAGTCAGATTAGTGTAGTAGCAGCACCTTTGTGTGTGTCAGTGAGATTGCAAGCTCACCAGAAGCAAAGCACCTTGTGCGTGTGCACGGCTGTTTCGGTGAGTTGTTGAAGTGGACGGACAGCTGGCGCTTTTTGCTATGCAAGTCAGGAGTGTCTGTCTCCGTGTGTGTCGCTCCATGTGTCATGTGCACACACATTAAGCTGTGCGCCATGAGTGTGTTTGACACACGGTGCTGTATAAGCAGGCCTCCCTTCCCTTCCTACCCCTCCTTTTCTCGCTTCTACTCAGGACCAACTGTTAGCGGTAACGAACAGCATGTGCCACCAATGAGTTACATCTATTAGGAATGTAAGACTCATCATGTGAGTGGAGTCGTTTTTGTTTCACAACTTGTAATTTATCAACGTCATCTTAATCACTTCACGTATGTATGTAAAAAAAAAATTGAATTTAATAGACCTAAAATGGCAACATTCCATTGTTACTGTTTTGTTGTACCCTGATTGGACATTGCGCAATCTAATTCTAACAGAAACAAGAAATTTTGATCTTTTTTCAGTGCTGACCAAACAATCGATAAAATATTTACTCCTGAGTATGGATTCCTCTTGAAAAGCCAGTAGTGTGTGGTTCAGTATGTGAAGGGCCACTTTTTCAGTAGCTAGGACACCGTTTGGGCTTCGAGCCAGATATGCGCAGCACATCTCGAGTCAAGCCGCTGATTAGCTCGCTTTTTCTTTTTTCAGTCCGGCTAACAAGGGGGCCAAGCCCTTCAAGTCATCTTGTATTGAAACAAAACAGTGTGTAGCTTGTCCCTAAACTGCATAGATCTATTTTTAAAAGCCTGGTCTTCTCTCCCACGTCTCCCCATGCTGTAGACTCGGGGGGGAAAGAGCTTTTTAGTGAAACTCAACCACCTGCCGCCCGCTAAATGAGAAAGTGTGGGTTTGCTGAGCGGAAAAGAGGGGGGGGGGGGGTGTCAAAGAGCCTCTGTTCTCCCTTAGGAGCTCAGTCAGCTGTAGGCAAGGGGGCTGACAATTTGGCCTGCTAGGTATTTCCCACTGCTTTTCCAGGCCGGACAAGGCAGAACTGTTGGGCAGGTGCTGAGGGAGAGAGTTGAGAAATCAGGTGTCTGTGCCCCTCCAGGCCTTCATTACGTGCTGTTGGGCTAACCCAGCAGGAAGTGGCATCCATGGAGTTAAGAAACACATCCTTTTTGCCGGGTTTCTGCCTGCTGTCCAGACGAAATATTTGTCATGTGAACAAAAGCATGCTCGGTGTTTCGGTGAAGATTTTGGTGTTGCTGACAACCACAAATCAACAATGAGATTTGATTGATTGATTGATTGATTTATTGATTTATTAGTTTATTTATTTTACTCACCCTCGGGCTCCACTTTAATCTCCATTAACGTGATGAACGGGGCAAATAAAAGATTGTACAAGCACTTTATATAAATTGGAACAGTATTTTTTTTAATTAATATTTTAACTGTAATGCTCTTTTCAGTTTTTAACCGCCACTTTGCACAATATAAATGAATAGAATTTAAAGAACAGCATGAATACAAGACAGCAGAGAAGGCAAAGCGTTTCTTAACAGAGATCAACTTGGTTCAAATGGCTGAATGTGAATACGCTACAGCACAACCAGACACATATTATTTATTGCTAAAGCAGGTGATTCACCATGGCAACGACAGACACTTCTCTCCTTATGAAGATGGTGTACACTAAATCTAACATTTGGAAGCTGTTATTTTTTCTTTTTTTTTTTCCAGGAAACCTTCCTGCATAGTCTTCCTCATCAGTCTGTCTTCCTCACTGGATTTTTTTGGGGGGGGGTTTGCCTGTGGGTCCCCTTACACCCCTGTGGTTCCCTTATTGCATTCCTTTTGCAATTTAATTTTGGGATCAGTGCACTCTAGGGTGATAGACATTTGAACATTAGTTGGCAGACGTAGTATTCCCAGATACACTTTTGTCCCATGTGCTGTTTTTATGTGCCATTGTCACACCATTTTCTATTATGCATCGAAACATTCCTCATCTTTATAGGGTGTTCACACTCGATACGTTTGGAAAAGCTAGCCAGTGTCAATGCTAAGGCTAAGTTCATACTGCAGGCAAATGTCACCATCACATTGAATATGTAAACGTGAATGCTTACACACACAAAAATTCCACCCAAAAATCCGAATTGAGCTTTAAGACCTCACAGTGTGAACCAAGACCAAATGTGCGGGGGAAAAATGGACCAAATATCATTTGGTACTTTTCAAATCACAAGTGCTATCATAGCCTGGGTAATCGCCAAGCTCCAGCTTCTGTTTTTGATATTGTGATGAATTATTTAGGCAGTTGACTTCTGGAAAAAGGTCAGACTAGACCCAACACCATTTTTTTATCCGAAATATGTTGTTCATTGCATACGTTCAATAAGTATTGACATGTTACTGTTACACATGTCTTTTATTATTATTTATTTCATTGCAGTTTTTCTGTTGGTGTTGCCTCGCTACAAGAAACCTAATCTTGTCTCGCCCCTCCCCGTCCCTTCCCCTCTCCTGGAACGTTGCAGCAAATTAAACAGCATCTTATTTGCTCTGTAACAGAGAGAGTTGGACACAGCTCTTTAGCTGAGACGAGGTGTGTTTTAGATTAGCTACGCTTGGCAGCCATAAGAGAAAGGCTGGCTGAACAATGAGCCAGGCAGAAGAAATTCTTGCATGTGCGGCAAATAATGCATCGAATATCCTGACATCTGATCTCAGGCAGGAGTGACAATGTGATTAGAGAAGCACTGACCAGTTTTCTGTTCTCCCGTGATTATTTATCTCCCCGTTTTGAAAGACACAACTTTGTTAACGTCGAATGGTGTGCTAGTCAGCAGTTTTATTGTAGGGTGGAGGCAAGTAAAAGAAACCAAACGAATGGCTCCTGAGCACTTGACTACAAAGTCCCTGCTGTGGTTCCCCCGTCCGTCTCCAGCACACACTTCAACCCCCCAAAATTAAAGTGAAAGACCAAGCAAGCCCTCCCCCTCATGTGTAGACTCCCACCCACCACAGCTCAAACCCAATGCCCCCTTCCTTCCTTTTCTGCTTATAGCACAGATGTGTGGAAAAAAAGCTTCTTTTTTTTTTCTTTCATCTATGTTGAAATAGGACAAACATGTTTTGGAGGTCGCAGAGGAAATGAATTTACAAGATGCTTTTGACATTCAAACTGGGCTCAAACGCTGTGAATGAATCAGATCGTAACTACTCCACCACCATGGCAGTTTCCCCATCTTCTCCACTCTCAGTGTCTGTTGTTTGTGTCTGTTGATGTGATCTCGTCGCGAGACATCTGATCTGGTCCCTCTAAATAAATGTGCGGATGGGGTGAAGGGACACTAACCCCTAATTCCCCCGATTTGACTCCTCACTTACATGTCACTCGCTCAGATTAGTCTCTTTTGTTCTCCGCTCTCCGAGTCGCTGCATCTCTCCCCTCCCTCCCTTCATCTTGCTCGTTTGGCCGCCTCTCTCAACATGCTCAGACACTGTGTCACTCACAAATCGCACGGGAGTACTGATGGATATTTTCATTCATGCTATCTTGTAAATGACTTCCTGTGATGGTGAAGAAATGGGAGCAAAAGGAGAGAGCTTTTGGGGGAAGACGACAGGAGGGCGGCATTGAGAGAGATATAATGCATCGCTCAGAGCCAGCCAGGGTGATAACTGCCTCCTCCCCTACCACCCCCCACTTCCAAACACCTCATTCACCCCTTAGCAGATAACAAGCCCACCCTGGGGTTACACACACACACACACACACACACACACACACACACACACACACACACACACACACACACACACACACACACACACACACACACACACACACACACACACAGCCTCAAAACAAAGCCAGTGATGTCACAAGAGCTCTTATGTATAGACAGGCGCACCTCTACAAATGGGCTCTTGGCTGTAAAGGCCATTAAATATCTTTTGCCACCTCCTTCTTTTCCTTTTGCAAGCCGTAAGATAAACCACAGCCAGATCAATAACTCAGCTGACACAAACATATAAATAACAGAGATCGCATGTCAGAGAAAATGCTTGCCGCACACCTTTTTTTGACAGGGAGCTCGGAGCAGCATGTTTTAATGACACGAGTACAATGTGACTGACTGTAGCCTATTAAAATGTTGCCTCACGCATGGGCGTGTGGATGCAATCTTAAGCCCAGGGAACAAATAGCTTGCCGTATGCCGAAATTGACTTTGTTTACAGTCAGAATCTTGCTATGAATTAGTATTAGATTCATCACAGAACGACATCTCGTTTTGTTGAAAAGATGTCTAAAGGAGGACATGATGATGTTGCGGTAGATTAATACAGACCTGCAGTGGAGCGCAACTAGCTTTTGTCCAGTTCAACGGTGGTGGAGCACAAAACATTTAGATTGAGAAAACAAATAATTAATCTATGAGTCATATGTAGTCACATCCCATCCATAATAAAGACATCTGCTTTTTGACTTGTGCACATTTTTGTGCGGTGCAAAGACTACACCAGGTGGAGCAGCAGCCATTAGCCCCCCTCCTCAATTGCTTCTTCTCTGTTCTTTTCTCAAGTGGCTTGCTGTATTTTGTCGGCTGCGGTGTGAATGTTTTTGTTCCATGAAGGGGAGGGGCGGCTGCGGTTCATGACCCGGCTACACCACCAAGCCCGCCCGCTAGCCCACCTCCTTGCAACACTTTGTGATAGAACTGCTTTTTACATTTGTGAGGGTTGTTTCATTTGGCAAAGCATGTGGATTCCCTTCTTTAAGGGATATATCTACAATGTAAAACTTTTGCCAAACCAGGTTACACTAGGCGGGTGGGGGTGGAGGTCAGGGTTAACTCCAGAATTGTGCCCTGATTTATAAATGGAGTGGAACAATGGCATAATTCCCCTTGGGCGTAATGTTTGCTTTGGAATAGCAACCTCGTAGTGCTCCAAAAGTCCTTAATCCTATTACCCGCATTCCAATTGAATTTGCTTCAGTTAGGGGGGGGGGAGTCTTTTCAACTGAGGTAACAACACTCCAAATAATTTCTGACTGAGCTTGGCTGCATCAAAGTATAAATGCCTCGGGAAATGGGAACTTCTTCACGCTAACACACTTGTTTGTTTTCTTACAGATTGTGTGTACATTGAGAGTCGCCGGCCCAACACTCCTTACTTCATTTGTAGCATTCAAGAGTTCAAACTGGTGAGTAGTTTAATTGCCTCCTGTCTGTCTTCTTTTTGTGTGCTCGCGCTTAGGCTCTGAGGTGCTGGAGCGTGGTGTCATTACCAAATTCCAGCCAAAAGAGGCCGCATGTTGACTTGTGCAAACTGTGTAAACCAGTTGATTTTTGCGTCAGGTGGAGGTGCATTAATGCTGGAAATGTGAACAAACGTGTTTGTCAGCGTATTGACTAAATTAATTTGAGGCCTCTAATTCTCATTGAATTTTGTTTCTAATTAAACTGCCCACTTGACCCTTTTGCCAAATAGTGGCTTATTTGTCTGTTAAAATCATCCTTGGTCAATTCCTTGTCAGCCGACGACTCCTTCTCGTTCAATGTAATGGACAGAGCTGCGTTACGTCTCCAAAGGCGGCGGCGGCTTGTACACTTGCTTCTGTCAGTGAGCTTTCGTTGTCTTTTAGTAGATTGGTTGTTTCAACACACCATTGAGGCCTTGTTTAGTGTTGGCTCACCCCCAGGGGAGCCAAATAATGGCTAGCAAAAGCCAGGGTGATGATGAGAGGTCAGCTGAGAGGCCATGCGCATACACATGCACACACACGCGCACGCACACACACACACAAACACACACACGCACACACACTGGCTTTGCAAATGTATTGCTATGGATGTGCGTCCGTGTGTGTTATGTATTCATATGTGCTATGTGTGAACATTTATGACTGTGAAGGTCAGTGTTATGTGGATGGCTTTTTTTTTTTAAATTTCTTTAAAGACCCTAATCCTGGTCACAGAGCAGTTTGGCCCTCAAAAGTCCATGGTACAGTTCACTACCTTGACCAAGAGTGCCAGCAGAAACCTAGATGCGACAGAAATTATTGTCTAGAAAAAGAAAAAAAAACCCGACTCCTCCAGTTGATGGATCTCTCACTCTCTGGCTCGCTTCACATGTGTGTCTCATCCCCCCCTCCACCTGTAATTAATGAACAGCCATCTGCATGCATTTATCTGTTTGAGCTGACCATATCTTGCTACAACAAGAAGCCACGCTGGCTCTTCCAAAAGTGTTTTATTTTTTATTTTTTTAGGTCTGCCCGGCTGGCTCCAAATCACAAAAGGCTGACTACAAAACGGCTTTGAAAAATCTCTGTTTACTCGGCCAAATAAAAGAGTCTTCGGAGGATAATATTAGATCCTTTAAGTAGTAATTGTACATTCTCACTTTCAAAGCTAAAATGTACCCCTGAGCACAAAAGCGGGCCAGACAATTTTCTCAAGGGTTCGCTCACATGTTGCTCTGTTGTTGTACTTGAAATGTTTGTATTTCCACCTTTTGCCACCACATACTGAAAAGAGTAGACCGCAAGCTACTTGGAGATGAGCTCTCAAAGGCATCAACGCAATTTATTTCCCATCTTGTAATTCCTCCCGCATCTCTCTCTGGCTTCCAATTCTTTTCAAGCAGCGCTAAGCATTGATTGACATGGCCGCACCCCTTCTGCGCGAGGCTGAGCTTTGAAGGCGCAGTCGAGGAGAAGGACATTTTATTACCCCCAAACTAAACAACCTTATCAGTATCCCTTGCCCTCTGCCTTTCCACATCTCTCCATCCAATCCTGGAACAGTCCCACGCGTGTATTTTAGCTAATGACCTGTGAATCCAATTAGTGTGTAGAAATGCCGAAAGCAGCCATCACTCTGGCTTGCTGTCTTGTGGATTGAAGCCTGTCCCTTTTCTTTTTCACTTGGGGGATATATTCTACTTTGATATGATTCACTGGCTTGTCATTCCATGTTACTCACACACATAAACACAAGCAGAGCAGACTGCCAACAGAAGCATATCCAAATATAAATCCTGCAACGTAGGGCAATCATCTTCCCTTGTTTGTTTAGTCACCGGCTGCCACTGCAGTGCTAACAGCAAGCTCTCTGACATATTGATCAATTTGCACAGCCCTCATTTTACGCTCGTCCTACTAAAATGTCTGCACGGAAAGAGCAGCCTCTAGTTGGAGGACATCTTATTCATCTCATTCATCCATTAGGAAGGTAGAAGAAATTGGAATACCGTGTTATCTATGCATATTAGAGGTGCAACAATTAATTGATTAATTGGCAGCAACTATAATTATGAAATTAATCAATCATTATTTTCTGATAATCTATGAATCATTTAGATTCCTTTTTTAAAGTTAAAACTGTATCTGAATTTATTTGTTATTTTTCTGGACTGTTGATTTGAAATTATGTCCTTTTTGATTAAATTGAAGGAAATTTAAACGTGTATTTTTTTGTATGACTCAGTGATTAATTGACACAATATTTAACAGATAATCTATTATTGAAATAATTACTTACAGCCCTAATGTATATTAACACAATTTGATGGGTTTAGTAATTGATACATTCATTAATTCATGATAGTAATGTTGAATGTGTGGAATTGGTTATAATTGCATCTTGAAGCATTTGAGACAAGTGCAATAATTGTCTGCAACCAGCAGAGGCGCTATTTATTCAGTCTAAACTAGCTGACCTGAGTGCGATTTAAAATGTCCATTGAGAGAATATAATAAGCAAAAATATCCCCCTTTTACATTGCTGATGATTAATAACAGTGTTGCGATACAGGACGAGAAGCACTCAATATCTCCTCAAGGACAGTAATGCCCATTAACGCCCTCAAGTAAGACTACCGGAAACCCCAAGTACCACAGCCTTTTTTTTTTTTCTGCACAAAACACTTTTGAATGTGCAAATATGGTGTATCTGTCAACACACATACACATAGACCCTCCACGCTGCGATGGTGAAAATTGGATTGCTGGTAACAACAATTGTACCAAACATGCTTGTGTAATTAAACAGGGGAAGAGAGGCTGTGTGTGGGCGTATGCATTGGCATACTTCCCCTGTTCCTGGAGGGAGAAACACTGCAATCGCTTCATAAGATAGAGAGGGCGGGGTACAAGGATGCTGGGAGAAAGGATGTGGGGAAGGGACAAGGGGGGGCAGCCAGGATTGAACGCAGCTGACTTGGCCAATAACAGCAAATTAGGTTAGATACAAGCAGAGGAGGTGCTGGGGGTGGGGGTCAATGAGTGCTGAGGACGTAGACACAATGACTAGAACATTGGATGGGAGGAGGTAGATGAGTGACGGTAGATAAAGAGGAGGGAGGAAGGTGTGTGTATGAGGGGGTAGGAAGAGACAGATGAGATTGAGAGAGAAATTGAGACTGAGGAGACAATTGAGGTAGAGGGAGAAGGATGCTCAACTGGAAGATAAGGTGGCGCATTGTTCAGCGTTCTGATTTATTGTCTTCATATGGGCTGTGTGCATATGCATGATTAAATCAGTCGACTACACTTTAGATTAGTAGCATGACAAGTCTGAACATATCCAAACACCCCAGAAGGCTGAGAACATTAAATTGATCAAATATAGATTGTATATAAATAAATGTTTTAAGAAAAAAAGATTGTGCCACATGCTGTTGGTTGAAACTAGTCCTGAAAGTTGACCTTGCTAGCCACATTGGTTTCACTCTAAGCGTGTGTACGTAACCGTCTTACATGATCTGTTTTTATTAGTCTTTGGTGATTAATTGGATTATTAATCATCAATGACTTGATTGAATTTATTTTTGTTTACAATTAAATGTTTTTAATAGGATGGGACATAATTATCAATTTAAAGTATCGCCTAACAAATGTAAGGTATTGAAAAAGTTATTCCTAAAATCATTTTGAATAGTCATTTCATTGGACAACTTTCAGAGTAAATTGCGACATCCGTGTGTTTGTGATTAGTTTTGTGTGGCTATAAAAGCAAAGCACTTCCTCTACGCACAGATGATTGCACAATCCTGTGTTTTTACATCTTTATCTTCATGTTTGATGAAGATGCAAACATTTAATTGTTGCCGTAATGGAATTCAAAGTGCTGTTGATTAGCGAAGCGATGATGTCCTTTTGTTAATTAGGTTGGAAACTACGGCCTCTATGTATGACTCAGTGCAGTCGTCTTATCGCAACCTTTATGGATCCATTTTATCTTTGTTTGAAGTGCCCTACGATGCATGTCGCATGAAAGGCAAAATGTCGCATTGTCGTTGCATTTCTTTCACCAAATATTCTCTTCCATTGACACGATGGCAAGGGATTCACTTGACAGGCATCACTTGTCACTCCCGAGGGCTGCGTTCCCTGTTTTTTATCTCCCACCATCGCCCACTGAACATTTTGAAACGCAATTATGGATCAGTGAGCACCGCCATCAGTCGTACTTCTTGTTAATATTTATCAAGTGGAACAGCAGCCGCCGCCTTCTCTTGAGGAAGGGGCGCCACAGTCATTAAGTGCAATCGTCTCTGTGCGAGAGAGAGCGCGAATCGTCAAGCTTCTCTTTTAATTCCCCGGTCCACTCAGCTGCTGTAAGTGAGCTGCTACATTTCACATTTGGAGCTTCTGCTTTTCTCACTCGTGTGTGTGTGTGTGTGTGTGTGTGTGTGTGTGTGTGTGTGTGTGTGTGTGTGTGTGTGTGTGTGTGTGTGTGTGTGTGTGTGTGTGTGTGTGTGTGTGTGTGTGTGTGCGCAGAGCTGTCTTCAAATGTCTGCTTGTAGCCGCACTCTCTGAGAGGAAGCAGCTTTGACAAGGGCATCTCGCCTATGTAGACATGGCCAGCCAGCTGAGCCTGCTGCAAGCTGTTTGATTGAAGCATTCTGCCTTTAATGTTCTCCGCTGAGCAGCGACGGCAGCAGCCTTAAAGCAATACAAGCATACGGCAACAGCTACCGACCACTCGTTGTCGCTTAACTTCAAAAGGAAAACTGGACAAAAAAATGGTTGTAGCCATTACCTGTCAAAGGCTACGGCAGGTTAACGCTTCATTTTTTTTCCTCTTTATAATCAACTCTTTGACAAACAGTCTCCCTTTTATTAGCTGTGACTAGGCCCTGGGAGCAAAGCATGTTATTTTCCACGAGCCGAGACTTTCTCCATTATGACACTTATGATTAATGTCCCTGTGTGAGGTAAGCAATGCACCAGTTGTGCATGCTTTTTCCTCTTGATATTTCATTGAGATGAAGCCATTAATGGTGCTCTTGTAATAACACCGGGTCATTTAGCGGAGGCGATGTTTCTCGGCATCATGTGCCAAAGCACACACTTGCTGCAAGCTCGGTGCCTTTTCCACATCCAATGAAGCAACTCGCGTATTGTATTGCTTAGACAGCTACAGGCTCTGCCTCTTTGGGAAGAAGATGGTTGATTGATTGTTCACAAGAGCACCGTGATGAATAAATAAAGCGATACAAATGGCAAGGTTGAGATGAGCAACACAGCTCAGCCACAGTAGATTAAAAAGGTGCTTGAGAATAAAACACATTGTTCTTATTACATCTTCTCGCAATTTGTTTTTACCCTTACTGCCCTCCATTTGTGTTAAGTGCTGCTATGGAAACAAGTTGCCCACCCAGTCATATCATTTCCAGAGTATTAGCGTGGTGATTGCCTTTTCCAAATATGGTTGCGGTGTTGCCTTCCTTCCAAGTGGGGGTCGGTCTCTTTGAGGCCAGTGGGCATTTCATAAGGCTTTTTAAAAAGCCGAATCAATAGCCACCGCTGCTAAATTATTCAGTTGTGAAGGTTCCTGCTTGTGCTGGCACCTTGTAGTTTTCTTCAGCCCTATTATTTACATTGCATATTTATCAAGTACTAAACATGTCAAGATGTTTATAGGATGACAACAATTGGCACCGCTTCTTTCCACGTCAGAGGTGTGAATGTCCCACGATGTATTGTTGACACGGCTGATGTGGATGGATGTTCTTTGTGTGCTAACAAACAAAGGTACATGCGCATGAAACAAAAACACAACCACCATCTTGGAGTTCTGCACATGTTAACCGAGGCAGCAAAAACAAACTCCAAAATTAGTTTCTTGTGACTTTTTTCCTACCCCAAGCAGCAATTTTACTGTCGTCATAACCCTTATGTGTTTTTGCAACGCTCGAGCCAAAATCGTTTTTCATGTGCTGTCATATCTTCCTCCACCACAGACATGCCTACGTGTTTGTGAGTTCTCAATCGGATTCCTTATACAGCTGTAAATTAATTTACTGTTATTCTGTTATTTTTTTTTTTAAATTTTGGCTTCATTCTATTGTATTCTTTGGATGATCTCTTATCCTTGCATGGCCACCAAAAGCTGCGTGTAGTAACCAGACACTAAACACATTTGCGTGGATTGGTCAAGCTTTAATTGGATTGGCCTCTGCTCTAAAAACAGTCAGCTAATTTTACACCATGTCCTTGTCTTCACCCACTTCACATTTCTCCATTCCACTCTTCCTCTCCTCTGCATTCACAACCCATCTCCTCCTCCTCTGCGGGTTTTCAGCTCAACTCAGAGTAATTTGCAGCTTGCCCAGTGTGTGTCGTGCCAATAAAAAAGACTGAGATACAACAGAAGAGAAGGTGGCTATAGCTGTGGAAACAAAGATTTACTGTGGTATCGTATTCAAACCAGCCCCCCCCCCCCCCCCCCCCCACACACACACACACACTTTTTTCTCAACCCCCATTGAAGAACACATGATGCACAGTTCCCCCCGTAGAAAGAGCAAAGGAAGGAAACGACAGACTGGATAAGAGGAAATTTCAGAGATAGCTGTGAGCTCTGAGGAATGTCCACACTTGGTAGCCGTGAACCAGGCCGGCCGATCGCATCCAAAGCACCAGCATCTCTGGCGGCTCCCCAGAGCACGCTCTTGACATTCTATACATGTGCTTCAGCTTGACTCGCAGCTATTTTGTGTCCTCGGCACCTCTGAAATACTTGTTGATCTAAAGCAGCTGACTCACATGGTGCCTTGATCATGAAAGTAACAGCAGTCAGTTTGAAATCTCTTTAAAAGTCTCCTTTTCATGCCTCGCACAGTCTACACAGTGTATTCAAGCAACGCTTTGCAAAACCAAGAGAGCTTTTATCTGATATGTCATAAAGATTTATACGCTGCGGCTGGCCAATAAGCGATAAACAGGCAACGACAAGCGCTGAATCCTGAAGCTTGACACTCAAATATGGCTCTTTAGTTCATAAAATGCGGCAATATCCTCAACAGACACCCATGACACTTGGCAACATTTCAAAGACTGCAACCTGCATATTTGCCACTCGTCTCTTTTGGGGATTCACCAAATATAGAATGGAATTTCCTTGGATACAAAGGATTCTATGTTCTCAGTTGAGGGCGTTGTATTTTCACCCGCAGTGTTTGCGATTGTGTGCTTTTTAAGGTTCAGTCTAAATTGTGTTTGCCCGTCAGTCGCTTCACTGCCTGTGGATGATCTTCATCAAGAGTATCACGTCCTCCTCATATGTGCACATTTTGAGTCTCACTCATTTTCAGAATGAGTCGGTCCTTCGAGTTAAATCTGATTAAAAAAAAAAAAAAAGACATGTTGTCAAGGGTATCAAAGTACAAAATGGTTGCCATCATAATATTGTTAGCTGTACAGGTACATTTTTGTAAACATGATTAAAATTATTGTAAAAAAAAAAAAAAAAGCCTTTCCAATTGTGAACTAAACATGTAGGTGGATTTTGACACAAGTACCAGTTGACTGCTGCTGTTAAGTAACGTTAAATCTTTGTAAGATGGAGAATACATTTTCTGGCATCAAAGGGACAAGCTTTGCTATCTTCTCTGTATCTTCATTTCTGTTCCTGTCACGCTCATAAAAGAATGTACTCAACAGCTTGTTTGTAGACAGGGATGCCTTTGTTCCAACAGGCAGTTACGGCTTTTGTACAGAACAGAGGGAGGTAAAAATGCAGCATTTTGCCTATTGTTAAATTTTCTCGATGACAACACGAAATAGCCTTTTCAAACAGCTGTCAATTTGCTCCGTTTTTATTCAATGATCGGTCTTTCACTTCGCTGAAGTTGACTGTGAGCTCACGGTTAGCTTTAATCTGTTTAGCTACATGACCCGTTTGGAGGCTGAATAACGGTTTCACATGGTTTGCGCTTTCCATACCTTATGGCATTCTTGACCTTATTCCACATGGCTTCCCCAGACGTCCCTTTTATCCCTCTCTTCTGCTGTCTGGTCTGCGTGATGAATCTTTTGCTTCAAGGCATTTTGAGTAGAGTGGACCATTTACTTGCAGTGGCTCGGCATGGAGGCTTTAAAAGTCCTTACATCAGGTATTACTGATTGGCTTGATTTATCTAGTATATCATGTGATTGTAAAGGAGTACCCAAAGTGACTGATGTGGTCTACTAGTGCATTTTGTATAGGGGGTGTTCTGTCATTCCAGGCCTCCTGCACAGGAATTCATAGCTTGTATGTTTTTATTGTGTAACCTAGTGGTGACTGTAGATGACTGATTTATTTTTTCCCTGCTTTTGACTGTGCTGAATTTGAATTGTTTTGTATGACCAATTTGATAAATGACGTGTTTGTTGTCTACTTCGTATGATATTTGTGTCCGTTTCCTTTGTAAGACCTTTAGTTTCAGGCACTATAGCTTAATTAGAGATGGATTGTTTTTATTGTCAGATAAGATAATTAAAATAATCACTTTGAGCTGCTGTAAGACGTTACATCACAAGCAGTAAACGTGCTAATTGAACAGGGAAAGGCACAGGAGGAAAACATTGACGGCCGCTATTGATTCAGCTCACACATTGACTTTGCTCAACCCGTTTTGCAAGGACTTTTCTTACCTCAAACACTTACCCGGAGCACACCTTAATATTAAATCTAATAGCAGCGGTGTGTGTTATTCTTAAGGGAATGGAAATAATAGCTATGCGCATTGTAAAATGGCTGTCAGGATTACAACAGCAACTGGCCATAATTAAGTGCAAATATTTTGCTGCTGCAGTAAAATGCCACCTAAATGCCAAGCAAGGGATGATCTTGCCCACACTGAGTTGTACATTCATTAGCTAAAACTGTAAACCTCATGTTTACTGTATGTGTTAATGTGGGTTGAGATGCACTCACTTTACCATGCGGGGAAAAAATTGTCCCAGGACAAATTGAGCATTTTCGAATGTACTCTAGCGTCATCAAAACACCAATTAAATGTCTTTAGTAAGAATGGTAAACCACCTTACAGAATGTATGCCACACCATACAACCAAGAGACTGTGTTTTTTTTCCCCCTTTAGTACGTTCCCCTGTTTCTGGTGGGTAGTTTATTTAGCTCTGCAATAGGCTGCTGGCACAGATTAGGTCATTGAAGCATGTCAAATCTCCCTCAATGGGCACCCAGTTTACACAGGCTGTTGAAATCTTTTGTCTTTCTTTTGCCTTTATGCCTGTGACATTTGCTCGTTTGCTGCTCCACATAACTAGCTTGACTGGAGAGGGCTGGATGCTTGGTTTGAGCTGGTTGGTGAGTGCTGCACTGCACACCCATATAAGGAGCGTGTATCTGCTCAGCGTGGCTCTGCACAGAATCACAAGGTGTCTGAAGCCCACCTGTCAAGTCCCGCCACAGCCATCTTTAGCACCAGCTTCATAAAAACAAACAAAAAAAACACAAGAGCCCATTTGGCTGTATGCCAGCATGTCAACATGCTATGCTAACAGGGTATTTATTATGTTTATATGGAATGCTAAGCTTGAAGTCGCTGCATACCTGGAATGAAAAGAAACTGTGTTTTCACAGGCTGCTGCAACAGCCACTTAGCTTCATAGCCTCCAGAGTAAAGCACAGCTCCAAATACCTCACCAAAGATTGTCGCGCGCATGTGCACGCGCGCCTGAGAAGCAGCGTTTGTGTGTGGGCGTGTGTGTGCGTGAGCCGCGTGTGTAATCACTCCTAGCTAGCGGCCTTGAAGGGAGAGGGGGAAATCAATGCAGTGGGTTATGAAGAGAAGAGAGAAAAGAGGGAGAAGGCTGATCAATATCATAGCAGCAGGGTGGGGTAATATCCACTTCATGCGGGGATTGAGGGGGGCTACGCATGAGGAGACCAGAGGGGGCACAGGGAGGGATATGGTAAACGTATGCAAATCTCTGTTGCGCCGGTAAACAAGAGGCTTTGTGTCAATCACCAGCTGAAGCGGCACATTTTGAGCATTCTCCTCCATCCCATCGCCGCGGGAGGATCGGAGGATTTGTTTGTTTGGCTGCCGCTCCCCCATTGGTCCCGCCGTGCCACGGGGGCGGGCGTGGATGGACAGCGATAACTTATAGGCTGCCAGGGAAATGATGTTCAGAGAGCCGTCGATAGCCCCGCCCGCCCCATTGGATTCTGCAGGCTGTTAGGCAAATTTATTTTACGCAGCCAAACTATTACGCACGCAATCACCTTATCGGCCGGCAGCCAAGGATAGCCTCTGCAAAAAAATAAAATAAAAAGGAAATAAGCCACCTAAGTTCACACACACGCACGACATATAGCTCGTAGCTCTTTTATCATCCTTCATCCGGCTGGTGTTTGGTTCTCGGTGGTTGCTTTACAGGCTTCTGCGTGATCCGGTGAACCCGTGTCTCCTTTCAAAGCTGGGAGGCAGGATGTGACAGGGAACAACTCACTGCTGTAAATGGACGCTTCCTTTGCGGCTGCTTGGAAGTCCCCTCCAAAGCACATGCATCAGCCACTTTATGTGAGGTGATGCTGGGGTTTTTTTTGTTTTCCTTTCCTTATAATAAGTGCCTCCGTGTGTTTGATATGCTTGTTCATCTTCTGTTTTCTTGCCTCAAGCACGCTTTCACAGCTAATTACTGACCTGGCCTATGATACAACACACAGCACTGACATTGTGGACAGACACAGACATAAAGAAAAACACCATTAGAGCAACAGCTCTTCTTGTCTTTTCATTCCTAGCTTTTTTTCCCCTTTTTTTGCCTCCTTCTCACTGCAGATAAACAGCCATCCTCTCTCTTCCCTGACAGAGTGAGCTGAGGCGAGTAATTCCCCCATTGACACTAAAATGCTTTACCTCCCCTACCTGACAAAACAAATGCAGTCATCGTCGCCATGTATGGGTGCTCCGAATCTGCCTTTTGATTTACGCACACTTCTTGTATTGTCTGGCCTGAAGTGTGTTGTTCAACCTCTTTGTCTTTGGTTCTTGACGGAACTATGTTATTCATTGTTCTCTCTAGGTATATATATCTTTTCCCCACTTTTTATTTTAATACAGTGAGCCCCATATAAAGTAAGCTAATAACGTACACCTAGATTTTCATTTCAATTGGTCTCCCATGGTGAAGTCGTGAGCCACTTTTATCCAAGTCAAACCAAGCATAGTATTATTTTTGATTTAAAGACAGCTTGTGAAACACTTTTCAACGTGACTGCACTCAAGTATATTCAACGGCAATTTTTGGAACGCTTCACAGTATTAGGGAACTGTAGATAAAATTTCTAAAAATGCAAATTGATGACAATTTTTAGGCTACTAGTTGTGATTATATTTCACCAACTTACTTTTGAATAGATAATAGTAATGGCTAATAGTTTATTTAATTCACATTATTGGTGTTAAATGTGGAATTGATTAATCACAATCCCTTCTCGCCACAATGCACTAAGCTTTGTGGCATTGGTCGTCTTTCATTTCGTTAAAGATTTAATAGTTAAAAAATAGTGCAAGAACACTATTACTATTATTACAGAGCAGCTTGTGCGATTTCGTTTGACATTGGTCGTTAACACTGCTCATTTTGGGTGTCACCCTTATCTGCAATTATGTCACCCCGTTTGTCATTCTTCCTTGCATGTGACTTTTGCAAAAGAAAATAAACAGTCAATATGATAATTTTAGCACTTTGCTGGTCACATATTGTATTTCTAATGTCACGCCCATAATGATGTGACAAGAAGGCAACTGTTTTTTTTTTTGTGTCAGTCTAGACTGAGAATCATGTGTTTCACATCTTTTGAGCACTGGCCGTGCCTTGTTATTGCAGCTGGCTTGTCTACAATAAATCTCTTGTTGCAGCACAGCAGGAGACTGCTCAATGCTTTTGTGCATGTGTGTGTATGCGAGCGTGTGCGCGCGTGTTGTTTTCATGCTACTCGACAGTATTTCATTTGCCCTGAGTAGCTGTTTGAATTTGTGTGCCGTGGCTGTAGGGACATAACAGTACACACACACGCACATGCACTACTTAATTTGCATCTATGCTGATGTTATCATTGCATGCAGATTGTCCATTTGCATGCATGTATTTGCATAATATTGCGAAAAGCGAACGTGCGTGATGGACCACCTACTGCTCAGTGCTTGGCAGCGTACATGACGTATTATTGATAAGGACAGGTGTCATCGGTGAAGATGGACTGATAGGCAAGGTCACCTTCAGGCGCGCAGATAGGGAGGGAGGCAGAGAGATGGATATCGACAGAAGCCGGATAAAACAATACAATCGCTACTGCTTGAGCTGTTCTAAGCCACGTGAGAGGCGGTCTGTCCGGTTTTAGGCTTGAAGATGTGGGGTTTTTTTTTGCATGCCTTCCCTCTCACTTCATAAAGTGCCAGCCATGCATCACCATTCTCCTGGGCGCGTTTGCTCCTTCACAGACATCTTTGGATGTTCGTCTCTGAGCGTGCATACGCAAATAAGTACTGCTGCATATTCAATGAATGACAAATATTCATATTAGCTTGATGAGTATGCACAAAGTTACACAGATAGATTCAAGGCGGTCCACAAAGGTTTTTGGTTAGAAACCGGTGTTTTGGATGAAACAAAGGGTTTGTCACAGAAGACAATATTATGAGTGGCTCTTGAAAGACCCATCAAAATGCTCTAAAATGGTTGGCGAATCGAGCAATTCTACTTTGAAAATGGCTGTAAATTGAAAATTCTTCAAATTGTATGCAATTTGTACCTTTGTTGATGTAGCAAGCAACTTTAGTGGGAAATCTAAGTGCACAGTATGTGTTTATAGCGTACATGTATGTGTGCGTGCGCTAAATCGGGTAGGGCGGTGTCAATTAGCGCAGGCTTCAGCAAGCTTTCTCATTTCCTGTCTTCCATTACTGCTCACAGTCAGCCCACAACTCTTTTTCTGCCATGCTCTGCCCAGAAGGCTAAACACACACGCATACACACGCACGCACGCACACACGCACACACACCCGAGGTTTGGATTAGTCAGCCGGGCAAGTGTCCATTATGTCCACACACATCTACACAAAGCCTGATATTCATATCCTCCTGACGTGACTCTGTGCCCCCCCCCCCCACCTCATTTGTCCAGACAGTACAGTACAAGTGAGATGTCTCATTAGCTTTTCAGGCTATGCTATTATGCTAATTAGGCAAAGCTAAAACAATGGATTGCAGGAAACTAAAACACGTTGAGCCACTTGGCAGCACCAAAACGTGTGTTGTTTATAAAATGTCAGCCTTCCTCTCTTTTTATTTTTATTTTTTTGCATGGGGGTGGGGGTCTGACTCATTGGTATTGCCTTGAGACCAGGCAAGTCTCTGGTCCCAATTGTAGATCCCAGGCTTGCATGCACGCAAACACACACACATATGCAGAAAGGCAGGTATCAAAGCGAGTTTGCTTTGAAGCCTCTAAATGAAAGGCTGTAGGCAGAAATGACAATGTTTTCTGGCAGGCTGTAACTCTGTGTCTGGCTGAGCGGCAGGGCTTGAGAAATAAAGTCAGTATTATGATCTGAGCACCAGATATGAGCTCCCCTAACTGCCTCCATCTGTCCTCACACAGCCCGCGTTTGAAGTCTCACTTGGATCTGCATTCTCGTCAATAGCCTTGTTCTTTTTGTGTGAGGACTAAATCACTCGTCGGTGCTTTGTCTTGCTCTTCTGAAGATAATCATCATTATGAGTGATTGTGTTGTTTTTTAAATCCGCTCTCCCTTTGCGTCGAATAACATTTGTCGTGAACATTTTGCTGGAGTCAAAGACAAATATTTTTGTTGGACTCGAGGTTTGTGAGCTCCGTCCTCACCCCTGTGCTCAGTGGGGGCAGGGTAGTATGGTCAACATCATCCGTTTTCGTATTATTTTTTGCCATGGATATAGTCGTTCCCTCTGGGGCTTTTTTGAAACACTTTAAATCACTTTAAAAGAGTGTGTGGGCCTGCCCACAAAGGGCCCCTTTTTGGCCCATACATTCAAACCGAACCTCCGATATCGTATACGTGTGAGACTCTAAAGTCTATATTTATGTAGACATTATTTATAGAAACTATAATATGACTACGAGTAGAGAAAAGCCAATGTGCAACACACATTGCACGATGTTACTGATTTTTCAACCCCTAATAAATCATTATTGTCTCCCCTCCCACGTAGTTTATTTGGATTGCGCCTTTCATGGTATTGTATACTATTATATTATTATTTGCTGCTGCAACTACTACTCCCCCCCCCCCCCCCCCCCCCCCCCCCCACAGTGCTCCTCTTGCT
This sequence comes from Syngnathus floridae, assembly GCF_059516105.1. Lineage (NCBI taxonomy): Eukaryota > Metazoa > Chordata > Actinopteri > Syngnathiformes > Syngnathidae > Syngnathus > Syngnathus floridae. Next base: position 21,877,100 of record NC_142414.1, on the reverse strand, counting down.
AGCAAGGTCTGTTTTGAAGTCATTATATCACATTACTCGCTAAAGTTCCAAGTACAAACTCCAAAATGCCGACTGTAAAAAAACTGAACTGAATGCTGCCGTTTGGCGGCAAGGAGGATTAAGTCACTCTGTCAGATTAGCAAATGATGTCATTTGTTTGCTACCCGCAGCCTTGAGCTAGCATGGCATCGAGGGATTCTTATTATACTGTACACTGTCAAGCTGCAGGAATGGAAGAAAACACTATGCATCTATAGCTGTGTGGGAAACTGATTTATACCTGGCTGTTCCTTCCATAGTTGTTTTTGAATGTAAGGTTGGCATGGGCGCTGCCGTTCAAAGACAAACCGAAACACACACACACACAGGCAGATAAGAGGAGAGCAAATTTGCCCACTTTGAAGCATTCATCTAATGTGGAGCTGTGCTGACAGATGGGCCCGGCGCGTTCAAAGCAGAGCTCACCCATTCGATATCCAAACAGGTCAAGCCAAAGGGATGCAGGGGGAAAGGCGTCCCTGTGCAGGCTAGGAGCAAAGGTTCCGCCAGAACCGCCACCACAGCTGGGACTCACCCCCGCCCCCATCTACCCTTCCCACACACGCCGAGACTATATTTGCTCTTTTTGTGAGCCAGGCAAAGCAGACTGTGCGCAGTTACCCTTCCCAAACATTGTAATCAGCATTTGTTTAGTGTTTATTAAATGTACTGAAGACGCTCGAGGGCCCGGTTGTCCTTCCTTTGTCCCAGTGGCCGAGTGCACGATGTGAAGCCCATACTGAGTGGGGGTGCAAGGAATCCTGCCGCTGCTGCCTTTGACAACCTGATTTAGAGGTGCTTTCTTTTACCTCTGACACACAGTTTCAGCCTGCCTTCGTCTACTGCGGGCTTGGAAGAGAAAAAGTGATGCTTATACTGAAAGCCTGTTATTTGTGTGTGTGTATCCGTGCGCGTGTGTGTTCGCTCACTGCAAACTGGCATTTCTTTCTAAGCCCCTCTCCTTTGTCAATCATCGAGATGTTGAAGGTTGCATGAGCACAGCAGATCCTGTCTACCTCTCCGGTTTATGTTCACGCACACAATAAAATACTGTTTGGAAGTGTGTGTCGTCCAGATGGAAACGCTTATTGAGTGCTGGTGTGCTGGCACATCTCTCTGCCTCACAAAAAAGAGGGAGTAAATAGAGGAGAGCGAGACGTAAAATCAAGAAGTGGAAATCCTTTCCAATAGGCTTCCACCATATTTGTGTGTGTTGTTGCTAGTGCATGTGTGAACCCCCCCCCCCTAATCTTATCATGTTAGAGTGGAAGATTAGTCCTCCCTGATCTCATCTCTGCCTCCAAATTCCACAATCAGCCTTTTGTTCTTGGGCCGTATTGGCTCTCCCCTTGCAGCAAGGGAGCTAAAACACTCCTTCCAACGTACCCGCCCCCAAAAGCTTGTCCTCTGTGCCATTTTGAGTCTCTGCCTGTCAATGTCACACGGCTACCAGCACTGATTGACTATGCTGCAGCCCACCCCTGCCCCCGGGGGTGCTGCCTCACTAAGCTTCCAACTAAAGCGAACAGTTAGACATTCCTCGCTAACGATGAGCGGCTGCTGTCCGTTTATCTGCATGTGTTGCAGATCTGTCTTTTCTTCTTTACCTTTGGCTGCCAGTTCCTGAAGGAAGTCATAGATCCTGCTTGCTGATGTCACCGATGGAGGCGGCGGGCGGTCGGTCGGTCGGCCGGGCGGGTCACTAACAGAGTTAACAGAGGAAGAAGAGAGTGTTTGAAAAGCAGAGAAAATAAACAGAGGTTTCCTGTTAATGAGGTGCACTGGGGGCCTGGCATGTGGGAGCAAGAGGCTCTGGTTTTGTTTAAAAGCAAAGCGCTCGTGTGACTGTGTGCAGCAGGAATGGCAGGCACGAGGTTTGCAGGTTACAGGTTGTCACAATGTTCCCTCCCACCCTCGCTTGCTTGCTCAGCAATAACTTTATTGGAAAGGCTGCCGTGAACAGATGTTAGGTAAAGACCTACACGGAAGAATATTAGCCTCTCTGCAATGAAAAGCACTCTATTGATTTCAGACTATGAGTGGAAACATAGAATTAATGTCACTCTTGTGCCCCCCCTCCCTCTTTTTTTTCTTAGGACACGCCCTTGAATAACACGTGTATTTTCCTTCTTCCGTCTTAGCTTTGCATTGTGATGTGTGTAGACTGGGCCCCCAGCTATCGCGGTGACTGCACACGCATGCAGCCACACAAAGAGAACTGCTCACCCATGATGGATTCAAGGGGCCAGGCACACTGAAGCCAGCGAGAGGGAGAATTAACTGACTCGCATAATGACCGTCTTGTCTCGGAGCACCACATGAAAGCCTCCATCAGCTTTTTTATTCATAAAGATCAACTTTGTATTTGTCTTAGGGGAATATTTCCAAAGTATTTCTTGTGTAAGCGTTACATCCCTCCCTCCTTTGCTGGCTTTCTGAGCGTGGCCAAGAATGCCACAGGCCAAGATGAGCCCGTAAAGGGAGGGGGGAGCGCCATTGTGTTCAAGCCTAAAGCATGACTCTCAGATTTATATCTCCACACTCAATGAAGGGCTCGCCTTGTACCCTTGAGACTTTCAGTAAAGCAGAGGGACACTTGTATTTATAAGTCTGCCCCCCCACCTTAATCCAAGTCTCCGCCTACGCCTCTTTCTTTACCTTTTTTCATTTCTACCTCTCAGCACTGGCTTTGTCTTTAGGCCCCTCGGCTTGTGAGCAGCATTCCCAGGGTTGAGGGCTCAGGAGGAGGCAGTGCAGCGCCATGTTTAGCCTCTGGCGGGACGTATCGAGATGGCCGCCGTCGTCATACGGGGCTTTGATTTGCTCCGCAGTCGACCGGGAAGCGCTCCTTGTAGTTCATGGCGGCACCTTTTTTTCTTTTGTCTGTTTTCTGTAATGGATGCAATAAAATCCGGGTCAATCCAAGTAATATTTTTATCCCGACTCTTAGCTGTTCAACACCCCCTTTAATTTACACTCCACATTTTTATCGCCACATACTTTATAGTATTGTGATAATTGAAAGCCATGCTTCTCTCCCACATCCACTCCATATGTGGCACTCTCTCCTCTTCATCTCTCCTCTTCATCTCTCCTCCACTGTTGCCCAAGAGGGCTTAACGCCACTCCGAGCTTCCAAACAGCTATCTTGGATATCTATTTTGGACACTTCATGGCAAGGGGAAACATTTTACCCTTGTCTTTGCGATGCTCCTCTTCAAATTGTTTTTTTAACATGCACCTTTCTGTTTACGTATCCACATCTGGTGCTTTTTCAGGCATAAAATGAAATGTTCACCAAGCAAACGGGGAGCGTTCACAGTCGTATTCATTATGTATAAGCACTGGATAACGGCTTGTTTTTCTGTGCCCGTTCGAACGTCCAAAAGGCAATCATGCCTATAAAGTCGATAGACACTGAGGAGATCGGGTGGGTGTGCAAACTGCTTGATGGGGGGAGGGGGGAGCTCATGACGTCACTGCGCAGATTTCTTCACACTCGGCTGAGGTTCTGTCCCAGTCCATTAGTGTAGCGCTCTGTCGAGTCCAAGTGTGTGGTTGGTTATGTGTGAATACTGACAGTCACCCAGAGGAGTCAATGCAGCTGACTGAGTGCATAGCAGCTGCTGTTTAACACGTCCAGGCTCACTTCTTCCACCCTGCTCAAGGTTGAGAGGAAGAAAATGGAATGGAGGACTGGAATGAGAACGATTAAGTGGGGAAGGAGGGAGTTGGGGTGGAATGGGAAAAGCAGAGGTGGGCTTGAGGGCGATTTGCTCGGCTCTGCCTCCTCCCCAGTGACATAACTGAACAATGTACTCGAAATATCTTAACTCTGACCTCATGTTCCCCTCCATACAGATAAGACAGAAAGGGGACACTCACATTTCACTCATTTCCTTCTTTTCTCTGGTGCTGATAAGTGGTTGTTTAATGCACACCAGATAGTGTCACAGCCCAGCAGTGTCTGTAAATGTTCCGCCAAAACGACAGTGATGCTCACTTGAGTTTATGTGAAGGCACAATAATAACAGTAAAAAAAATCATAACATGAAATGGAAACAGTATTTTACCCTTTTCATGCCTCACCGCAATTTCTCCCCACCCTCCTCCTTTTCTTTTGACTGGCAATGATGTGAGGCTCTCCTCACCGCTGTGCCGCCACCTGCTGGTTATGTAAGGAAGTACAAGACTTCTATCAACTGCACTTTATAACAAGACCAGTAGATGGTAGTCCATTGGTCTTAAATTCACAAAATGATGTAAGAATTGCGCAAACAAATCATTACTTTGTTCATTGAGGGTAAAATGAAGCCCACTTGGTTCTGACAATAACTTTTCCAACCTATCATCCTTGATCAAAGCTTTAAATGACTTGCAACCCCTTTTCAATTGATTGAAGTCTCCCTGCTTGCCACGTCAGCATCAGCCCATGTGAATCCGACTCAATCCACAGCATCAATGTTGACAGAGGGTCAGATGGTGACGCTATGATCAAACAAAATGTTTTCTCTCTCTGTGTTGCAGAGTAAACGGGACCATCTGCTGATGAATGTGAAATGGTACTACCGCCAATCAGAAGTGCCCGACTCTGTCTACCAGCACCTGGTGCAGGATCGCAACAATGAGAATGGTGAGCCTACACACTGTTACACTAGTATCCCTCCAACACACACACACACACACACACACACACACACACACACACACGCCTCTGTTCTCCAGATGTGCAAGGGTTACAGGAAGGAGCTGTAGGTTATATTTGAAACAGAAAACATGGCCCAGGGTCCTGGGCAGAGGAGCTAAATCAGTGGTGCTCCACTGTTCCCCTGGTAACACTCTGTCAGGCCACACAACAGTGCTGTCAAGTGTTAATAACCTGCAGTGCCATGTGGCCCTTGAGCGTACACACGCGCAGCAACACCAGTCACTCTCACTGTGATCGACTTGACCAGGAGCAAATACAATCCCTGTTTTCAACATTCTCAACAAAAGGGTGTCAAGGATGGATCAACTGAGGCCCTAGGCACAAAAAAACAGATGATTTAATCTCTGTACATGAGCGGTCAAACAAACAATCTTAAAAAAATAAAAAACCCCTCTAATAGTAATAAGAATGTGTGGCTTTTTTCAAATCCCTGTTCAATTTATACTCACCAGCCATTCTAGTTTGTATTACTTGCCCCTCTGAGCGTTTCTATTTCAACTCAGGGTTTTAAAAAGAAGCTAATGTCAACACCTTTTTACAAGCTGCTCACCTGTTGACAAATCCTATTAGCGGCACCCCGGTGACTGCGCTGTGCTCAGTTTACCCTCCAGAATGCAAACACCTCTAAATATACTAAACTGTCCCAGAGCTGAGGTGAAATGGACCAACCAGTATAGTTTAGAGTAAACGGGGTCAAAGGCAAGGCTTATGCCAGCAACCAAACTCATATTTTGGAGTCATCCACCGCAGGTTAGACGTATCAGCATAGCGTTATGCCGTCTGTCCACACTGCGTCCTTGCAGTGGGGACTATGGATGATTAGGATTAATGTCATAAGGTCGTACTGCAGTGGTCTCAGCATGTCACAAGAACTCAGCTCATTCATCAAAGTCAGTCTCTATACTGCTGATGTGTCTTCAGCACCGGGGCTCATTTAAGGACTTGCACATGATGTCCTTTCTTCAGGGGGACAAACTTTATTGGCTTTATTGAATTATGGGGCATATTATTGACCTCTCTAAATGCACTTACAACTCGCAATATATAGAAAGATTTTGCTGATTATGTTAATTAAATACATGTGACATGTTTCCCTCTCCATGCTGAGCAGATAACATCCTCCATTTTTTTTTTTTTTTCTTTTCTAGACTCCGGACGTGAGCTGGTTATCACAGACCCAGTGGTCAGGAGTCGAGAGCTCTTCATCTCTGACTATGTGGACACTTATCATGCTGCTGCTCTCAGGTACTCGCAAACGCTCCCGTATCTCGGCATGATTGCCGCACTCGCATACTCAATGTTATCTCTTGAAAAAATTGAAACTGCCGCAAATGCAATTCCCAAAACAAAAACTTTGGATTGCGTTTTGAACTAAACATGACTACAAATTACAATGGGAACATCCAAGATAAATCACAGTGGTTTGGCATTGTGAAACGACAGCAGAAAGTAATCTAGGACTTCGGATTTGGTATTCATTGTATGAAGCAGTCACATATCATGCAGTTTGCAAGCATGTTGGCAAAGCGTCCACACATTCATACTGAATAATAAACACAGACGATGAACCCCGGTTATTCTGCGTCTTTGTCTTCAGCATACTCCACACACAGCAGTGCGAACAGACACTAGCTGTGTCTTTTCATTCTGAATGGGAAAAGTAATGCCTTCATGAAAAGATGAATTCCTTGATTTTAAATATGATGTGTTCATTCTGTCCAATCATCCACCCCCCTCCTACTTCTTTTTTCCCCCTTAAGTAAAACCATCTGTGTGTGCACGTCTTCCAGAAACCACTGATTTTAGGGCAAATTAGCTGCGACTTGTCCTACATAGAGCACCCTTTGATTTCACTTCTACTACAGGCTTTATATAAATGAGATGGCATTCCAGTGGGACGCTCTATTGCAGCAGATCTCTAAAGATGCAGTGCCCTTTAATTTTCTTCATGGAGGTGGTGTGTGATTGATGTCTGTGCGAGACAGCTTATCTTCACAATTATGCCCGTGTTGTCTGTGGTCGACACTGGGGTGGGTGTTGCTGCACAAATAGTACCAAGATGTTGGTGCAAGGAGGAAGACATCATCGCACACAGTGTTTCGCAAGTCTGGCCGCGGTTTTCCACTGCTAATTTATTTACTTGGGTACAGTACATCCCAAAACTGGCTGATTTGCTTTGAATTAGGCAGGCTTTAAAACACACGAGACCTCCCGCAAACTCATGCTTCAGCACACGCAGATTCGCAAATTGTTTTTTTTTTCTTCCTTCCTTCCTTCAATATTTAAAAAATAAAATAAAACCGGTTCAGCACATATTGCCCATTGGCTGCTGGGATAGGCACCAGCAGCACACCTGCAACCCTTGTGAGGATAAAACGGTTCAGACAATTTATAATTTTTTTTTTTGAATAGTTGTTGTATTCACCATTTTGTGCGTGTGCGTGCGTGTATACATATTTACATATACATAATATACTATATGTATGCAGTGTCTACTCTCTGCAATGTTATCTGATAATGTTTCCCTGCTCTTCCTCAGGGGGAAATGCAACATTTCACATTTCTCCGACATTTTTGCTGCCAGGGAGTTCAAAGCCCGTATTGACTCCTTTTTCTATATCCTTGGATATAACCCCGAGACCAGGTGAGGAGCTTTCCTTTTCCCTACTAATAACCACCCTTGAAATAGCAAATGGCCAAAATGGAGCAGAATAGATATGATTTACTAATTTTTGTAGGTTCATAATCCTTGCGTGTGTGTGTGTGTGTGTGTGTGTGTGTGTGTGTGTGTGTGTGTGTGTGTGCATAATTTATATTTATTATAGAGCAGTAGGAGAGTATTCAAAGTCACACGCTAATTCAAAGAAGTCCAAATGCATTTATTATTTTTTCAAATAAACAGTGCTGTTGTTTCACTCCCAATATGTAACATTCACAAATTGCACACAGGGCCTGGGGCCATGGAAACAATGTTCAATATAAACAAAATATGGAACGAACTACACTACTCCAGCGCTCCCATTTGTACAAATAAATCTCTCACTCAACCAGACGCTTTTCTTCAAATACACACATCATTTTGCTGGGAGTCAGGATAATAAATGCTCCTGCCATTATTTGAATAAATACAATGCGCACAAAAATATCACAATTGAAGCACAATCCTGTTTATGGTGTGAAATACATCCAAAACTCTACACATAAACAGAAACAAAGATGGAGCAAATAAGGTTTCAGACTTTTTGAGACAACACAAAACTGAGCCGTCTGCATGGATGCTGTGACTGTCATAATTTGTCAACATTTGGTTTGTGAACCTTTTTGTTCGTGAACAGAGGTTCTTCAGTAGAGAGAAATGGCCCCATCTGCTGGTCATGCTGGATACTGCCCTCCTCGCTGCTAATGTAGAGGCGTCCGTGTTTGTTATTACAGTCGAGTATCATTCATTCACTTTTTGGGGCTTGTCACGTGTTGCACCGACGGTTGTCCGCTCTGTGAGGGTTGCCAATTGGAGGCACCCGCTCTCCGAGCTTTGTTCGTTCTTGTTCTGCCTCAGTCATCTTCTCTCCCCTCCCTTCACTTCCTCTGCTCCACATGCTTGGTATTCCGAGCGGCGCTTCTGCAGCCTCGCAATTGCACCCGTGTTTATAATGGCGCATGCACACGGGGTGGGGGGACTGGGGGTTCGTGGGTGGAGAGGGGCACCGATTTCCGTCTCGTGCGTACGCGTGTCTGCGCCTCTGGTTGGCCGTCCGCCGCTGCGAGGTCGCGGCACATGCTCAGTGGCGTCCCCGTAAACAGCGAGGCGAGCTGTCGGCGCCGTTCTTGCTTGCGTGCGTGCGTGCGTGCTGGCGCTCGCAGGCTGCGGAGGTCACGGCACAAACTCAGTGCGTGCCTCTCCATTTTGAGCTCCCACGCACATATAGGTGCGAGCGTGGTAGCGTTGCACACACGCAGTGTCACCCGCTAAAGAGGGCTCCATGTCCGACATGGACGACTTGTTCAGCCCGCGGAGGTAGGTGCGCGCTCTCCTCAAGCTCTCAGCAGCCCTGTTAATGTAGACTCCGCTTTAAAAAAAAACAATCTGTTGTCCGCTTTCTTCGCTGACATTGTGCGTTCTTGCTCGCGCTACCGTAGAATCACACCTGTGATAACGTGTTTGTTGCTCGCTCGCGCAGGCAGGAAGGGGGGCATGCATGCGTTTACGCGACGATCTCACATGCCGCGGAGGGTAGTGTGGTTCCATTTTGCAGCTCCTGTTTACAATCGGTTTTCATGGCGCTCAGCAGGCTGCACACAAAGCTCGACATCATCCACGCGTGGCGCCTGTCAAAACCATTCAAATTGGCTCTTCTCTTGTTTTTACTGCGCTGCAATTATGTCAGTGTGCCACATCGTCGCGCCGCTATTGGGTGAAATTGATCAAGGGGGCGGGGCTGCGCTTGATTACGCGCACACACACAATTGTCATGTTTGGATTTGAAACGTCTGTCATTAACAGCTGAGCTTGTTCCACGTACGTAGTTTATTAAATTGCGGCTCAATGCTGTGTATTTTAAGAAAAAATAAATGCCATTGGATCTTTTTTATTTAAACAATGCAACCAGTTTGTGCATCACCTAATGTGACCTGTAAAGTAAAAAAATGTTCAATTAAAAATGCTATTAATAATTTATGAATTAATGAAAAATGTGTGTGGTAGATGTACCCAGTGCTAATTCAAGCCATCTAATTCCATACTAATACAGTAAACCCCATCCTAGTTGTGGATTACTATCCCCAATCACCTTTTAATCACCCCCAAAAGCCCGGAGCTGATCCTTACCTGAAAAACTCACACTTTATTTTTTGTGCACTTTGTAACACTCTAACATGCCACACAATAGTGATGTTTCCATCCAAATGCTTCAGAATTCTTAAGCCAGTTTAGTGAAAATGTGCTAAACATACATGCAATTTATGCCCATTTCCATTTGTTGTCATTTTGCGAATACTGAAAGGAGATGAGACTATGCCAAGTGATGTCATATGAGAGCGTCTCTCTGAAACAATAAACTTGCCCAAGTGACAACAAACGTGATAATGGACGGATTGACCTTTCAGTGTTTGGAAGAATACTCAATTGTGCCAGCATTCACCCCATACAGAGCCGTCATAAAAAAGAGATTGGAAAAAAGAAGAGGAAGAAAAAATCCAGAAATATTTCCATTTCTTCATTTCCCCAAACCTTAATCATCCGTCACTATTTTTTTGTGATTACAATTTTTATGTGTAATCTGGTTAAAATGTGCAATGTAGTATCTGCTCCTTTTGTTTATTCACAATACCTTGTTCCATAGCCAAAGTTTGCATTTTCCTTTTGTGAAAAATCCACCCCCTCCAAGCACAAAAAAATATTTTTGTGAATTTTAGATTTTTTTTTACGACTCTCAAGCGTTTCCATTCAGGTTTATTTGTTTTGAAAATATCAAATGAAAATAAGTGGATGAAAACCCCACTTAATCTAAGAAAAATATATATTTATATATTTTTGTCAAAATAGTAGACATTGCATAATTTTTCGTGGCACACCTGATGATCTCTCATAACACACTAATGTGCCAGGGCACAGTTGTTAGAAATCGCTGCTCTACAGTAGGAAATATCTGGTGGTAAAGTATCTGGTTTGTCATAAAAATAATTTTGAAAATATTTTTGCACACACCAAGAAGCAGCAGACAGTCCTGAAATTGCTGTAGAAGGAATGTCCTAAGCTGCTGACAGTATGTCTCGCTTACAGGTTCAAGTCACTGTCCTGTTTGTCACTGTGAGGAACAGCAGGCTTGCTGAAAAGAATGTTGGATCAAATAAGAACCTGTCTGCTGGATCTAAAGCTTGCATGCAGCAGTACCGTAAAGACACTAGCAGGCCTCTCATGTTTCAGCCAAGCCCCGATGATGGAGTGCGAGCTTCTCGGGGTGCAAATCACACTGACACATTCTGGGCTGCCCTGCGCACGGCTCTCTGAAAATCAGCGCTGTTACCTAGGCAACCGAAGGAAAAGGCTTTTCAAAAGGAACAGCTAGTCATTTTCTTTAATCCACTGCAGCTGGAGATTCGGAACACTATTATTAAAGTGCAGTTGCTATGGCTACCGACATTTGTACCAGCAGCCGTTGTAGAGGCCCTTGTAGACACCCAGTCCCCCCCCCCCTCCCCCCCATCCGAACCCCAGACTCGGTTTTATGGATGCATTCCCAATATCAAGCCTACAAATGTGTTGTGGTCCTTCTCATTGTGTTGGCACATTTAAGAGTTGTTTGAGTTTCGCAGTAAAGCACAGACTCATTCATCAAGTACAATGCATGTTGCGTTCTTTCAGCTAACTGAAAGGCTTCCAAGTAGATCCTGTATGTCGTTTCAATCGGCTCTCTTTTGTCTCCCCAGGCGGCTCAACAGCACTCAGGGGGAAATCCGGGTGGGCCCCAGTCACCAAGTAAGTCATTGCGCCGAACGAAAGTGCGTAAGCTACCTTTCCATTGGAAAATGTCAAAAGTTCAATATCTCGAGCATTATACAGCTAAAATATACTTTCAGTGAATCTAATTAAAAGGCATACAAAATATCAGGCATAGCCTATTCAACAACCCTCAACGTAAGTGATAGGCTATAACCTATTTAGTGCAAAATATATGTACCTGTAAGACATTTCACTGCGAGTGCAAATGAGGTAAAACATTTTTTTTATTACGATTGCTCCCTATGGAAAAAAAGAGAAAAGAAAATAATCCCCCCACTAAGCAGCAGAAACGGGACAATCCAGAAATCCAGATGGTAGCAGCCGACCAACATTTTTTGGCACTGTCTGCTGAGCCCAGGAGATGCTTGAAATTAACAGAATTATTTCAAATAATGTTAGACTTAGGTTCCTCCAAATTCTGATTATGAATACATTTAAACAAAAGAAATAGAAAATTAATAAAAATATCTTAAAATCTTGGGATGCTTGTGGGGGGGGGTGGCAAATTCTTGTCATTTCAACAAAAATACATCATTTGGCCAAGGTTTGAGTTGTTTTGAGCTTTGGTGATTTTATCATTTATCACAATCGATCAATTTGAAATAATAAAAAAAATACAATAGTAATATCTGCCTCCTGAAGAGTAGTTATATTCTGCTATATTATAATGATATTATTATGCTTGGTGCACAGAAGGACCCACTTAAAAAAGTTGCCGCATCTGCGTCTTGTGCCCGCCGTCCTCTTGTACGCCGCCGCCCTCGATTAGGCACGCAGACTGAAATGTTGATGACGGGTTGGAAAGCTGATATTTTCTTCAAGCCTGCCTGCTATTTGTAGTGTTACACCATCTGTTCTTCTCCTAATTAGGCCAAGCTTCCAGAGCTGCAGCCTTTCCCCTCCTCTGGTGGCCAGGCCGTGACGGAGAACGAGGAGCTGGTCTGGATGCCGGGAGTCAACGACTGTGACCTTCTTATGTACCTCAGAGCTGCGAGGTGAGCCTGAGTCTCATTCCTCAGAGTCACCTGAGGGTGTTTGATTATACAATGTAAAATTCTTATATTTTTTTAAGTTACCCAAATCAATTTCATTTTCTTTCACTTGATTATGATTTATTTTCACTGGCCCCTGAGAGACAATATTTGTCGCTCAAGGGACATTGCAGCGCTTCATTCATATTGACCATTTGCCTCATCCACAGGAGCATGGCCGCCTTTGCAGGGATGTGTGACGGAGGCTCAACAGAGGATGGATGTCTTGCAGCCTCTCGAGATGACACTACATTAAACGCGCTCAACACTGTAAGGACAATCATTCTAAACACTGGGTTTCATGTAGGTAGTGAAAAAGGCCGTCGTAAAGTTTGAATCACCACGAGTCCACTCATTACAGATGTGCTTCAGTGATGGTAATAATACGGCCCCCGAGCCAGTAGAGCAGCCCTCGTGTCGTAAACTCTCCCTCGGGGGCTTCTTAACACCTCAGCTATAATGAGAGATGTGTCTGTCACTCTGAATTTAAATCCAGAGGTATAAAAGCCTATGGAGGAGATGAGAGGAGTCGTAAACAGGGCATTTGTATTCCAACTCTATAAACCGGCGCATTAACGGAGCCGGCTGGTCATTGTCTGTCAACCTTCCTCTGAGGATTTGCAATTCCAATGAGTTGTACATATTTTTTCTTCCGAGGAATAGCCTTACTAATGTCTATTTATCAGCCAATTTAACGTGACACCAGGCACAAAGCTGCATTGCGACTTCCTTTGTCTCTGTGTTGTTTGGCATCTCGCTTTTCCTTTCATGATCAAGCTGAGGTTTCTGAGACTTTCCATTCTTTGATATATACTTTGTAGTCTGTAATAATGTAGGAACGCAATAAAAGACACACACACACAAACAGATGAGAGGAATGCTTCCACTGGGACTTAAATTGCGAAAGACACAGGAAATACCATAAATAAAGCAAACAACTCAGGAGAAAAAGGTACTCCCAGAAACCTTTTTTTAGATCAAGAAAAAAAATTGATGATTAAAAATAATGACGGGATGTAATAAATTTGTAAGCAAGCAGGGTCTTAAAATTTTACACTCTTCACAATAAAAGTCTGCTACATTTAATTGCATATAGTTTTTTTTTTTTTTTAATGTTTTTTTTTTTACCTGTTTCCCACAGCTTCATGAGAGCAGCTATGATGCTGGCAAAGCTCTCCAGCGCCTGGTGAAGAAACCAGTGCCAAAGTTGATAGAGAAGTGCTGGTCCGAGGATGAAGTGGTAAGAGAAGCACAGCGGCCATTTGGCGACACATGCTTGCGATGCTTAAAGTGAATTCTTGAAGGGATGCTTGTCTATTCAACTTGTTCTCACTGTTGCGTGTTATTGTTGCATTGCATGTTGAGCAGCTGACAAAGACAAGTTCATGCCTGTGGAGGGCGCCGTTGAGATCAAGTTGAAGTGGTGCTTTTGGCCCTAGTCCCCAGACATCAGGCAAAGCACTTCCCAGCTCCTCCCACCCTTAAGAGCAGCTGCATCCGGTTTATCACCCACAGAATAAATCTTTAGGGTAGCTGGCTGGAAAGGGTACAGGCTCAGAGCTGGTAATCCTATCACCTATTTGAATTTAGATGTGCTTTTCGAGACAGCTGTTCAAGGAATGGAATAAGAAAATGGCGGATAGGAAGGGACAACATGCCGCACCTAAATAGTCCCCCCTTCTTTGTTCTTTTAGTGAAGCACATTCACCGCATTGCTTCTGTGGGGTCTTGTTCCTCCTCTTTTTTCTGGTTTTTTTTTTTTTAAAGCTTGGCCTCTTTTTCTTTAGTTTTGTGTCTAGCGGCTCAGATGCAGTGCGAGCGAAGCAGTATTCTTTTGTGCCTAATTGAGCACGATGGGCACATTTTTAAAAAGCCAAGCTGACAGCAGGTATTTCAGTCAGCCATCCTTATGTTGGCCCAGTTAGGAGTTCTTGTTATGCTTTCACACTTGCAGACAGGCACCAGGATAAACTGCGACGGAAACACACAGGAATGTTGACACTCCATCGGGAGCTAATCGTCTGCACTTGTAGTATCTGCGTGTCGTATGGAGACAGGCCATTTATACAACAACTTGAGGGCAGTTGGATATCCAGTAGGTCCTGGCAATCTGCTCACCAGTTGTGCCTTTTCAGCCTCGTGACCTCGAGGGACACAATTTCAGTTTAGCCCACGGTAACAACCTCAGCATCTCCTCATTTATTTATCACCGGCCGTGCCTTCCTTTTACATGGCTTCTCCTCCAGGTTGAGCTTGGTTATCCTTCCCTGCTCTTCCTCCCCCCCCTCTGTACTTATGAGAGATGTGAATACGAGTGACAGCGGGTGCCGCTGGAATGATAGCAGTGGCCTGTCTCCAAGGTCACTTGTCAGCCTCCTTCCCCTCCTCCACTTTGACTTGCCCTCACACTTCTCTCAGGCAGCAGCTGCTGACACATAATCCTGGACCTCCACATATCTGACTGTCATTCCTGCACAGAGTATATGTCATCATGAGTAGACTCGGATAGATTGATGTTCTACCATTATTCTAACTAAAAATTACATTATCAGGCACCGTGGACAATTGGTGGGCTACCACCAGCCATTTTCACACTGTATTCCCAGTCAATTGAGGCATCAAAAGCTTAACAGGGCCTTAATCTCTTCCAGACATCGAAATAGGACATGGGCGTGTTCAAAAGATGTTGTGGCTTGAACCTTTAGGATAATTACGTAGGTGGCTCCATCAGCGCAAATGCAACATCTGCTTTCAGCACTAAAGTGCATGTATTTTTGGAAAAAATAATTAAACATGAAAAAAATGCTCTGAAATTCAATTAAAACTGAAGGTGCTATGATTAATCAATTAATTAAAAACTAATTGATCATTCAATTAATCCACAATGAATTTTGATAATCCATTAATGGTTTAGATACCTATTTTGATTTAAAATGGTCCAAATCTAAGAACTTCAGTTTGTCAACAGTAAGTATTCTCTGATTGGTGTCATTCACCATGAAAGCAGACTGATTATCTTTGTACTGAATCAAAACATTTGAGTGTACTTTGGAAAACAGTGATCAAGATTCAACATTAACTAAATCAAAAATTAAATAATTCTGTACTATTGTCCTATTTTTTAATTGAGGTATTGAAATTACAAAGTAAAAGACATTCGTCCAATTAATTGACAAAATATTCAATAGATTAATCAATTTGTATTAATTAGTCAATTAATCACTCAATCAAAATCAGACAAAACTGAAAATGATTCCAAAACTATTTTAACCCTCTTGTGACATAACATCTTTCGAATTTAAAAACTTGCCAGAAGGCATTGCGACTCAGCAGACCAGTCAAATTGTAGCCTATGCAATTAGTAGCAAATTGTGTTTTATCAAATGGAACTAATGGAATCAATGAATCGTTCAGGCTTATTAGAGAAGTACTTGAAAATTAAAAAAAAAAAACAACAACAATTGCTTGTATGTACGAGAAAAAAGCTCCTTGACATCGTCATGCATATTGCATACCAAAGAAAACAACCTGCATTGTTGCTGAAATGGACATCTTGCCATAATGAAAAATCATTCAGTACCCACCATTGTCAGACCCTTTTTTTAAGTCTTGAAAAAAATACAAGCAAGTACCTGGCATTGAACGTGCAGCGTCTGAAAAGACTTATATGTCTTTGGGAGTGAAGGAGTTGTTAATGTTTTGAAACATTTCCTTTGTTTTCCCATCACAACAAAATGTTGTTGTTGTAAGCCTTATACAATGAAAGCTCACTTGATGCGTGCCAATAATGCCAACCACAGGCGCTGCCATGTAAACAAAACAGCAGTTGCAGCAGTCTGTGGCTGTGTCAGAGATCTATGACTGCGGTGGGGCTGTAGGTCTATATTCCTCAGCCAGCCGCATTGTGCCACGGCTTATCTCCGCCTGCGTCTTCAGCTGATGGATGCCCCGAGCTGGCTGCAAACAGTGCTGAGGTGGGAGGCAGACTTTAAATGAGGTGACTTTTGTGTGGTCTACCGAGGGAGCTCTATGTGTACATATACGTATGTACGGTATAGGTACCAGTACCCTCTCATGATTTTTAGGGGACATAAATAACTTTGGCTGTGAACTAGTAGTCCCTTTTGTACTGATGTTTTGAGTTTGTATCATGGTATCCTTTCACTACAGGCATCGAGGTACTTCATGCCGGTGTAGTATTCAAGTCAATATTCTGGTATCATCCCACCACTTCTGCACAATCTGAGCCATACAAAGGTGACAAACAATGTTCACTCTGAAAACTACATATGAAATATCTTAACCAGCTAAAAGGCATTTATTTGACGAAAGGGTAAAATTGTGGTCATGTTGGGACTTCTTGTCATATAAGAGCTAATCATATTAAAAATAGCGGTGCTTCTTGGCTTTGGGTGGCCATGTACCATCGCCCCCTGGCTCCCTAGGTTTATACACTTCCAGCTCAGCAAGCTTGACGTTTAACAAGTCGGCTATAATGGATCCATAATGCATGAAAGAGGTTTCTTTGGGCAAGGCCGGACTTGCAATCGTGTTCTCACAAAATAGCAGTCATAATGTAATGCAATCGTGATACAGCTTAGTGATGATTATGTACACGTTATCCAAACCAGTTTTACAACTTCCAGCAATGAACTAAAAACCAGGAAGTGCGCACATGCAACAAAGACTTATTGAGTTTTTTCTATGTTCCCTCTCCACCTCACAATGGAGACGGGAAACTTGGGGCTGGCCAAAAGCGGCAGCTCTCTAGACCTGTTTCTGCACAGCGGCTGGCCATTTGGTAGCACTCCCAGCCTTAACCCCCCTCGCTCTTCCTCTCCCTCACCCTCATTCTCTGTCTCCAGCAAACCCCTCCTCCAGTACTGTGTTGCCCAGCAACGGAGGGCTGGAGCAATAGGAGCAGGGGCAGAGTGATTCAGGGAGCAGATTGGTGGATGATTTATTAGCTGGGCTGGAGAGCAGTGAGCTGAAATGGAGTCTTAAACTGGAGCCGACATGTAGAGAGGGAGGAGGGAGCCAGCAAGAGAAAGAAAATTGAAGTGAAGAGGAGCAGGGGGGAGCCCATGACAGATGGTGTAAATTATATAGTTGGGAACATAATTAAGGTGACATAATTAGGACAGACATATAAACCAAATTGAACCTCAAGGCTATAGGAGGCATTACATGGAAATACATCAAAACTTATTCCTAGTAGGCTATTGAAATATCAAGGAGTTCTTTTTGATAGGATATTCGAATAGCAGGGAATTCTCTATTACTTAGTCACTATTTTCTGGTTTAATATTTTGCCATTGCATGTTTAAAATCCTTAAGGTTTTCGTCGACAAATGGTAAATATTGTTTTGCCTTTATTTGTCATACTCAATGGCCAAATGTCAGCATGAGTTGCTTGTACTTTTGAGTTGCTAATCTCAACCCTCGGGGTGTGGTTGGAGGCAATAAAGCTTGGCCTGAGTATGTCAGTTGGAGATGGCGCCATCTGCTGGTTAATCGGATACTACACCTTCAGTGTGTTTAGTGCAAATTATACCTCCACCTCAGTCCTGCAACGTTTTTTGTGTGTGGTGGGCTGTTTTGTTATTTACCTTTTTCCTTTCTTGCGACACGTATAGACTCCTTGCTTGTTTCCTTGAACGAAATGAACACATTCAACTTAGAGATTTCTCTATCTTTTGCCTTTTTATGAATGATGACATTCTTTCCTAAAAGAGAGTTGTTGTTGTTTGTAGCAGATTTTATGTCTTGTAAACTTGGCTTTTGTTCCCCACGCCAGCCGGTAAACAGTGTGTTGGTTACATAACATACAGTACGCTTCATGGAAAATGAACTGCTAAGACTTTGGAAAATTCTGTGTCAGGTTTTCCCTCTTGCTTGTCTCCTCCTTCCATGTCCGAGACCTGTGCCCTCCACACGTCGCATATCATCCTGCTCGGGATTGTTGCCTTCCTTCTATATGTGCGTCAACATCATGTAAAATGACACTATATCTAATGGCCTGGGTATTTGTGTGCGGTGTGCAAGACATGGTGTGAAGTATGAACATCTTGGAATGATGGCTTTTCACGACACAGATTGGCAGTACGCAATTCCACTCCAGGTTTTCCCCCCAGCTGCAAACCAGAGGCTCTCTTGCAGAAAGATCACATGTAAAGCCTTCCCCTTTGTAGTGGAAGAGCGAGGGTGACAAGCTATTTCTTGCTTGTAAACCAAAAAAACAACAGGGGAAAATAGCGCTATACCAACGCAAATTGTGGATTTATCACTTGATTCTTTCTTTTCCCTCGGCTGGATTTAGAGGTTTGCGCTTGTCCGTCTGGACTTTTGCCTGCTTTTAGTTGGAGTTACTTGGTGGAAACGGGGGGCTCGCCTCTGGAACAAGAAAGTAAATCTGGTGCTTGTCTGCTTCACTGGTTATGAATGTTTTCAGCCTCTGCTTTTTATGGCTTGCAGTTTATGCCTCTTAAAGGAGAAGCGATGTATTTGGGCAGTGTTTTTTTTTTGTAAACATTTCTCATTCAGCTGACGTTCGCTTTGCAGACCTTGCCAAAACACCTTAAGTGTCACCTTCTGTCATCTGTCAATTTCATCAAGGTCTGTTTGTCTATCTCAAATGTTTAAAAAAAAAAGAGGGGGGGAACTGGTCGTGTGTCAGGTTTATTTTGGGGAGGAAGTTTTGGTGTAGTCTTTGAACTTCACTTTTGTGATCAACATGTCCTCCCGGTGTGTCTGTTGTTTTACATCTGCCCCGCACATAATCTCTTTTGCCCTACTTGTCATTTCCTGACTTTTATTCTGACACGACTATGTTTTCTGGCACCACAATTTAAATTGCTTCTGCAAGTTTTCTATTTATATGCTGGTTGTTGGGCCACATTTTGAGTGAAATGAAACAATGCATCTTGCAGTGTTGTTGAATCATAAATACTAATAGTGGTCTTGTTTGTAAAATTTGCAGAAACGCTTCATTAAAGGCTTGAGACAGTTCGGCAAAAACTTCTTCAGGATCCGGAAGGAGCTCCTGCCTAACAAAGAAACGGTACAGTTACTTTTTTTTTTCTCCTTTTTCAATTTACTTTTTCCAAGTTTTATGTTACTGAATGATTGAACAAGTAACACTGCCCCCACCAGAAAAAAATAATTTAAAGTGCTGGCCAAAAATATTTTATAAGGACACGGTAAAAAATGTGATACACCCGCCACCCCCATGAAAAGATTAAAAATTGAAATGAAATTAATCTGCATTAGCAAGTTGTGCAGCTGTGGTATGCGTCACTGCGTTTATTGCATTTGTCATGGCTAAAGAGCAAACATGTGCCACCTGTAAGTGGAAAGCTTTAATGGGTTAAATTGGGAATCTAATCACATTACATTGGGGGAGTTTTTTCAGTGCAGTATTTTAGAGACCACTGACTGGTACTTTAAAAGCAGGTAGTTCCAGGTTCCATTGAATTCTAACGGCACACAAGCGAGTACTCTTTTTATCGGACTTCCTCTTAAATGATCATTTTTTCTATAATTATTTTTATGCAGTAATGTTTGTCGTAATATATTAAGTGTTATTTGTGGCTTCTATCCTTAACTTTGTCAAATAACCAATTAGACTCACCAGAATTAAGGACTTAAGAGTTCCTTGTTATGAAAAAGCTATTTGAAAGCAACAAATCCAAAAAGTAGTTTTGTTGCTGTCCACTGGCTGGGGAGATGCGCAATTGTGTGCACTCAACCTACAGCGTGTTAATCATCCCAGACTGACTGTGTCACCAGTATAATGGCACAACTGGGTCAAATCTAAAGCAGAGCACAATTAACACGTATAAGTGTGACTACGATAAAAACAAAACATGGCCTCTCACGCGTAAACATTGTCCTTTTGGGTTTATCCTTTAAAGTACTTGATTTTGTTTACTATATGATATGTGAATGCTCATGTTGCTCCAAGCTTGTACTCTTTTGACTTGGGGTTGGGGGCGATTATTACTTTTCATAACTTTAGACTCCTAGTCAGGCAAACTTTGTTGTTCCTGTGAGGAACCAAATCAAAAGTGTGTGGCATTCTTACACTGTTCATTTTCTTCTCAGCTGGGAACTGACAATGCCATCTCTACCTCTCATACCTATGTTGTATCTTTGCCCCAAGAACTGTTCAGTGTGTTCTTCTAGGGTTGGCAAATTTGTTTGCTCTCAAGCCACAGTCCATTTTCAATTCAGTAAAATGGGCCAGATTATTCATAGAAAATGTTTATGTAAGTATGTAACGTATTTTTAGGGATTTATTGCTGTTAGTTTTACATTTTTGCCTGAACGCCACATTTTTTAGTTATCAAAGCCCAGCTTGGATTTCTTGAATGAATACAGTTTGTCACCGAAACCTTGTTAAATTATTTCTAAAACACATGCCTGGTCCAGTTGATTGGCTATAAAGAAGGTTTTAGTGCAATTCAACCTGTAGGGGAGTCATCTTGGCAGGAGAAGTAATAGACCTCCTCCAGGTTCGAGGTCTGCCACCACCACACGGCAGGGGAAGATTAATTTTCCCTGTGCAAATGGAAAATAAACTGCCCTTTAAACGCATTTAAAAAAGGGAGAAAATGACAGAGCAGTGTAGTGTAACAGCAAGCAGTGAAAGCTTAGAAGGCTGGGCGTTAGCTCACGGTCGACTTTGAGCAGCCTGACTTGTGACACACAGAGGCAAACTGCTTATGACTGAACTTGTGCTGATCGAAGCGAGTGCCATTTAATACCCGTAGGAAAGCTCTTATTTCCTTCTACCTCTAAAACACGAACCCAACAGTAATTCTGGATGTTGCCACTATTTCCACACATACATTTGTGTTACTGCAAGACAAAACAAAAACATTGCATCATGTTGTTTTACTTGAGACAAGATTGAGCTTTAGTGCAGAGCATAAAGACCCTCGGAGGCTTTAGGGTTCCGCTACTCTGTCTGTTCCTACGTTTAAACACTATTAGCCAAGCCGACGTAGAATGTTTAGTGTGGCTCAAACAGTCTGGGCTGAGGGCAGAGCACCCGGCGCTGTGTAAACACACCAGGCCTGACTAACACTCAGGAATGTTTCATATAAAATCACAAAAAGGCCCAGAGGGGGAAGTGGGTGTGTCGTCTGACCGGCCTTGCTGCCACCATTTCCTTCAGTCCGGAGTGGACGTCAGAGGGAACATGCTTGCTGCTGCCAGTGTTTAGATAAGTTTAAATAAGAGAACATGCAGAAACAGCAGATCTAAATAAGTGTCACTGGAGGGTTTTTTTTTTCCTGCCCTCCCCCTTTTTTGTAGATAAAAATGACAGGAGTAAGGGAACATCAGCAATATCGATGAATTTAAGTTCCGTTTGCTGTTCAGCTCGGTGGACAAATTCAAATAGAACCATTCAGATGTCGAATCATTCTCACCAAAGACTGAATGTTACTATATCAGCGTTCCATGTTTATTAGTATGCATGTTACTATACATAAACAAATATCTAAACTGTTGAATTCAACAAATCCCTTCTTTTAATAGGGTCAATGAGATGATGGATCAGATACAGTATGTGGAGAATTCGGTACTAGTACCTGAGTTCAGGTGGTTGTCAATTAAATATTGTGACTTGCACAGCTTCAATACAACAATACACATCTTGAGATTATTATAGTACCGTAATTTTCGGACTATAAATCGCAGGTTTTTTTCATAGTTTGGGTGCGGGGGGGCGACTTATAATAAGGAGCGACTTATGTTTTTTTTTCAAAAATTTTCCCCCCCCAAAAAAGTGGAACCGCGATGTAGCAAGGGATTGCTGTAATTTGAATTTCAAGTGACTGTGGCGCGGCGGTTGTTTACAAAAAGGACAAAGATTGATCACAAAATGACGAAGGGCTCCACGTACTACCGGCATCATTAGCGGCTTTGTTTGTAAGTGACACGGAGGACGAAGAGTTTGAAGGATTTAAAGATTTGGAGTGACACAGAAGGTTTGAAAAACTATTATGGCTTTTACGCACGCCCGGTCCTACTCTATGGAGCTTTCTTTCACCTCCGTGGATTGAAGTTGGAGGCCGGCGCTCGGCCGGGTGGCTGTCCAGGGACAGTGGATGGGGCTCGGACATGGCATTTACGCACGCCCGGTCCTACTCTACGGAGCTCTCTTTCACCTCCGTGGATGGAAGTCGTGGGCTGGGGCTCGGCCGGGTGGCTGTCCGGGGACGGTGGATGGAGCTCGGACATGGCTTTTACGCACGCCCGGTCCTATTCTATAGAGCTCTCTTCCACTTCCGTGGCTGGAAGTCCACGCCGCCACACGCCTGGAAGTTTGTTTTGTTAAATAAAGAGCTGTTTACCAAACCCACGTCTTTCCTTGTACTTTGTTAACGCTACAATCTAGTTATATACTCGATCTGTGGAATAACGATGAGGCTGACGTCAGGGCGCACGCGCGGCGTTGTTGACAAAAGACGAGGAATTTGATCGATTTAATGATTTAGAGTGCACAGATGGTTTGATAATATCATTGCTTATATAATAGTTATTTGATATCTAACTTATATATCGTTATATGGGCCTGTGGAATATTTTGAAGTGCAAGCGCCGTCAGCGGCGCGCACCCATTGTTGACAAAGGACGATCAATAGATTTAATGAATTGGAGTGACACAGATGGTTTTCTAATCGTGTTATTTATGTAATAGTTTTTTTTAATAACTCTGAATGTTACGTCAGGCCCGTTCTCAGCTCTTTGTTTGTGTATATGTCACGTTAGCATACCGTATCGTTTAGCCTGTTGTTGCTCGTTCATGTCTGTTCTTGGTGTTGGATTTTGTCGAATAAATTGTCCCCCAAAATGCGACTTATACTCCGGAGCGCCTTATATGTTTTTTTTTTTTCACTTTTTTGGGCATTTTATGGCTGATGCGACTTGTACTCCGGAGTGACATTTTGTCCAAAAATTACGGCAATTCCAAATTGTCACTTTGCATTTCTTTCATTCTTATATTTTGTAATCGCCTTGAGTCTGTTGGTTGACTGTTACGTTGCAATCTTAGAGCCCCAGTTGCCTAAACAGTGAACCATTAAAAAAAAAATTCTGAGCGTCACCTTATTGGTGCGCAGGTAGGCCAGAAAGTGTGGAATCGCTATTTCTTCAAAGAAAAGAGAGCACTGCATCCCTCGGGGTCGTGTCATTAACAAAATGTCCAACAGGAAAAAACTGTTCTCAACTCAACCTCAAAGCAGATGTTTGCCCTCGTCCAATCTGTTCAAACGTCAAATGAAATTAATTGTCAAGTCCTTAGATCAGCAGCCAGAACCTTGGGCATGAGCTTGATTTATAAATACTTGGGTTGAAACCCTAATTAAAGCAGCTACAAACGGGCCAGTTAGCGGCAGCTGTCACAAGTGGCACAGAACGGCATCCGTGTCGAGCAAATGATCTAACTCATCCGGGCAGTGGAATGGCTGTGGGCTGGTAGCTTTCGCCTCTGATCGTATTGATGTTCTATTAACTGACAAGAGGCAAAAGCAGGCAGGGGCTCGGCAAAAGCCCCTCTTTCTGCCTGAAAGACAGCTATAGTTCCCTTTATAATTGCGTTCTTTGCTCGCCTTCATGTTGTGTTTTTTTGGGAACAGGCTTATCAGCACAACAGGCTCAAGCCTGCAGCAAAATAAAAAAATAAAAAAGACTCTTGTTGTCATCCAATCTGCTTTCATTGGGAAAAGCGCTTACAGCAGGAAAAACACGAGTGCTGATTCTTCAGCTTGTGCATCCCTGACCTATGAAAGCAGAGCTTATTCAGTCATTCTCCCGCTGAAAAGCTCCGCACAGCGGGGAAGGCTTGTCTATTTAACCGCCTTTCACATGCACGCTGCTTTGCCAACCAAGGTCTTTTGCTATTCACTTGATACCCTCTGAAAACTACGAGGCTTAAACTTGAGTACAAAATGTAGCTACAGTATTTTAGTTAATAGTTAAATTATTTGTATGAGTGTGCTGCAGGCACTTTGAATCATGATACCATCCATCCATTTTCTATACCGCTTTGTCCCCACGAGGGTCGCGGGCGTGCTGGAGCCTATCCCAGCTGTCATCGGGCAGTAGGCGGGGGACACCCTGAACTGGTTGCCAGCCAATCGCAGGGCACACAGAGACCAACAACCATTCGCACTCACACCTAGGGACAATTTGGGGTGGTCATTCATCCTACCAAGCATGTTTTTGGGATGGCAATTATGGGAATTTGAGCTACAAACAGAAGGAACAGTAGTTATACAGTGCTTAAACACTTGTTGGTACTTCTTAATGCACATTCTACACACCCGCTTTTCTATAGTACGTATTGGCCCTGATAACGTCACGGCCCAGATGGCCTACAAATTAATCAATAGGGTTTCAGTTCAGAGAAGCAGTAAGGCATAGCCCGGTACGACCACAATTAATCGGACAAGAAAGCACATATATATTTGTGGAACTATAGCTTGATTTAGTTGTTTGTGGTACACACTATTCCAAAGTTCCGTTCTCTGAAATGGCAAAAAGCACACGAATGTTGTTGTACCTCATTTTAACAATCTTCCCTTTTTGTACCAAATGCAGGTTTAAAAGTGGAGTACAGTAAAACCTCCGCTATCTATATAATTGACGCACCCCCAAAAATGTATTTATTGCCATGATATAGTTTTTTAGATCACGTTTACCTAGCTGCTACAACTATTACCACATCCGGAAATATTTCTTGGACTCTCACCTTGGTGAAACAAAGTAAACTGTAGTGCTTGGTGCCACGTCAGTAAAGCAGGAAGAGTGCCAGTTTCGCTTGCACTAATGATGTTTACACAGCTCGCCATCAGTCACCGTAACCCAGAAATAGTGGTGAAGGCGTTTTGTCTGCGCGCTCAGATGCCGACATTTAGTGCAAAGATTTTTTATTTTCCGAGCGCCGTTTTGGAAAAGGTTGTGGTCGGATTGTGTGCTTGATTGTCCATTGTTATCCACTGCTGGCTTTTTACTCCTCCTCCTTCTCGGCTGTCCCACACACTCGGCCCTCCCCCTCCCTGTGCGCTTTTCTGTTTGCTCTTTCTTCCCGTGCTCCTGCCAGTAACGGCCTTAACCGTTTGGCTTCCTGTCAAAGCAGGGGCCTTTTGTGGCTCTGTCACAAATCTGCCAGGAAAAACAGAAACCATCTGTTCAGGCCTTAGCCGAAGCAGCGACGAGGGTGTAAATGCACAAATTTAGCCGTGGCCCTCAGTCGTACCCGTGCGCTCGGAACCTTCGAGCATTCCCACTTGGCCTTGCGACCGGCAATCAGGCTATAGATGAATGGAACCTCATCAAGTCTAATGGTCAAAAACAAGAGATTTTTTATGTCAGCGTCATTTAACATGGTGTGACTCACCCCTTGATGCAAATGCTTCTTTAAATACTTTTTGTGTGAGTCATCCCCATCACTCCTATTCCATTTGCAATCCAAGTCCTTGCTCAGTTTCTCAGCCCTGTCTTTACGGAGTGGAAACATTGGCACACTTGAATCCCGCACTCCTTGAATATGTCACACATCTGTTTATTTGAAGGCAACCATTTTAAGTGGCAATAAACGAATGGAATGGAAGCTCTGAGTGTCGTGTTAGACGAGTAAGCCCTTTCTATGTAGGATAATCCACCGACCAGAAAGCTCCTGCAGATGGGAAGCGCTGTAAAAGGCCTCATAATGCCGAGCTTATGTTGTCACTATTTCATGTTCTGCCGAGTGGCAGCACACTCTGTACCGTGCTGGTCTTATTTAGTGGACGGGCGTGGGGAATTATAGCCCAGCAAGCCAAGGCCACTCTGGATTGCTCTTCTTTCCGCTTACCCATATACCAATGTAATGTTTTTGTCGCCTAAAAAAGATGTCTGTTACACTATTTTAGCATACACACATTTAGTATCCAGCAGCCTTTCAATCTGGGCAGCTGTTAATTCCCATTCAAGGGCTCAAGTTCATGCCCAGTGCAATAGTACTCGACACGGTGTGAATGATGAAGCAGCGTGACCTTGCCCCTTTGTTTGCCAAGCTGTTGTTGAAGCCGTGTAGCTGTCGGCCTCCAGCAAGGAGGCAGAAAGGCACCGCCGAGAAGAGTCCTTATGGCGCGTGCGCACGCCGCCGCTCGACACTTTTGATCTGCACATTTCAATTAGATGTCACATCAGGACGCCTGCCTTCCTTCCCTCACTTAGCACCTGAGTCCTGTCTGCCCCATGCAGCTGGCCATATTGAAGTTAAAGGAGACTAGAAAATCACTGCTAACTTGTTTCTACTTGGTTACCACATGCACAAATGCAATGCTGGCCAAAGAGGAGGGATAAATAGACAAGAAGGTTTTGTCGTACAGCTCAACATCCTTTTGTCATACACAACATTCATTTCAAGCAGCCTTGTCTTTCCATTTCCATCCATTCATCTATTCCAAATCCAGCTTGCAAAAAGTAGCTTTGAGCTAGGGGAACTTTAGAGCCTCTACTTTCTTGTAAACAGAGCAGCAGCAAGTGTTTGCAACGTGCCTGAGAAAAGAAAGTCCTCTTGGCATTGTAAGCATAAATTCGGCTGCTGTGAGGGGAGATCTTATTAAACTAGCCTGAGTCCACTAAGCGAGTAATCATTTTCTGCCAATCAAAGCAGCCGTAGAGAAAGCATGAATTCACTCTCTCGCGTCTGCTACTCATAACATGGAACGGCATTTAATGAGCAACCACTGACCAATCTCCCCCCCAATGAATTCTCACAATAAACAAGACATCAGCTTGCTCTCAGTAGTAGTAGTAGTAGTAGTAGTAGTAGTAGTACATTTCACTACTTTCACATTTCACAAAATAGGAATTTAGATGCATTGTTTTTCTTCATTCTTATAGTAAACATTTTCCGATTGCATGTTTTTAATAGATAAAATATGCTATACTAAGAGATGCTATACTATTGATGCACCCAAGAATCTATGCCTTTGCAAATCTTAAGTTTCCTCATTCGGCATTAAACCTTTGGAACGTTGTTGTTATTCTAGATGGCAAATGGAAAAACATTTGTGGACTTACAATACAGCCTGCAACCAAACAACGGCTCCATGAATTTAGAATTGTGGGAGGGGGCGTCTTGAGTCAAGTGGGAAAATAGCTCGAGACACACAGGCAACATGCTTGTTTTACGATCTGCAGTTAATATATACAGGCGGTGCTTTATTGTCCATGATTGCAAGTGTTAATGTTTCATTTGGGTATTGAGTTCCTGATGGACCTTTCTGCAGGCTGGATTTATTTGCTTGCGAGATGGCCTGGCCGAATGTTTGATTAAAGTTCAATTGACTTTTCCAGTGAAGGGGCGAGGAGCCATTTCACTCCCTATTTGTAGCTCCAAAGTGCTGCCTGACATGTTCTTTTGTTCGCATTCAAAGTGCTGCCACCCAGGCAGCCAGCAGCGCACTGATCCTAATATGCTCGCATTCACTCAGCCTTCTCGGCTAATCCGTGAACAGACAGGGCCACGGCACAAACATGCCCAAGCCAGCCACAAATCCTGGCATGGACTGAACTGCTGCGGTTCCTCATATTGACAATTCTGTATTCTTCATAAGTGTTGTTTGTTTTGTTTTGTTCGCCATCTTGACGCTACTTGTATTCTATTTCAGGGTGAGCTGATTACCTTCTACTACTATTGGAAGAAGACCCCAGAGGCGGCCAGCTGTCGAGCCCATCGCAGACATCGCCGCCAACCAGTTTTTCGGCGCATCAAGACACGAACGGCTTCGACTCCTGTCAATACGCCTTCCCGTCCACCCTCTAGTGAATTTTGTACGTATTTTAGACCCTCTAACAGGCACACACGCGGGTGTGTGGCCACAGACCTCGTATGCACCGGTGATAGGTATACAATGTGTGCTATCCTCTCGTCTTCCAGTGGACCTCAGTTCAGCCAGTGAAGATGACTTTGACAGCGAGGACAGTGAACAGGAGCTGAAGGGCTACGCCTGCCGCCACTGCTTCACGACAAGTAAGCCGCCGCCGTCATTCATTTATTGGTACTTGCCGGGAAGGTGTCGGCTTCGCACCGCTTACCGCCGCGCTGTAAGACAGATGGGCATCAGATGAAGTTGAGACTAATTTGATCAAATCAGACATGAGGCCAAAGCTCAATCGCTCACCACCTCATTATCCATCGCCTCTCGACTCGCAGCTGGCTCCCGTTTGATCGCACGCAGATTAACGCTGCCACAATGAGGGTTGCCACTAAGTCGATCTCGCAGCTTTACAGATCTCATTAGTATTGTCATTACTGACAATTTGTCACGTCTTTGTCTTGTTTATGCTTCACGCTGCTGTTAATTTTTTTTTCCCACTCCTTCAGCTTCCAAGGACTGGCACCACGGAGGAAGAGAGAACATCTTGCTGTGCACAGACTGCCGCATTCACTTCAAGAAGTACGGAGAGCTGCCTCCCATCGAGAAGCCTGTGGACCCACCGCCATTTATGTTCAAACCTGTCAAAGAGGAAGAGGATGGGCTCAGCGGCAAGCATAGCATGAGGACCAGACGGAACCGAGGCTCGGTGCGTCATCTTAAGCCAACTTAACATACTTTGTCTGAAAGTGTTATTCGTTTTAGCTCTCCGACATGAGGTTCATATGATCCACTTGTTGTCAATAGATGTCAACACTACGTAGTGGTCGTAAGAAGCAAACAGCCAGTCCCGATGGCCGAGCCTCGCCTATCAATGAGGATCTGCGCTCAAGCGGACGTACTTCGCCCAGTGCTGCAAGTACTGACAGCACCGACAGCAAGACGGACACCATGAAGAAGCCCAGCAAGGTAAATGTGGAGCAGACAGCCTTCAACTTGTTTCTTGAATATCTAATCATGCCTGTCCATCTGTGGCCCCAACAGAAGATTAAAGAAGAGGCTCCTTCACCCATGAAGAATGCCAAACGGCAGAGAGAGAAGGGAGCTTCGGACACGGAGGAACCCGAGCGGGCCTGTGCCAAAAAGTCCAAAACACAAGTGAGTTGCGCTAGTTGTTTGTCTCATCCGTATGTGCATGAACCTCTGGGGCTCATGATTCTCTATTTCCTCCTCCTCAGGAGCTCAGTCGACCAGACTCCCCCTCCGAGTGTGAGGGAGAAGGTGAGGGCGAGGGTGAGAGCTCCGATGGACGCAGTATCAATGAGGAGCTCAGCAGCGATCCTAAGGACATTGACCAGGACAACCGTAGCTCTTCTCCAAGCATCCCCAGTCCCCGCGACAATGAGAGTGACTCGGACTCTTCTGCCCAGCAACAGCAGCTCTTGCAGAGCCAGCACCCTCTGGTCATCCAGTGTCAGCCAAGCACCTCATCAGCTGCTCCCCCTGCACCGCCACCGCCTCCTCCCGCAGCCTCGGCCCCTTCACTGCCCCCACAGGTCTCCCCTACGGCGGCCTCCGCCTCTCTGCCACCTCAAGCGGGCCCCATGGCTCTCATCCAGTCGGGAGCCTCCCTCCATCCTCAAAGGCTCCCCTCTCCGCATTCACCACTGACTCAAGCCCCACCTCCAGGTCCCCCGGTGCCACCGCCGTCATTACCCGGCTCGCATCACAGCCCCATGCCGCATCCGCTGCAGCCCGGCCCCCCGCACATGCCTCACCCTCACTCGCTGCCTGCCCAGGGCTTCCCTGTCAGTCAGTCTCAGGTCCCGCCCCCGCCAATCTCAGGCCAGTCGCAGCCAAGGCCGCACACCCCGCCCTCTCAGTCGTCTTCTCACAGCGGAGGACAGCCTCCCCGGGAGCAGCCGCTTCCACCTGCCCCTATGTCAATGCCTCACATCAAGCCCCCACCGACAACACCTATCTCCCAGATCCCCACCCCACAGTCCCACAAACACGCGCCGCACGTGTCGGCACCTCCATTCCCGCAGATGCCTTCCAACCTGCCTCCGCCTCCCGCCCTCAAGCCCCTCAGCTCGCTATCCACCCACCACCCTCCGTCGGCGCACCCGCCTCCGCTTCAGCTCATGCCTCAGGGGCAGCAGCTTCAGCCTCCCCCAGCGCAGCCTCCGGTTCTCACCCAGTCCCAAAGCCTCCCTCCATCATCCAGCCACCAGCCTCCTTCAGCTCCTCCGCTGCCGCCCTCTGTGGGGGCGTCGCACCCCAATGGGCCGCCACAGCTGCCCTTCTCCCCTCATCCTTACAGCACAGTTCTACCTCCAACTGGCCCCTCCGCGTCCTCATCAAACTCTATGCCGGGCTTGCAACCTGTATCTTCCTCCGTCCCACCCTCCTCCATCTCCATGCCGCTCCCTGCGTCCGTCGCTTGTGGCGGCTTGGGCACAGGGCTCCCGCCCGTTCACATCAAAGAGGAGCCGCTGGACGAGACGGAAGAGCCTGAGAGCCCCCCGCCCCCACAGAGAAGTCCTTCCCCCGAGCCCACCGTCGTCAACACGCCGAGCCATGCCAGCCAGTCTGCACGGTATGCTTTCCTCTCCACTCCAATGCAGATTTTGATACGATATGGTTGCATCGCACAAGCTCAGATTTTTTCATATTACTTTGGCAATGACTCGGAACGTGTGCGACAGCAGTTAGTCTTTAGAATTTACTGTTCTTCAACCTCAGTCATTTCGAGCCACAATTGGCTGCTGGCTGGAAATTATGTAAGAGGAGCAGGAAGATAATCTCCGTTGGAATGTTAGTTTGTATTTTGTGTCCTTGAGTGCTTCTGAAACTGCCAGGCAAACGAATGCGAATAGACGCAATCGTTCAGAGTGGAATATTTTATTTGAACGCAAGTAAAGCTGTTTATTTGTATTTTGGTGGTGTGCCAACGAGGATAAACTTGATGAACAAAACAACACAATCAACGTTTATGGATTGACCAGCGGGGATTGAGGTGGGCTAGTTCTGTCACTGCTCCTAATCTTGATTTTATTTCCTTTTGTTTGTGAACACAGGTTCTACAAGCATCTGGACCGCGGTTACAACTCATGCGCAAGGACCGATTTCTACTTCACTCCTTTGGCCTCGTCCAAACTGGCCAAGAAACGAGAGGAAGCTGTGGAGAAGGCCAAGAGAGAAGCAGAGCAGAAAGTGCGGGAAGAGAAGGAGAGAGAGAAAGAGAGGGAAAAGGAACGGGAGAGAGAGCGGGAACGAGAAAAGGAGGCCGAGCGAGCAGCGGTGAGTTGGCGTGCTTGTTTTACTTTGGGGCCATTTCCTTGTGAACGCTTTGGAAACACGGATGCTCTCGCCTCACAGAAAGCCTCCTCTTCGGCCCACGAGAGCAGAATGGGCGAACCGCAGATGGCCGGGCCCGCCCACATGCGTCCCCCCTTTGACGGACCCCCCACCACTATTGCAGCCGTGCCTCCGTACATCGGGCCTGACACCCCTGCCCTGCGCACCCTGAGCGAATACGCCCGCCCTCACGTCATGTCCCCCACCAATCGAAACCACCCCTTCTTTGTGTCCCTCAACCCCGCAGACCCACTGCTGGCCTACCACATGCCCGGCCTCTACAACGCCGACCCGGCCATGCGGGAGCGCGAGTTGCGAGAGCGGGAGATGCGCGAGCGGGAGATTCGCGAGCGGGAGCTGCGGGAAAGGATGAAGCCCGGTTTTGAGGTCAAACCTCCCGAAATGGACACGCTCCACCCTTCCACAAACCCCATGGAGCACTTTGCCCGGCACGGGGCCATCACGTTGCCTCCCATGGCCGGCCCTCACCCTTTCGCCTCTTTCCACCCGGGCTTGAACCCGTTGGAGCGTGAGCGGCTGGCCCAAAACCTACAGCTGAGGCAGGACATGAGCTACCCGGAGAGGCTGGCGGCGGAGAGACTCCACGCTGAGAGGATGGCCACCGTGGCCAATGACCCCATCGCCAGGCTCCAGATGTTCAACGTCACGCCGCACCACCACCAGCACTCGCACATCCACTCCCATCTGCACTTGCACCAGCAAGACCCCCTTCACCAAGGTAAAATAAAGTCCTGCTTATACACAAACATTACATCCCATTCTCAAAGTATTTTCAAAGCGTTTTCTTTTGGCCTAAACTTTTAAATGCACAACTTAATTCGTTGACTGTTTCATTAACTTTGTGCACAACTAGCTGTTCTCCAGCTCCATAACTTCTGCAAAATTCACAACAGATATTTCATTCATCAAAAGTTTCAAAAACATCCAACTGGAGTTTGGAGTTTTGAGGTCAAATTTAGATCCCCGTAAAGGTCCCAGGTCTCCTCATTTGACACTGATTCGCAATGTAAAATATTCCTCACGACATCTTCTCAATGAATGGGTTAATTCATGTTCTAGCTAGATTTACTGTATTTTAAAGCCCTAGAGACATCCCTTTTTTTTTTTTCAATTAGAACGGAATTTGATAGAATGTATAAAGAGAACACATTTGCCGCATTGGAAATTAAAAATGGACACCGATTACTAAGAATAAAACTAAAATTAAATGCCAGTTTATCGATCGGGTTCCGCACGCAGCCACACTGGTGGCGCCATTACTGTGACGTCACAAGTTGTACATCCGGATCTCAACAAACCCAAACAACATGGCAGATGATAGCGACAGCTCCGTTTCTAGCGGCAATATTAGCATCATTTTATCCGTTTCAGAAACCTCTTTTGACGCAGAATATGATGAATCTAGCAGTTCACTTGGGCTGAGCTGAGCACGTTTTCTGAATTGTGCCCCTCCCGTCACTCTGGTTAGGTTGGCATAGTAAAAAGTGCTCTTGGGTGCTTTAGAGTGCCGAGTTGATCTCGGCACATGAAGAAATGACCACACGCAACGTGTGGTTTAGGTTTTTTGCGCTTTTTTAATTTTATTGCTTAAATCGCATTTTATCGACGAGCTGAGCACGTTTTCTGAATTGTGCCTCTCCCGTCACTGTGGTTAGGTTGGCATAGTAAAAAGTTCTCAGGGGGCTTTAGAGTGCCGAGTTGACCACTGCGCATGAAGAAATGAACATCTGCAGCGTTTGGTTTAGGTTTTAGGCACATTTTTAATTTTATTGCTGAAATCGCATTTTTTCGACGAGCTGAGCACGTTTTCTGAATTGTGCCCCTCCCGTCACGCTTCGACATACTTTTCAAAGTCTCAAAGTCTCCTTTATTGTCAATTCCTCCGCATGTCAAGACACACAAAGAGATCGAAATTACGTTTCTCACTATCCCAGGGTGACAAGACAGAGTTCACAACGCACATACAAGTAAACAACACAGGAAAAATAAAACAAGAAGTCAACATCAAGAGTGATAGCACGCTAGCCGCTCCCGATGCACAGCAGGGTCCGGAAAGATGACAGTCAACCAGGCCACTGTGAACACGAGCACACAGCAGGCACGCACTGTCAGGTTCGTGGATCCTATCAGACGAACGCAACCCATCTTGTCGTCCCGCAAACGAACGTACGCCAGGAGAATGGAAGGCACGGCTGGGCGAGCTGGGTTGGCCGCAAGCCTGGCCCGATGTCTCTGCGCTGGCCCCTCTTCTCTTTTTGTTCACATTCACTGAAGCTAAACGCGTACAACTTGAGACGTCATGAGACTTCACTTCCGGCTGGCGGCTCGGTGCAGTCAAACTAGTCTGCGCGGCAAATTTAAATTATATTTTTCAGAGCAACAGTTTCCTTTTCGTTGTTTCGATCGTCAGTTTATATTTGTAAGCCCATAAGCTAACTAAAACCGATTTATACATATACCGGTGTCTCTGGGCCTTTAATGTTGGTTATTATAGTCATGACATTGACATTGTTTCAGATAAAATTTACATCACTCATATTTT
This sequence comes from Syngnathus floridae, assembly GCF_059516105.1. Classification (NCBI taxonomy): domain Eukaryota; kingdom Metazoa; phylum Chordata; class Actinopteri; order Syngnathiformes; family Syngnathidae; genus Syngnathus; species Syngnathus floridae. Next base: position 21,843,022 of record NC_142414.1, on the reverse strand, counting down.
CATTGACCTCTTTTATTATGACTTATTGCAAAGTCTGCCCGGTTCAAAAATTATAAACTAATTATTATAGTTTGTGATTTACAAACAAAATCAGAAAAATGTGTATTCCAAGCAGTCATGATGCTTCCTTTGAAAATCACTGCAAGTGATAATTAATGATAGTGCTTAGACCTAAGGAGTTGTATGGAACATATTGTTTTAAACACTTATTTTTTAGTTGCCTTCAAATAAATACAGATAAAGATAATGTTTTGAGCTGATGAAATGATTTTGTTTTCATAGTAGAATGTTTTAGCTTCACTTTGCACTGCTTTTCTGTACAGTAACAATAAGAGGCAAAACAAAGTAATGGCAATGAATAACAATTTGTGACTTTGTATGTTGAATTCCCATGTTACCTTGAACGTAAGGCTCTGACACCCAGCAGGTGGTGGTGAATGTCTTGTGTGTCCTCCAGGTTCGGCGCCCCACCCCCTGGCCGTAGATCCCCTGGCAGCCGGACCGCACCTGGCTCGCTTCCCTTACCCGCCCGGCGCCATCCCCAACCCACTCCTTGGACAGCCGCCGCACGAACACGAGATGCTACGCCACCCGGTCTTCGGTAGGCAACTCTTAACCCCTCATTAGGGTACAGTCAAAGAAGCCTAACTCGCTGACCCAACTCATTCAAAACTAAACAAATGCACCTTTCATCAAAAAAAAACAAAAAACATTTCCTGCAATTTTGCAAGCCTAAGTAAGGCTCGCATGTAGCCAATTCATCAATCAGGATGTTGAAATGTTTGTTGCGCGCAGGAGCTCCGTATCCGCGGGACCTGCCCCCGCCTATGTCGGCAGCCCACCAGCTGCAGGCCATGCACGCCCAGTCGGCCGAGCTCCAGAGGCTGGCCATGGAGCAGCAGTGGCTCCACGGCCACCATCACATGCACGGAGGTCCGCTGCCCGGCCAGGAGGACTACTACAGGTCAGGCCAGAAGCAATCGTAGATTCTTTTCTGCACAATCACTCTGTCTCACACGTCTCGTGCCTTTTATTTTTGTCCTTCAGCCGACTGAAGAAAGAGAGTGACAAGCAGTTGTAACGTGTTGAGGGAGCTGGCAGGAAGCTGAAGAATGCAAAAAGGCCAAGTGGATCCTATGCTTTATATTTTTATCCCCCCCCCAAGACATTTCTTTGGTATATAGCCAGTAAACGTGACACAACATTCTGAAGACTCCTGCATGATAAGCTTCCCTGACATCTTTGTGTAGGTGCTAGAACAAGAAGACACACTGTGCTTATCCAAAAAACAATGTGGCCGCTTATGGAAAATAACAAGTGCTATCTTAAATTCAACATTTATTTTAATACGTTGTTGTTGTTTTTTTTTTTTAATCATTTGAAAAAGAGCTACCGCATGGAGTTTTTTTTCTTCCTTTTTTGGAATTTGTAAATAGTATATATAAACATATGATGATTATAATTATTATTATTATTACTAGGTGTGGACAAACCAGTTGTTTCAACATCCGCTGCAGTTGTGTTGATGCATTATCCCTTGTTTCAGAGGGGAGCACCATGGCATTATTCTTCTTATGATTTGAGCCATTTGAATTGTGACCTTGGTCTGACATTGCCGTGTTAGATTTAGTCCCAAGTAGCCCATGTGATGGTCCCCGCCCCGACCCAAAACCTGTCACACCCACTCATCACACACACACACGCCAGCTTTTTCAGAATGTGTCAACGCGGCATGTTGACCTTGAGACTTGAAACACTTGAAGCTTCAATTCATCCACGATGACAACTACAACGGACATTTGCACTGACATTTATTTTTATCCTCTCCCACCATTGTCATTTAAGCCCAATACAGCAACTAATATAAAATGACCTTTTTCTCAACAATTTGGACAGTGCCAAAAGTCTCTTTTTTTTATGCTAGGTGAATTTTATATATCACAGGAGCCCCGTAGGACTTTTAACGGTGGCGTCCTCTCCCGTCATGTTCACTGTGCTCTGCCAACATGCGACCATCAGGAAGCGTACGTGTGCATATGATTGTGTGTATGCTTATGATCGTGTTTGATTGTGTGCGTGTGTGTGTCTCACACTATTGTGCGCTTCAAGTTTTCCAACTCGATGCACGAAGACTGTTTGACTTGTCATGGATTTCAACAAAACTGTGGCTTATTCGTTTTTTATGATTTTCTTTTTGCCAAATGAAGAAACTACTCGCATTTAAATGACCATGTCATAGTTCCTCGGAGCACTATTTTTATGTTTTGCAAGCAGAAAGTCTTCTGACCTTCTCTTACTGACGCACTCTTCATCCTCCCGTCCTTTCCCAAGCGTCCTTTGCCTTTCCCGCCCTGTTTTTGTGTCTCCAAACCTTTGGTGTCCAGTGTTGTCAATGGTTTAGCTTCTCGTTTCAAAGCGGCAGCAGCAGAATGTCCGTTCTGACTGCCGAGATTTCTATATATACTGGTATCTTGAAGCTTATTGTATATATGAGTAGTCGCCATGGGATGACACAATGTAAACAAAAAGTAGAAAGAATAAGACAAATTGTGAGTCCTGTGTTCTCTCCATTTGAGTATTTTGTAATTTTTTTGAAAAATTTGTGGAATTAAAATAAACTTCTAAGTTACACCACAATTTATGACTCAAATTTGAATTGGTGACATATTACTAGTGAGGGTAACAACAATATCTATATTTTCTACTACGAGTTGGATCTTATGACTGACTTTGTATGACAAGGAGGGGTTGCCAATCACATTAATTCTCCAATTTCATATTCCCTGTTTGGCATGCACAAACTTGGTCAATAAAGCTCATTCTGATGACTGTAAAGAAATTTTAGGGTTGACTTAAAGTCAAACACTAGGCGCCATACCCAATAAGGCACCCCAACTGTGTGTGTGCGTGTGGCACAGTTCCACTATATGACTGATGTGTTATATTTCATTATGTTTACATATTTGTTTTTTGTATTTTTGTTCATTAAAAAACATTTTAGTGGTATTTTGTTGGAGGGGCTGGAACAGATTGATAACATTTCAATTCATTAATAAGCTTGTTCACAGAACAGAGTCAAGTGATTAAGTCACCACTGTACAATGAAACTATTTGGAGCGTAACAAGCTGAAATTTCTTTACGATTCTTTCACTGAGTCTCTTCTGATTATACCCCATTTAACACCTGAATATTAAATTCTTTGCTCCATGGGGAACTTATTGGAATGCGGATCAAGAATGTCTCGTTTTCACCTTCCTTCACAAGGCCTGAGCTTTTGAAAATGAGCTCTCGACAGCAGGTAGCAAATCTGCGAGCTGGATATTACGCCGCAGTGGCATAACAACGTCTAAGCCGTGCTAAGCTGAAAGAAACTTTCCTGATATCACGACGGGGAGTGATGAACCCGCAATCTAATGCTACCCGCCGCCATGGCAGCCTTTTTTTGGCTCTGACTGTACTCCTGCTCTGAAATGCCTTTCCTCAAGCAAATGGAGGCTGGCTGTTCTGTCCTCGCAGTGAGGAGGTGCTGCTTGCTGTTACCGCCGCCGCCGCCTCAGTTCCTCGTGATTAGACAACACAACGTCAGGGCCAAGCGCTGGCTGGTTGAATAATTCATCTCCCCTCCTCCTCTTCCACGTTGGGGATGGAGCGACTGCGACTCGTGTCAAGTCAAATCCCTCTCATGACGCTGTGTGTACCCCTCAGGCGGTCATGCAGGGATACATCAACTCAAACACACACACACAAAATGTACCAGTTGTGTCTGAACCGCAGTATCATCCCGCCGTCTTTCCCACATTGCGTGCTACTCGGAAAAGCCGCTGTGTTCTTTCAGCAGGTAGCAGCCGCCATGTTTCTCAAACCGTGTTGTTGAATCAGAGGAAACGTGCCTCTGCTGTTTTTCTGAGCTAGATAATAACACAACACGCTTTAGAGAGGCTCACTGCTGATTTCCAGCTCGGCCTATTTAGACTGTCTCCCACCGAGATTGGAGCAGCTGCTTTTGCAAACTCGGGAACGTAGTGGTTATGTGAACTGTCGCTTTGTTAAGTGAGTGCCTCTGTGGAAATGTGATGCTCGCAAGTCAAGGTAATTCAACAAATACAAATTGCAGGGACACTAGAATACATTAATGTGCCTTTTTTCCAGGAATGGGGCCAGTTTGTGCATTTCAGCAGCCCTGCTAGGAGGAAACGAGCATTTATATTTCTAGCAAAGGTTTGACGTGATGTTTCCTGTAAAGTGATAACTACACAGGGGAAGTTGCAGGATGGTAAAATACTTAAATTGCTACCTTGCACTCTGGCGCACATTCCCTTATAAATCTGTGTCTGTTCTATTGTAGCCATGGAAACATACGTCATGTCCTAAAAGTAAACAACTTTTGGCCCAGAATTGAGCCAGAAGTGTCTCTGCTGGGCCTATTCTTTGTCTTCCTGCAACTCCTTCTTTAGGAGCTTCCAGCTTTGCCCTTTCAGTTCTTGCCTTCCCTTCTGCTCTTCCAGTCCTTATTTGAGCTCTTTCTCTTGTTCTTCCTCCTCGTGCTACAGCTCATTTCTTCAAGGCTGCTGAACTCACTTCTCAGATGCATTTGTTTGATAGCTACCCAGCCATTTTCATTTGCTATGACAGTCATTCTATTGCCATGTAACATTGTTCACTGTGCGTGTGTTTGCGAGAACGCCTGCTATGTGTTGGGACCTGGTCTACAATTCTCATACGTCAAATAATATCTTGCTCCAGCATTCCCATCCTAGCCTGTGTCCTCACCCGTATGTCAACCGAGTGTGGTCACTAGCCCGCTTCGTGCATTCCTCACCCAGCAGATCTCACGAACTCCCACGCACTCCTCTTCCTTCCACTCCTCCTCGTCTTTCTCCTCTTTCTTTCTGTTGGTTGATTTTGGAGGGAAGAGACCGCAAACGAAGCAGACAGGCTTAGTTCAATAAAGCGTAGCAGGTTGGCTTGTTGGCAGCAGGCGAGACTTGCAGGCTCCTCTTTAATGCCTTGTCATAAAACATGCAGCTGGCAGAGACTTCACGTTCAATGAGGCGGAGTGTCCTCCTGAATGTTTGTGTGTTTTTTTAATTCAAGACATAGATGTTTTTTACGAATGCACAAAATGAGCTGTGCATGAACATCACCTTGTTCAAAGAACAAAACCAACACAATGCATGAACTCGCAACAAATTACATACTGGCAAATCAGAAGCTACACGACACAACAGGTTTGTTCGGACCTCCTCAGTGGGGGCTCTGTCGAACCCCTGAGGCCATCTCACCGAACCCCTAGGGTTCGATCAAACCCAGGTTAAGAAACCACTGGTCTATGCCATTGGTTGCCTTCAGTCCCACAGTCTCCCATCATACTTTGGGTGTCATACCTGCCGTGGGAGCTTCATAAAGGCCGCTTGTCATAAATCGATCAGAGCCTGTACATCTTCTCCCCCTCCACAATTTCCTCAGCTCAGTCTACGGCCTGTCAGTTAGCCACCTTTTGCAATAATACTGCTGACACACCTGGGGGTAGGCATGGCATGGTAGTGGGGGGCTGCAGAAGGTACAATGAGCCCCCCCTTCCTAGCTTGTTTGTGTAATGGCTGTGCAGGTGTGATAGATGGCATTGCCAAAACATTTAGCCGCTGCACCGAGAGGCTGTCCGCTGTTTCTTGACTCAGATGGATTGGCCATTGTTTGGTCCCTCTTTACCTCCAAGTTGTAATTTAGCTCCAATGTGAGGCCATGGAGGACAGTGTGCGTGCAATGCTGCCTGATAAATCCACCACATTGAAAAGTTCTTGTGGGCACCAAAAGAAGATATTTGAATCTATTTTAGCCCTTTTAAGCACCCTTGAGCTACATTGTAGAATTTCTAACTGGTGAGGGATACCCTGCCTCCCATTCCAATTCAGTTGGAATAGGCTCAGCTCACTGTGGATCCTCATGAGTGTTAGAAACTGCATGGTTGTCAGCCGACCCAGGACACACACACCATAGACAAGCATTCACAATTGAGACTAGAGCAGTACAAGACCATGTACTGTAAGGCTTTTTTTATGGAAAAAGTCCATGTATAGTAAAGCTTTTTTTTAAATGAATAAAGACCATGTACATTAAAGCTCTTTTTAGGATGAGAAAAAGACCATGCATGTATAGTAAGGATTTTTTTCTATGGAAAAAAAAAAAGACAATGTATAGTAAACCTTAACCTGAACAAAATGAGTGGAGTAAAAAAAAAAAAACAAAAAAAACATGATTTGCATGACTTTCTTTAGTGAAAAAATGACCATGGAATGTGAGCACTGTTCGGAAAGTTAATTTTCTACACCAACTATTTCAAAGTTCAGTTCAAAAATTTTAAAAATAACTTAAGTTCATAGTTCATAATTGAAATTTTATTACCTAACTTTATTGTTCCAAAAATGAAAAGTTCATAGTTTTCTTCATTCAATCAAAAAAAGAAAAAAAAAAAAAAGTTGCTCTGAGCTGTTACTCTCTGGCATTTTCTCATTGTTTTCACCCATTCCATTACCCCTAGCATCCAGGTGCTTTCACCTTACAAGAGAAAATTACTTGAATTGTCTTTTTCTTTATTGAATTGAAGAATGTGCAAACACAAACAATCTGCTGAAAGTGCCAGACTAAGGTTGGAAACAAAGGATGTAGCAATGAAATAGCAATGTGCAAAACATTTAAAGTAACATTCTATTTGCTTTAACTAATTTTTGTTTTGCAGTGAATGTATTTCTTAACTTGTTTGCCCAAAGAACCCAATGTGATTGAAATCATAATACATCACATTTTGCATTATGCGTCAACTTTTGGCAGTATGTTCATTGCTCTGCAGCAGCCTGGAGGTGCTAGGAGGTGTTCCAGTTGATGGTTTATCCCCAAGCTAAGCCCCCACCACCACCAGACAGCTCCTGCATCCCCTCTCCCTGTAAGCCTTCCCCTCCGGTGGCTGACTGGCTGCAGATTTAATGGACTTAGCAGCTGTTGAGGAAACACAACGAGGCCTTGCGGCATATGCTCTGCTGACAACAAAGAACAGAGACACACGCGTACACACCGTAAAGTATGCTGCCACAGAAGCTATAGTTGTCCATTAAACTAACTTGCAACCCGTTTTCCTTCACTTTCTTATGTTATACATTCTTACATATGTGCTGCATTCTTATATAGTTGTCACTGCAACTATGATCGGAGGTGTACGTCTCGGTGTGCCCTGCGATTAGCTGGCAAACCAGATCAGGGTGTCCCCCAAACTAGACTTGTGCACGCCCGCGACCCTCTTGAAGAGAAGTGGTTTGGAAAATGATTTAATTAATGATTCCTAACTCGTGTGCCATTGGAATTATTAGTACGTGTATATTATAAGAAATTATTGCACATAATTTACATTCATATTTTAAAATTCAAATTATATCTAACCTCATCTTCAAATTACGTACCCCAACCATTTCTTTTAAAACTGAGATGTGGCTCTTGACAGTAAAAGTTTGACCATGCCTTCTTTACCTAACTGCATTGATACTGGGTTTAAAATTTGGTGTATACAGCCCTCTAGTGGATGATTGCCTGATGAGAGCTCAGCATCAGCTGTCATGCGATCTTTGGATGCTTTAAGGCAGTGTTTCCCAACCTTTTTTCATTCATGGCACACCTTTTCATTGGAAAAAATATCGAGGCACACCACCAACAAAAATCTGTTAAGTGTTACACCAGCTTCTATATTAAAATCAGTTATATTACAACAAAAGACGTAAAGTTCTATTCCTATATATGTTTGAAGAGTCGAATAATTGAATACAAATAAATACTAAATATTCTTTAAATTGTATTTCTTTTGTAATTGAAAGTGACAGTTTTTGAAAAAAGGTTTTAGACAGAGTAAGGAATAAACTATTGAGAGTGATTGTGATCAAAATCCAAAAGAATCAATATGGCTTTGTTTACTGTTTTAGACTAGCTTTATAAGATATTGCAACATTAAGAAGAAAGTCACTTTTAAAGACGCTCTGCTGTTCTGACAGCGGCTGAGTGGCTATCACAGTCGAGGTGTCGACAGTCGACTTGACTGTGTATTTTACGTTGGTGAAATATCCAAGCCATTTGGGCTCCTAAAGTGATTGGTTCTTTTTTCGGTTCATATGACTTCAACCAGTAGGTGTCGGTAATGCGCATTGAAGCTGGTGCCACCGCGCCGTAAATCAAAACGAAGAAGACAATGACGTAACTTCCCGTTCACCAACTGAACGGAGTGAACGAGTCAGTGAGTGAGTGATTTGCATTTCCAGTTGATCGCCTGAACGGCTCAGTGAGGGAACGAATCCTGACTTTCCCGTTCGCGAACGAGTTAATGGGTGAACTGCCTTCCCGTTCATCAACGGATCAGTCAGTGAATGTGTTGCGTCTCCTGGCGTGAACTATGTAAGCCAGAATGGCGATTTACGATTTGTCAAGGAAAGAAAGAACCACACACTGAAACACCACTTCTTTTATGCACGTTTTCTCCAAGCTAACGGCTAACTTTATTGCATAAAGGGATGCGCCGTTATGCACCCAAAGATTATGCTTCTCTTTGGGTAATCTTGATTTTATAACACATGTAGTAGTTTTTAAATAACGTGTATGCATATATACGCCTAAATATTGTTATCCAATATATCTACTGCAATTTCACAATTCGATTGCTCGTTTGAAATTTACTTTTATTATTATCATTTCAATAAACATTTATGCTAAAACTTGTCTGGTGTTTTATTCCTTGTTTTTATATTCGCCAATTAAAACATAAAAATCAGACATTTGGTTCACTGCTTTATATGACAACATGTGTAGGTACACTTCATGGACACTTCAATAGATACACTACACGAGGTAAAAAAAAAAAAAGAATAAATAAATAAAGGGTTAATTGCACAATAAAAGCACATCCAAGCATTTTCTCACAACTGGGACCGAACCAAGATCTTGCTGACTGAGAGCCCACATCACTAACCAGTCGACTGTTTAGACATGACAGGTTATGGTCGACTGCACTGTTTTGTACTAGTGGTGTGCATCACAGGCCAATAGGGAAAAAGCTTAAGTGAAAGTGAAAAGTGCCACACCCGCCCTCACCCCCATCTCCTGATTGGCTGTTTGAGCTGTGACATCACTTGGACACTCTATTAGGTACACCGCCATTTTCAAGTGTACCTAATAACAGGCCACTTTATTAGGGAAACATCATGGTCAAAGGTCACAGGTGTCAAGCTCTAGCCCTCGGGGCCGCGTTCCAACATGTTTTCCAAGTGACCCTCGTTAAGTGCACCTGCGTGAAAAGTTTTTGGTCACTTTCACGTTCCGCAGGAGCTAAAACTTTTCACGCAGGTGCACTTAATGACGGAATCACACGGACACTCCATTAGGTACACCGCCATTTTCCAGTGTACCTAATAAGGGGCCACTTTATTAGGGAAATATCATGGTCAAAGGTCACAGGTGTCAAGCTCTAATCCTCGGGGCCGCGTTCCAACATGTTTTCCAAGTGACCCTCGTTAAGCGCACCTGCGGGAAAAGTTTTTGGTCACTTTCACGTTCCGCAGGAGCTAAAACTTTTCACGCAGGTGCACTTAACGAGGGAATCACACGGACACTCCATTAGGTACATTGCCATTTTCAAGTGTACCTAATAACAGGCCACTTTATTAGGGAAATATCATGGTCAAAGGTCACAGGTGTCAAGCTCTAGTTATCGGGGCTGCGTTCCAACATGTTTTCCAAGTGACCCTCGTTACGCGCACCTGCGTGAAAAGTTTTAGCTCCTGCGGAACGTGAATGTGACCAAAAACTTTTCCCGCAGGTGCGCTTAACGAGGGTCACTTGGAAAACATGTTGGAACGCGGCCCTGAGGACTAGAGCTTGACACCTGTGACCTTTGACCATGATATTTCCCTAATAAAGTGGCCTGTTATTAGGTACACTTGAAAATGGCGGTGTACCTAATGGAGTGTCCAAGTGACGTCACAGCTCAAACAGCCAATCAGGAGGTGGGACTGAGGGCGGGTGTGGCACTTTTCACTTTCACTTAAGCTTTTTCCCTATTGGCCTGTGATGCACACCACTAGTACAAAACAGTGCAGTCGACCATGACCTGTCATGTCGAAACAGTCGACTGGTTAGTGATGCGGGCTCTCGGTCGGAAAGATCTTGGTTCGGTCCCGGGTGTGAGAAAATGCTTGAATGTGCTTTTATTGTGCAATTAACCCTTTATTTATTTATTCTTTTTTTTTTTTTTACCTCGTGTAGTGTACCTATTGAAGTGTCCATGACGTGTACCTACACATGTTGTCATATAAAGCAGTGAACCAAATGTCTGATTTTTATGTTTTAATTGGCGAATATAAAAACAAGGAATAAAACACCAGACAAGTTTTAACATATTTGTTTATTAAAATAATAATAATAAAATTACATTTCAACCCAGCAATCCAATGTGAAATTGCAGTAGATATATTGGATAACAATATTTAGGCGTATATATGCATACACGCTATTTAAAAACTACTACATGTGTTATAAAACCAAGATTACCCAAAGAGAAGCATAATCTCCCCGTAATTGCATAACGGCAATAAAGTTAGCCGATAGCATGGAGAAAACACGCATAAAAGAAGTGGTGTTTCAGTGAGTGGCTCTTTCTTTCCTTGGCAAATCGTAAATCGACATTCTGGCTTACATAATTCACGCCAGGAGGGAGGCGCAACACGTTCACTGACTGATCCGTTGATGCACGGGAAGGAAGGCAGTTGACCCATTGACTCGTTCGCGAACGGGAAAGTCAGGATTCGTTCCCTCACTGATCCGTTCTCGTGATGAACTGGAAATGCAAATCATTCACTCACTGATTCGTTCACTCACAGATTCGTTCGTTGTGAACGGGAAATGCAATTCACCACTCGTTCGTGAACAGGAAGTTACGTCATTTTCTTCTTTGTTTTGTTTTACGGCGAGGTGGCACCAGCTTCAATGTGCATTACCGGCACCTACTGGTTGAAGTCATATGAACTGAAAAAAGAACGAATCACTTTAGTAAATGATTCGTTCACTCACGTTCACTGAAAACAAAATCGTTCTTTTGAACGAATCGTTCACTCACGAGCCAACACTAACGGCAGCACACAAATAAACTGAGTATGTGCCGATGCCACAACATGAAATCCCAAGATTCTCCGATTTTACACGCATGCACGATTAGCAAGTGGCTGACCAGGCCTTGCGCTAACTGACCTGTGGTTTGGCGATCCTGTTTACAATGCGCTCGGTATTTAATGTTGGACAATTTCCCACGGCACAGCTGAACATCTCTCACGGCACACCAGTGTGCTGGTTGAGAAACACTGCTATAAAACACTAACCCTAGTTCTAACCCACTAACCCATCCATCCATCCATCCATCCATCCATCCATCCATCCATCCATCCATCCATCCATCCATCCATCCATCCATCCATCCATCCATCCATCCATCCATCCATCCATCCATCCATCCATCCATCCATCCATCCATCCATCCATCCATCCATCCATCCATCCATCCATTCATTTTCGGAACCATTTATCCTCACAATGTTCGCTTGCGTGCAGGAGCCTATCCCAGTGGTCTTTGGGCGGTAAGATGGTTACACCTATAGAGACTGGAAATTATGTCATTGTAGCCTTGAGGTGCGCTGTAGGTTTGTGGTCGCTTGATGGCGCCAGACTCAAATGTTGTTCTTACCCTCTGCATGGCATGAAGAGAACCGAGGAAACAGTAAATAGCACTGGTAGTGAATGAGCGAAGTGGTGAGGGACGGACAGATGGACAGAGGGACAGAAACAAACAACCATTCACAGCCATTTATGTCTACGGAGAATATGGAGTGGTAGATCGGCCTGCCATGCATGTTATTTTTTGGGATGTGGAATGAAACCAGAGTACCTGGAGAAAACCCACGCAGGCACGGGGAGAACAGGCAAACTCCACACAGGGAGGGCCGGAGCTTGAATCGAACCTGCAGCCTCTGAACTGTGGCGCGGACGTGCTAACCAGTCTCCCACCATGTCGCCCCATTTGCAATCACCTGGTTTTAATTTAGAAAAGAATGATCAACATTTCTGCCACATTTCCTGACATGTTACCAAAACTAGTAGATGAATCATACTGATACCTTTGTGTGTGTGTAAATTTTCTACACAGTCAAAAATGACCTTTGTGGAATAAAGGGATGGAAATAAACCAGTTTGCAACCTGGTTGTGTGCTGTGTGGTGTTGGTCACCCTGTAGAGCCATCAGAACAAAGTTAGCCATTTTGTCCTTGTCGTGTGTAAAATCATGTGTATCAGGCCTTTTGACATTGCATCCTATGTGGAGCTCTACTTTCTGATTTTAGTGCTTAAATCTCTCCATTGCATGTGTGTGTGTGTGTGTGTGTTTGTGTGTGTGCGTGTGCGCGTGTGTGTGTGTGTGTGTTGCGGATGACGCCGTTTTCCTGAGGCTGATCACCACGCTCTTCCCCACGTCCTGTTTTTGTCTGCGCCGCCGTCTGTGTGGAAGTTGTGTGGGCACCCTCTGGATTGCCTCACCGCTGAAGCATGCCGGACCCTGTTATCCGGCTATCCATCTGTCTTATTGATTTTCTCCCGCGTCCCCCATCAACACCCCCCTCTCACCCCCACCCTGTAGAGTTTCATCTTTCCTACACTTTTCTGTTGGGCGAGAGAGCGAGAGGGAGAAGGGGTGAGATCAGAGAGGAGGGGGATATTGGGGGGGCGGGGGGATCTGGCTTCTGTAGGATGGGTGGAAGAAGTTTGGGGAGGGTGGTACCTAGCTTTGACCAAGGATAGAGAGAGAAAGACAAGACTAGAGTAGGATCTCTCTCTCTCTCTCTCTCTCTCTCTCTCTCTCTCTCTCTCCCTCTCTCTCTCTCTCTCTCTCTCGCTCTCTCACTCCCTCTCTCCCTCCCTCCTTCCCATGGGAGCATCCTCCCTCCTCCTCTTCCTCCTCCATCTTGCTCTGAGGCGCCTCTACAACACACGCTCCACTCGCCACTGCCCCCCCCCCCCCCCCTTTCCTCCTCCTCCTCCCCTTCCTCCCACAGCCTCCCGCTCCGTCCTCCCGCCCGCCCGCCTGCCTGCCGTCTCTACTTCCCGGGGGGCCTGGGCAGTGCTGGCGGCGCAGTCGTGATTTGCAGGAGATTTGTCTAAGTGAGAAGCAATTAGTGCGCCTAAGCACTGCTAATGTATGCATGCTGGGGCAGCCTTCCCGCCCCCCTTCTCGTCTGTGCCAGGTCCGGGCCAGCTCTGCGTCCTGCTCTCCCTTTAGCACTTTTTTGTCTTGAGCCATCACGTTGTTTTCTCCTTCTTGTGACCTTGTGCGCTTGGATTCTATTAGCATGCGACAATTAGTGCACCAGTCATGCAGAAATGAAATGTGACATGTTGTGTTGGGGTTTCTACCATTATCTGTTTATATGCAAAGTTTAGATAAGCTGCCACTATACCTCAAATTATGTTACTTGTATTGTTCCAGCATACATGCACGGGAGGATGATGCACTGACTGGTTGAAATAAGTACACCTCCACCACTGTAGGTGACGCTAAGCATCGTTACAGCTTAACCTCTTTGGCAAAACACAATCTGTTCAGGGGTGTTGTTTTGATGTCAAAGTGGATAAGTTACTTATTAATGTCACCTAGCAATTTTTAAAATAAAAGAAGAATTCCCATCCTTAGCGTATCACTCAGTAGCAAGTGGTGGGATTACTGGAGCTAACTCTTAGATAGGTATAAAATAAACTCAGTCCCACTGTAATGCAAAGCATGAAAACATTACAGACGTCAACCACTCTCCCTTTTAATCACATGTGAGAAGCATATGGCAGCTAGGCAGTCGGCATGTCGCTAGCTAGAGGCTTGCATAAGAAAGTAGTCTGCAGCTTCATTCAGAGCTCCTTCTTGGCTCGAGCAGAGGACCAATAGATGCACTCAAAATGTATGACATCATAGAAGACCCAAATTAAAGTTCTTTACTATAAGTTACAAGCTATCGGAAATGGCAACAGTAAGCGACCGCTTACCAAAATAAAACGGATTGCTCTAAACTTCAATTAATATACTACATATAAAAAATAATTGGGCTCAGTCAATGACAGAAATGACACAGAAACACTGGCTAATCCAATACAAATTACTCAGATACCACCAGAGTCTTTTCCACTTCAAATATGTCCATGTGTCATCTATCCATTATCCAAACCGTTTATCCTCATGAGGGTCGCGGGCGTGCTGGAGCCAGCTGACTTTGGGCAAAAGTGAACTGGTTGCCAGCCAATCACAGGGCAAACATAGACAAACAAGCATTCACACTCACAATTGCACTTAAAGACAATTCAGAATGCCCTTGCATGTCTTTGGAATGTCAAAGTCAAAGTCAAAGTCTCCTTTATTGTCAATTCCTCCGCATGTCAAGACACACAAAGAGAACGAAATTACGTTTCTCACTATCCCAGGGTGACAAGACAGAGTTCACAACGCACATACAAGTAAACAACACAGGAAAAATAAAACAAGAAGTCAACATCAAGAGTGATAGCACGCTAGCCGCTCCCGATGCACAGCAGAGTCCGGAAAGATGTGAACACGAGCACACAGCAGGCACGCACTGTCCGGTTCGTGGACTAATATGACACGCAGCTGTTTTGAATTGCAAAAAATATATACATATATATCCTTTAAAAAACAGGTAGTTTTCCTTGGACTAACCCAATATTTTGGCTTTCTCTGGCACCATGTCACAGACTTTATGTTGACCTTTGGCCCTCGTCTTCACATGGTTCCAGGCATCATTTGACTGCACTAATCCATCCATACCCTGGAAGCGCAACACATGTTCGGGGCTTCTTCCGCATAGCAACATGGAGCGTACAAGGCTGGTAGGAGACCCTTTTGAAACAAGGGGGAAGCCTCTGTCTGGTGTGACCGCCCCAAGATGAACTTTGCCCTCTTTGTGCGCGTTGACTCTTTCTTACTCAGACAAAAACAAGATTAAGTCAGCTGGTCTTGATGCTGGGCTGACTGCCTTCCAAACGGGAGCTGGCGTGGGCCGTGGGTGGCTTTGGAACCAGGCGCTCGTTAATTAAAGATGGGCTAATTACCACTGCTTCTTAACCGGGCTTTTACGGCGCTGATAAGAGGATAATCCTGCAGTGAAAGGCAGTGATCGTAGTGGTCCCCTCTAGACCGGGCCTCCTGCTCAGCTGGGCTGCAGAAAAAAAAAACTCACGGCAACAACAACCCCCCCACCTCCTTTATTTTGCCATGCTTCTTTAAAGGGGGCCATATAGAATATTCAAGCAGTCTGCACTTCAGTGGAGTAAGCCTGCATGAAAGACTCAAAGATTTAGCCATTGCTTGTTAGGCGACGGCTTTTGGAGGATCCTTTCAAGCTACATCAACTTACTAAGTTCAATTTGGTTAAGAAAGAAAAGGGCCGATTGTTCCTTGTGTGGAAAAACTAACATGGAATATTCTATTTTGAGCAGCGTGGAAACGACTGTGGCTTTTCTGCGGGACGGTTAGCAAGGAAGGATCCACTATACGTCCCCAACACATTAGAATCCCTTGAGCTCATTTACTGGAGATTCGCAGCAGTGCCGACACACATACATATTACACGTGTCGGCTCGCATGTAAATAATCACATTTACAGTCCATCTCGCAGTCACATGACTGAAAGGTTGCACGACCCGACTATCGTTCACGTGTCTCTAACCCATATTTTGTCACGGGGAGTTGGCCATTAGCGCTTGCTGGGCTTTTCCCATATGCTTGGACGGCACAGATCTATAATTCAGGGGTGGCAGATGTCCCCATGCATTATGCATGAGTGCCGTTCCATGCCACGCTAGCGAGCCAGCCAGTTGGAGAAGCATCGCAAGGTCTTTGCATATAGCAGGACTCCTCAATGTTGACCTTTGGAGTGCCCCTTCCGTGCAAATAGGTCACTTTTCATGTCAGAGCTCACTTGTCTTTTTAGCGTGCAGGCAGAAAAATCAGATTAATAAGGTGTTCGTGTAATTTCTGACAAATGTGGGCTTGGAGAAGAAAATTGTCTTAATTATAGATTCAGCTCATTTTTATTATTGCAACACCATTTCAGTTGGGATGACGTCTTTTGGAAGCTTCAAACCTTTCGAATCTACTCAATTATGAAAGCGCCAGCTGTAAGGCTCACAATTTCAAACACTTTTTCAATCAATAGGGGGCAGTGCATCACCTAAAAGTCGGGATTCCCAGCTCTCCTCTGAAAAAGGCGGAAATGCCAACTTCCCTGGCATGGACTGAGGGTGAAAATCTCCATTTAGCAGAAAATTTATGTTCCACTCTGTCACGCTCACAAGCTTTGGGTCGTGACTGAAAGAATGACATCACTGTGGCTTGAATGAGCTTCCTCTGGGTGGCACGTCTGGACTGCTGCTCCCTCATGCCGTCACAGGATGTAAAGAACTGGCAATTGTGTGTCGTCCCAGTTTCCCCGACTCTGCCGGGCCAACAACTCCAAAGAGAGACACCCGGGGCCATGAACATTGACACGGGCCTCCGTCATGCCTGCAGCTCCGTTTGTTACACTGCCCAGGCTGGATTTACAATGCATGTCTCAGTGCCCAATTACAATTTAGTGCGGATATCTGATTTGCAAATCTAATTTCAGACTTCCCTGGACAGTGGTTGGCAGGTCTCTATCCTATACAAAAAAGTCAGTTGGGTAAAACTTTCCCCTCTACAACAATTTTCAATTGTCCACAGATGCCACAGGACGCCAGCAAGGTATTATTTGTCTTATTAAACAGGCCGATTGCCTCCCTTCACTTCCCCTTAGTTCCTTGGCACCGAGATGCCGCAAAATGAATCTTTTAGCCCTTAGTTAGGGGCTTGGCCTGAGCACAAAAACAGTGAAGATGTGAATTTTCCCCCAGAAATTCAACGACTGGTCTATAAATTGCTTGCTGAATGGCCAGGCGTGAATATATGACAGAAATCCTAATGGAATATTAGGGCTCTGAGGTCTGCAGACTCGGATCAATTAGTGGAGCCCAGAGTTCAAAGCAAAGATGATGAAGCGGCATCAAGATCCTCATCATGCTTTATTAGAGGCAGAGAGAGCGCACAGGTTGGAATATTCCTGCCGTTGTGTGGTGGAGGAAGCGGTTGCGTGTGTGCTGAGGCGTCTGCACTGTAAATCACACCTACATACCTGGAGGAGACGGCAGCTTTGTACGCTGCTAACCTCAAAGAGTGGGAGATAAAACACACACACACATGCATGCACACGCACACGCACACGCACACACACACACACACACACACACACACACACACACACACACACACACACACACACACATAGGACTAAGATCACAAGCTGCCGCCAGCGCAAAGCCTGTCCGGCGCTGAACTAGCAACCCGATACCTCCTCCGGAGCCTTGTGGACGGGCAGAGTGGGTGTGGGAGCAGGCTTCCATAAAGTCTGTCCCGCCGGTTGGCAGTAACCTGAGCTCCAAGCAGACAGCCGCGGTGCCTCGCAGTCAGGAACTGTGTGTGTGCGTGTGTGTGTGTGTGCGTGTGTGTGTGTGTGTGTGTGTGTCTGAGCGTGCACACACAGAGACATGCTGTCACACGTTGGGATGAGGCATATGTGCGTGTAGTAGACAGACCAACTTTCTGTCACCCAACTTACATCATTTCAAAATGTCTTCCATTTTCGCCTTCTCTCTCTCTCTCTCTCTCTCTCTCTCTCTCCCTCTAATTTTGAGGACACTAGCTTTCCCCTCCAACCCCTCCCCCCTCCCTTTTACCCTCGGCGAGCTTCGACGTGACCGCCATCCAAAACATCTAAGACGTCAGCAAGCAGAAAAACTGCCTTCAGCTGCCATATTGCTCGCTGTGGCTGCCAGAATGCTGGCCTTTATGGCCGCGCACGCAGTGTGTTTGCAGAGGGACCGCGGAGGGGGGGCGGCGATAGGCCGAGGGTGACGGACGGCGCTTGCCTCTGGGCTGGCAGAGGGACAGGAACCCCCCCCCCCCCCTTCCCCCCCACATCTGCGTTTGCGGTGGGTGAGGAAGTTAACTGAGCCACAGCAGAGCCAAGATTCTTTCCCAAGATATTGACAGGTTGGAACCTGAGGGCTCCTGCAGGATAGGAACACACTGCCAGAGGCTTGCTTCGCTCACCGCACCGCTTGCCCGCCTCGCAGGGAGCGGCATGAGCGGGAGCAAGGGATGAAGGGGTGAGTTGGAGGCAGGCGTGATGGAAAGAGTGGGTGAGCCACGGGTCTCATGGGGATGAGTTGGACGGTTGCATAGTGGTGACGTTCGGGTGATGTTCATTACAGCCCAGTGTGATGATTCACAACAGGCAATGCCTTTAAAAGGACATTCATGTCATATTTGATGAAGAATAGTGGTCCATGTCGAGAGATGGTGGCCCCTTCCATCATATAAGTTACCCATTCCTGGTTTGCACTATGAATAAAGGCAATTGTCTTTTTTTTTTTTTTTTTATCACTGTTTGTAGCTGGGTTCAGTCTGTATCCCTCAGCATGCATATAGCGGGTGTTCACTAAGATGTTTAAGCGGCGGCTGTACTGCCATCATTGCGTAGCGCTGCAATGGGGCAAAAATATAGGTCCTGACGTTCAGGGTCATTCGCCATGGTAACAGCTGACCAGGTCAAAAGGTGAGTGGCTTAGCTAAGGAGGGTGCTGGCGGCTGTTTGTTGATTTTTCGATAGCGATGACCCTGACCTTCACACAAATCGATACCGCCTCCTTAAACTTTCATTCGTCCTTGTTCACACTCACACCAGACAGATTGGAAAAAATGGAGCCTTGGCTAGATAGGAAACAGTACGCTAAAAATACGATAAGGTGTGTGTGTGTGTGTGTGTGTGTACTAGTATGGAAATGGAAATCTTAAGTGTGATTTAATGCTTGAAATGAACTTTTGTTCTTGGAATTTAAACTTTGTGCAAATGGAGGCGCATGCTCTTGCTGGAAGACGTATCAAAACTGTGGCTGGAAACACAACACATTCAACACACAGACCAAGACGAAAGTGGCGCGCACACACATACTGACAATTGGGCCACAATTGAGCATTTTCCCTCCTGCGATCAAAGTCCCGATTTTCGGATGTCTCTATTTCTGAATGGTTCCCTTGTGGTCTTCCAAATCGTCCCAATCTGCAAGACATTTTTGTCTTCTAAAAAACGGGACTTCCCAAAAAACGTTTCTTGGTGTTTTAGTGCATCATTAAGCGGGTTTGTGTCAACCCAAAGATTGTTCTGGGTGCTGTGCATGTGAGGGAGTCGTTCCAATACAGGAAATCCTTTTCAAACGCTCTTTCCTGTCACTGTGTCTTCCTCTTCATTGCAGTGATTTTGCTTTTTTGTCTTTCTATGCTTTGACACCCTCGTTACTACTTTTGCTACCCATAATCCCGTGTGTGACCTGTGAGCTTGCTGGGCTCTTCTGTAGCGCTACAAGGCTTCGTTTTGCGAATTTGCCAAATTTTGGCCTGGAATCCTCCATTTGCTTGGATTTACTGCCAGGTATTCTAAATCTTTATTTGCCATTGCTGTTTTCTCATTTAGCTTTCGGAGCAAAGTCAAAAGATCACAAATATGATGTCATCGTCCTCTCATGTTGATCGTCAAGCTTTTTAGCCAAACTAGACGTGATTTTTAAATTTGTCTTTCATGTGGTTTGTTATGTGTTTGTGCGTGGGTCTCTAAGTCACGCAATGGATGGTCTCCAGGTTTCGGCTTTGGTGGCGTTGGAAGAGCTGCATCGTGGCCGGCTGGCCCTGCGTGAAGCAGCAGCACAGGAAACGCGTCAAGGCGCTGGGAGCTAAATTAAACCAGATGTCTGACGTTAGCTGCCGGAGGATTCTCGACGTGGAATTGGAGTGTCAACTGGGGAAGTTTGCTTCCGCCAGCTCTTTTGCGCTTGCTCTGAGCTTGTCGTTTGTCTTCAGCTTATTTGTCTGGTGAGACTAATGAAGAAAAAACACACCAACAAACTTACATATATAGTACATGAAAAACCTCTGGTTGTTCTGTGTGGAATTCAACCAAGATGCACAAAAAACTTAGCGGTTGCATGATGGATGCATACTGTGTCAGACATGGACTCTCAAGTACCAGTTTTTCTCCTCAAGATCAGGCTTCGATGCCAAATCAGTTCCAGTCAATATTCCCTCCATGTCCACTGTATAGTTCATCATCAAATACAGTGCTAGCATGATTATAAATATTGTAGCATCCTGACAGAGGCCCTGAGATGCTGCTTCTTTCCAGAGAGTTTATTAGGAATCAACAGCAAACCTGCTCATTCGTCCCAAGTGGAGCTCCAAGCTTGTCCGTAGCTGAGTCCAAAGCTGCGTCCTCCAAAGATAAATTTCAAGGCCACATAACGCAACTTCTGTGGCACCTCGACCGCATGCCAGTCTGCAAACTCAAGCGGCCTTCGAATCTAGCCTTGAAATCTGGCCTTGGTTTCCATGGTGACTGGCGCTGGGCGAAGGCTCCTTTTGAGCACACTATTTCGCTTCCCGGGTCTCCACCAAAAATCAAGCAACAGTCACGCTCTCAACCGCTCATGCGTACGCTGCATTCAGGGACCTAAAAAATGTAGGAAACGCAACCATATTATGAACCGCCCATTGAGTAAGAGTGTTTGTCTGCTTGTAAGCTGTGGCCAACAGCAGCTTTTGTTTCCGCATTGTATTGCTTCATGTCGATGTTCAAAAATGGCTGCAGGGGAATGTGGTAGCTGTGGCTCTCCTCTCCATGTTTGTTTGGGGTTTTTTGCTTTTATTTTGTCCTTATTTAGTCTGCCGTCTGGAGACATCTTAGCATTACAGAAAGTAATTTGTTCTCAATCGCCTAATATAGATAGGTAAAAATTAAATAGAATAAAATAAAATTCCTCATGCTGGGTGTTCCAGTAAAAAACCTCCCAAAATGATTGGTATAAATGAGAAATTTCCATGCTTTGGGGGGGTATTTCTGAGACAGACCAATAAGTATGATACCGCATCCCATAAATCTTAGATATAGTAGGGGCGCCACGATATGGGGGAACACACTCACGAATCGTCTTTTGCAGGTCATATGTTTGGTATTTGACTTGATGCAATACCCTCACTGGAGAAGATAAGAAAGCGGGACTGTGAAAAACAAAAATCCCCCAATAAATACTGAACACTGCGGGTGAAGTTAGCAAAGTGGCATTCAAAGCCTTCCCTAATGCTTTGAAGTCCGAACAACCTGTGTTTTGGCTCTTCTGGAAACAGATTGTGTCACCTTGGCCATCCCTCAGTGTTACAAAACCACCGTTGAACACTTACATGACTCCCCCATTAGACTTGCTGTGATATGCACTTATTATTTGGTGTGACCGGAATAGAAAAGCTTATCTCATGCAAATGAACTCTTCGAGGTTGCAATCCTCGGCCGCTTCACTTCTTTCAGCCCTCAGCCGCCCCCCTTTCCTCTTTGAACGCATCCATAGTGGGAGATGGCCTGCTTTCTATGCCTGGAAGCGTCGCCTGGCCTCCTCCGCTTCACTGCCCTCTGACTTTCTCTCACATATTCGGTATGCACACACATTTGGGCACATGCGCGCGCGCACGCACACACAGGCCTATACAGACTCAGTCATGCACAGCAATCATACATGGCACATGCACACACATGACGCCCTGTGCTCTGGCTGACGCTGTACGTCCAGGACTCCAGCTGAGCCACGGGTCCTCCAGAGTCGGCCAAAGCCTCACCTCCATCTTATCCCCGTGCCACGGCATCAAGAGTGCGCACCCCTCCTGCGTTATCACAGCATCTTACCGGATAGATGCACTCACAAACAGTGACTTGCATGGCTCTGGCCAACACTAAATCCTGCCGATAGTGGCTGACTCGTGTGTGTGGAGATGTAAGACATGCAGGGGCAGTAAAATAGAAACCATCAGTGCTTAGCCGGGGCGATTTTTCTTTGCTGATTCGAGGTGAATTGACAAAGCCAGAAGGTCCTGAACGGCTCTGTCTGAGAGCGGCTTTCAGCAGGCTGTTAGTCTTTTCATCATACGCACGCACGCACGCACGCACGCACGCACGCACGCACGCACGCACGCACGCACGCACGCACGCACGCACGCACTGCTGTCCCCTCTGACCTGGGCCATTTCCTGCCCCTGGCTGATCTATTGGCTGACGCCTGCCCTGTGACTGCAGAGGAAAAAGAGGAGGGGAAAGAAAGTGTGTGTACGCATGCTTGCGGCCTGTCCCCGTGAATCGATATCCGTCTCGTATATCCATGAGCTGTGCCTGACCCCTGATTGACCTTGCTCAGCGGTGCTGCTCGCCGTTTGTTTTTCCATCGGACTCTGAAAACGTGAGAGGCACGTCAAGTTTTAAGCCCGCTGGGATGAGGCGACGGCTCAGCACCGCATATGGTCATAGTCGACAATTAAATTACGCCCTGCTATGATTGCAGACTGCGTCTCTATCTAAGGTCAATTAAAATAACCACGGGATAAAACCGTAGAGCAAAAAATGACGAAGTAAAATCTATAGCTAGCCTTGTTGAGCTCACTTGAGAGGTTTTGCAAGTCAGTTGTGACGCAAGCGCGCTGGATGAAGTCAGCCTTGCGTGTTGTTGGTGTGTGCTGATAGACGCTTCAGCTCGCAGGCTTAGCGAGGCTGCGGGTGCTTGCCGCCGCCGGCACTAATTGAA
This sequence comes from Syngnathus floridae, assembly GCF_059516105.1. Classification (NCBI taxonomy): domain Eukaryota; kingdom Metazoa; phylum Chordata; class Actinopteri; order Syngnathiformes; family Syngnathidae; genus Syngnathus; species Syngnathus floridae. The sequence goes on along the minus strand of NC_142414.1, from coordinate 21,820,203 downwards.
CTCTGCCTCTGATGGGGGGAGGGAAGCGAGGTTTGCGGTGAGGGGTGGGGGGAGATGGAGGGGATGGCGGGGTCTGTCAATGAGGGAGAGGCGGGGGGGAAGGGAGGGAAAAAATAGCGTGGTGAGGGCGACGCACCCCTGGGGGGGTTGAGTCCCTGCCTGCCTGCCTTTTCGCTCTGCCGCCCCCCTCCCTCCCTTTCCCTCCCCCATCCCGCCCGCCGCCCGTCTAAATAGCCGTGCCGGCGCTCCAGGGCTTCCTGCGCCTTATCTGCTGATAATTGGGCGCTGGAGCTCCACAGCTCGCTTATGAAATATAGATTCCTGACGGAGGGGAAGGACGGCGTTGGGGGTTGGGGAGGGGAGCTGTGCTTGTGGTGGAGGGAGTGTGCAATCAGAGAAAAGCCCCAGGTCCTAACAAAGAGTGTGTACGAGCAAACAGCCCCGACAGCTAGGACAAAGGCCCCACGCCGCAGCAGAAATTTGTAGATAACTGTACAAAACCGTCAAAGCTATAGAAGGACCTAGACCAGCACCATAGCTCACTGGGTTGATTTTTTTTTTTTTTTTTTTTTGCTTTATTTGCAAGATGAAAACACTTGCAAGTCGCTATCGCCAAAACGCCCATCCAGAGGTTCACGGAACACGCCATGTTCCGAAGTACAATCACTAGCCTCTATCTCCCTCCCATACAGCTCAGGCAAACAGTTGTTGGAACTTTTTATTGTTTTAATTAAATAAAATGTTATTTCTAATTAAAAACACGTCATAAAAAATTGTGGTTTGGAGGAGCTGGAATGGATTAGCACCATTTACTTTCAAAGTGAAAAACGGATTCAGCATACGAATAAATGAAGTCGTGAACTCGGTGAAGGAATAAATTAAACTTGCATGTCAAGATACCACTGTACATCACAACCTCTTTCTACTTCGTAACACATAGTCGATCACTGACCTATACCAACGTGGTAGCATAGGAATTGCTGTTTGTATGAAAAACTATTTGAGTCCATAATTACAAAAAAGTAAAGGCAAAACAACGAGTATAGCAGTGAGTAGGACACACTGATATGTCATTGCGCTGTTTACAATTTAGAAACATATGCCGGGACGGTTGTAAACTCAGAACCGTCTGCAATTGAAAATGGCAAAGATAATTTCAAAACAGTTTTTTCCCTCCCATCATTCTCACCATAGAAATGCTTGCCGATCACAATATGTACTGTATAAGAGTGCGATTTATAGTTTGCACCCACTGTGCTGGTAGTAGTATAAAGTACTATAATCTAAAGCAGGGGTGGGCAATTCATTTTTTTCCACACGTGTGCACATAAAATAAAGACAACATTTTCAAAATACAAGCACCATATATTTTACGACCGAGTTGGTCAGAGACTGTGGGCGGGCCAGATGCGGCCGTGTGCCGTACCTTGCTAAGGGTTCTCCATGAAGGCGATTTTCGAGGTATTCTTTGTGTGCGAACAGCAGTGGATGTTATTTTGCTGCAGCATGGTTGCTATCCGCGGTCTCATGGGGGCAATTTATTAGATCTGAACTTGGGGACTGAATCCCACAGAGAGTCAAGTTGTGAAAAAATCCACTGGGTCCTCAACACAACACGTATCCCTCGTACCTGAGGATGCTGTTTTGTGACAGCTATGGCTATAGAGTGAACCCCTGCTACGCCACCATTCATCTTTCATGTCCCTCGCTATATTGCAAAATTTTCAGTGATTATTTTTGAAAGGGAGTTTTTAAAGGGAGGAAAGGTTTGTGTCGTATCACATTCTGACTTGAACATGCCGGGCAGTACTGAGCTCAAGTGGAAGACATGCAGCAAAATACAAGAAGAGTAACTTGACGTATAACGTTGAAAAACCCAAAATAATATTATTCGTCATCTTTAGGTCCGTGTTGTTTGGCTGCCCTTCACTTCAGGTAAACGCACGTACGCAGGCAGGTCTCTGCATGTGCCAATTAGCTGGTGAGCTGCTGGGTTAATGAATAGGCAGCTTGTTGCTTGCTCATGAGGGATGGACTGCAAGTTAATGGATGACTCTCTGCATCTACGAAGGCATTGACTTAGTGACATGTTAGACCACAACAAGCACATGCAGTCTGAGAGTCTTTGTTGGCTGGTTAAGCTCCTCCATACTCAAAATTGCCCTTTTAAGAGAAATGAGTCTTCAAAAAACATACCAAGTAAACAGTGACCCGCTCCCACCCAAAAATACTGAGTGAATGTCAAGTTTGAATTTATTCTGCATCTTTTATTTGATGGACTCCACTTATACTGTATATGCTAGATGATGCATTGACCTTGACTAGGAATTGCCATACCCGACGCTTCACATCCTTTGGACTAGTTGCGATTCCGTACACCATGCTCCAAACTAATTAATTTCAATTACAATTAGCACAGAGGCCCAACGGCTGATTTATTGCCTTGCTTTCATCCTGCATGTTCCTTTTGCATTAATCACCCTCTCGCTGGCCCGTTTGATCTTCATCTCTTCATCTTGCTGCCAAGTGCCTTCCTGGACCCCTTCCCCACCTCCACCCCTCTAAACTCATCTCCTCCCTCCGTCTGACCGCAGGGAACAGCCAAGTGACCGTAACTCGCACCTGAAAACGGCGGCGTTTAATGTTGCACTACTGGACTGAGCAAATGTCCTTGTACCCCTTCTGAACATTGAAAAAAACATTTCTGTGGAGTGATCAATTTAGGATTGGTTCATGTGTTTACTTTTTACATGCAGGTTACACTTCTGGAGATATGTCAATTAAATCCCATGATTCAGTTCTACCTCAGAGTTTGTCCATTCCGTGATCCTGGTCGAACTCCCATTTTATGGACTTTTGCAAGATAATTTTTCATTTAGAGCATTTATATTCAGAAGAATGCTTTCCAGAGTCCAAACACCATCATCCAAACTTAATGAACTGTACAACTGATTTGTTTTTCCAATCAAGTATGCAGGGGTGAGAGCAAAATGGAAGTAAAAACCTACCAAATTAAAGCAGAATTCTCACTAAATATTGCTTAACAAAAGCAACAATAGAGCAATCATCCAAATGACTACAAGTGATCAACCCCACAAGGTTTATTATTTAGACACAATAACCCACAAGCTCATTGTACCACATTACTACTAATACGTAAAACATACAACGATCGGGAATTAAAGCTGTGCTGCAAGTCCAAACCAATCAGGATAGAACATCTGTGAGGTGTGTCATAAAAGTTGTAGGACTGGTGTCACAAAAGAAAGTCAAACGTAAAATCACGAGTTTTCCCCTTCATTGTGGGCCAGAAGATGAAGGAGCAGCTTCACAAAGCGATCCTGTGGCGTTTGCTGTGTTTATTGTGTGAGAAGTGATGAGAGTTGCAGCAGGGCAGCTCCTTCCTGCTTCAGCTCACAGTGCCCTGAGCCTCTGACAGTTCCTTGCACAACACAGTCCCGGATCAACCTGCCTGCATGCCTGACCTGGCTCCATGTGATTTTCCCCACTTCCTCAAGCTCAAAGGGCTCATCAAGGAGACACTTTTTGAAGATGCGGATGACCTCAAAATGGCCGTGACGATGATGCCGCGGAGGATCCCGGAAGAGTCTTCCCAAGAGTGCATGAAGGCATGGGCGAGAAGGCTGGGAAAGTGCGCTAGACACCAGAGACCTTTGCAAGGGCAAAAACCTGACTTGAAAAATGTCTTTTTTGAGAAAACAGTGCTCAAACTTTTCAGGCACGTCTTGTATATACACTTCACTCCAAAAGTATTGGAACAGTAAAGCTACTTTTGCGGTTAACTGAAAACATTTGGGTTTGACATCTAAAGACAAATATGAGACGAGAGATTTTATTTTTCATTCATCCATCCAGTTTCAGGCTTGTTAGCCTTTACAATCTTTCCAGTACACATCCGTCCACCCACCCACACAAACACACTAGGAGGGGGCGCTGTATTGGGTTTGCTCCAGGAAGTGCGGCTCCTACAAAGCTCTGGTCAGATGAAAGGCAAAGAGAGCTGTATCGACCCACCAAGGTGGTGTGTGTCTGTTGTGAGGATGTCGGGAGGTGTGGGCATTGTGGTGGTGTGTGTATGTGCACAGGGTGGAGCCTGTGGTCTGCCTGCTCTTCGCCTGGCTGCCGGCCAGGCGAGGAGCAAAAGGCCAGAAGGGCTCTATGGGGCACGGCGGAGGAGGGTTGTCGCTGTGGTCCCCGTGGCTCCAGCCTCAAACCCCCTGGCCCCTCAATGGGCAATGAGCAGCACGTACACACACGCATGCTTGCATGCATGCAACTCATGCACACACGATAGCTGCACTAATCTGTTGTTAGTGAAAGCTGTCAGAAAATGAAACAAGGCCGACGGCATCATGTGGTTGTGCCTTTAAGATTTAGAATCTGTTTGAATCCAGATTAATTTTATCCACCACTGAACTCAAGAAATTGAAAAACATTTAAGTAATAAAATCCATAATCATTGACTAAGTGTTTGGATTTTGTCCCAATTTGGAGACTGCATCTTTTGGAGGCTGCATTTAAAAGCCGATTATGTCACAACACATAACATGCTAAGACTGTTCCAAATTGATTCAAAAGAATCACACACACACAAAATGTTCCCACTTTTGTGTGTTTTTTTGTTGACTGCCCTACGGTGAAGTAAATAGATAGCTGGCTGATACAGCAGTAATTACACTGACAATAGTGATGTGGATCTTCTGAAATGGTAGTCAACAACAGTTTGTCTTTCCTCATTAGAACACCTGACTCCAGTTATATACAATTTTGTGGGACCCTAAAAGCTAATTTGTAGTTACAAACGCTAACATTTAGCCATCTAGAATGCTGAAGAAATTGGAAGGTAAACCTTCAGAGTGCAAAACTGCTACATTCAACAAGGGCTGATATGGGTTGGAATTTTTTTGGAGGTTCCCCCAAATACATCGCCATTAGAGTTTATGTATGTCCTCCTCCTCTATTCTTTTTTTGAAAAGAGTATTTTCTAATCAAAGTCACTACCAGCTCAATTGTGGAATGTTTCTAAAAATAATTATTCCAAGCAATTATCTTGTAGTTTGGGCTGCATTAAGAGTGATTTCTATTTACCGATCAGTCCGGCAACCCGTCGGGCTGACCACATTAAATTTTAAACATGTTTATGATCGAGCCACGGGACAGACGTGTTAAGGAACAACAGCCAATTAGGAAGCTAGCTTGTGCATTTATCATGCACAAATACAGGAGCAGCGAGTTGGCTGAATTTTCGTACAATGCGTCTCACAAGTCATTTGCCCAAATAAAATGGAACAATATTCTTTTTTGCAGCTGATAAGAGTTATGCTAGTGTCTCTTTCTTAAACTTCTTTGTATTTCCTATCACTCTGATATGCCAACTGAAGCCGAATTAATGCCTAGATGATTTCTTCTCACCATTCTGTACCATTGTTGCTCGTACAAAAGAACAAGTCAAAAAATGGTGGTAAACTGTCTTGTAAAGGCAAATAGGGTTTCTACGTTAGAGGTTTCTACCACGGATGTGCTACAATTTTGGGAGAAATATTGGTATGACGTGCTTGAGCAGGAATTTGCAAGAGCTAGTGAGCGTTTAACCATGTGACCATTGCACCGCCTGTGTCAATCAACACATAAACGAGTGTCTAGTTTACCCTGTGACAGACACAAGCTACAACTAGATCAGTCAGTTGGCTGCAGCCTATATAAACTGCCCTTCAGTGCCTTATCTGATTGATTTGAGTGAGCACAGAACCATATGTGGACCCGGGCTTAGTGCGCCCCACCCTTCCTGCTCTTTGCCCCAGGGGAGAGATCGTCCAGGGCGGCTGGCTAATTGAAATGTGTTGGCGACTCATCGACGTCTCGGCTGCCGTTTCAAGCTATTGCCAGCCTGAGTGCGGATTGCTGGTTTCACATCACACAGAGAAAAAAAAATCAATAATAGCCAGGAGAGCTCGGGTTTATTCTTTGCATGGAAACGTTAATGCCCTGAAGCGGAGGGTTTGATATTTATCATTTGTCATTTTGTCTATGCAGATCAGACCGCACTGTGTGTATCTAAATTGCGTACTGCTACGGACAAGTTTTGTGGAGCAGCCAGACTTAGCTATTATTTGACTTTTCAATTGAAAATCTTTTCCTGTTCTTTCCACTGAGAGAGAACCTCTTGACCTCAGCAAAGCACCAAAGTGGCCTTGTTGGGCAAAAGTGGCCTGTGATTCTACAAGGACTTCATCCAAAGGATTCAGTGTGCACCAGACATTTTCACTTTAGCTTGCCGGGTGCTATGGAAACAACACAATGCTGATTAAACTAGAATGATAACTAGCAAGGTCGAACTGTTTACAAAAGTGATTACGAGTCAAAGAGGATGAGAGATGGTGGCCATTTGGATTTTTGTTGGCTCGATCCATAATCATAATTCAGCGATTAGGCTGAAAATATTTCTATATACTCACACCAAAAAGGGGTTTTCATGTCGAAATAAATTGCAATGTGGCTCAGAACTGATTTGATAAGAATCTTTTTTCTGTTTGGATCTTTAGGACGTCACAGCATTTGTTCACCTTTGTTTTTTAATGCTCTATGCGCTTCATTTAGTACAAAACAATACATTACATCTTTATTTATATGGCACTTTCCCAACAGCTGTCGCCGTAACAAAGTGCTTTAAAGATCATATATGTGCAGTTGTAACCAATGGGTCATGTTCTCATTCTAGGGTTTGAAATCATCGCCTTGCATCTCTTGAATTAGCCCGCTACCTGGGCTGTGGCTGTTGCTACCACTCAAACATGAGATGAACCCTTTGAAAAATGGATTGTAGAAGAGATAAGGAATAATTTATGTTTCTATCACTGCCTCGCACAAATATGGTGGGGAATACTGTGCCAATAACTCCCACAAACTCAGAGAGGCATGCTATCTTTTACAGCACAAATTATTAACAGCGCAGGGGAGGAGACGTGCTGCATTTTTTGTTTTTTTTTGTTTGAGCTACAGAGACCTGACTGGACAGCTTTATTATGGACTATAATGTAGCATTATCACTGCTTAAAAGTAAAAATTCAATAGACTATCATGTAGGATGCAACAACATCACAATTAAATAAGACTCTGAGTACGTACATGTATATGTAAATACATGTGCCTGTTTGTGTGCTTGGGCGGTCCATGTGCTATGTGCATGTGTGATCAAGGAATAAAAGCAGGGAGTCAAAAGGGGGGTGTTGAGGGAGGATACCCGGGGTCGGGTGTCCGCTCGCCTCTGTCGACTGGCGTTGACAGCTACAGACTGCTGGTCTAAAATGAGAATCCTCATGGGCCGCCTGCCTGCCCATCCAGCAAGAAAATAAATCCCGTGTGGAAAAGGACGCTGTGTGGGATCACAGACAGCCGCCTGACCCCTCAGATCCACCGGGGGAGGCTCAGGGCGCCGGCACGACACCATGACCCGCCCCTCCCCAGCCCTCTCCATCGCCGCGTCCCCTTACATCCACATCACTGGTCTAGTGTTACCCTGTTCGCCAACTCTCAAATTCAGAACTTTGCTGTTCCAACACTTACGGAGCTGTTTTGTTGGAAATATGTCTGTTGTTTATATGACACCGTCCCGGCATTGAAACAGTAGACCAGCTCGTTATTTGTCAATGAAATTGTTACAAATACATCTTATAACATAACATTGTATCCTTAACACTGATGAAAAGATATAGATTAAATTATTGACAGGGATACGTTTGATAGTATCTTATAGTCTGTAACATAAAAGATTTGAAGTCAATTTTGTTTATATTTGCCTGAAATACAAAATCAAAACAAATGAGAGCATCACAGGATGTGCGATTATACTTTATTCTGGTATGGGACAAAAAAAGGATGTTGGTTAACTATGCAGAATTTAATTATGGGTCTAACCCAAACTCATACAAAGAAAAAAAGTTTCTTTATCATCTGTTTTGGGCTACTTGCATTTGAACGGATCAGCATTTTTTTTCCTCAAGAGTTGAGAATTGATTCAGTGCTTTAAATAGTTAATTACTCTCGCACCGTCTCTGGGTGTGTGTGTAGACAGGGGGGGATGGCGCGCGGGCGGGGGGCATGGCGACGCTTCTGTCTTTTTCCGGCCTAGCCAGCTATATATTTTGCAGCTCATGTCTGAAAGAGTGGCTCCAAGCGCCCGGGGTGGGCTCCAGCCCTCTGATGGTTTTCCAGTGAGTATTTGTCAGGTCAGACTGTGCACCGCCCGCCGGTCTCCGCCGGTCTCCTTTCCTCTCCTCTCCCCGGGTTATTTATTACCTCTCTCCCCCGCCGGCAGCGTTGCGGCTCCGCGCCGCTGCCAGTAACGGCGGCGCAGAGGCGGGGGCCGCGGCTGGGGGGTTCGCCGACGGACGAACAGAAAACGCAATGGACCTGTAAACAAGTCACTTTCTTTGCATGTCACTTGTAGACTTTAGTCCTATGATATCATTTTATTAAGGCTAAATAATTGTTTAAAGAGTTCTTTAAAAAGCACTCCATAGGAGACTATAACTGCATGAGCTCCCTTCTTTTTTCGTTCCAATTGCCCTTCTAACACCCATGTTATAAATTCAACTGATAAGTGATCATCATCCATAATTCATTACAAAACGTCACAACAAATGCAAACTCAGCAACACCGATCAAATGAATTGCATGGATTTTCTCAGCCGTGCCACGTGATTGTATGGTAAAAATAAAATTATATTCTAGCAACAAATTTCATTTGTCTCCAGTGTTAATCTACAAAGTGTAGAATTAACTGAGAGGACATTGGAAAACATTTTTTGGGGGGTTTAAATTATTCAAAGTAGACACTGAATTAATATTTTAGTTTAAATAAATATTGACTTTTAATGGTGTCAAACTTAAGGCCCGGGGGCCAGATACGGACCGCCACATAATTTTATGTGGCCCACGAAGACAAATTGTGCATCAAATTCGTGTGTCACTACTAGAATTGCAAATTGTCTTCACTTTTAATAATATATATATTTTTTAAAGATTTGACCAGTTTTTACTCATCTGATTTGAAAACGAGTTATTTGTCAGTTTGTTTGTAGCTTTTACTGTATATATGAGGTGCTCATACATTTATTTGGGTTGACAGTCATAATGGCCCTCCGAAAGAAGCTATGACTACAATACGGCCTGAGGAAAAAAAAAAAAAAAAAAAAAAAAAAAAGTTTGACACCCCTGGTCTAAATCCATTTAAAATAATTACATTCAAATCAAAGTGAGGCACAATCACAGCCTAGCAAATATGCCTTACCTTTCTCCTGTTGGATTACACCTAGTGTCACGGAACGAATGGAGCAGGGCGACCAAATGCAGCTTGGACCAGGGTTTATTGGAGAACTCAAAAGACAGACTACAAGAAGCTCGACTAGGGACAAGTAGAACTGAAAAAAAGACAAGAACGACGACAACAGACGAGACGAGAGACAAAGGACATCAACGATCCGACAGGGAGTGCAGGGCAGACAGGACTTAAATACACTACAGGTAACAAGAGGCAGGTGACTGATTACAATGATTGTGCGGCAACACAGGAGGGGAGGGGCGACACGAACAGAAACCAACCTAGATATAATAAAGCACCCGGTGATGAGACGTGACACCTAGATGAAAATCTGATTTCATTCCTACTTAAATTCATAAATATAGGCTATGCTACAATCTTATGGTTAAATGTTACATCAGTGGAATAGTACATTCAAACTTAGGCATTGACTCGGGCAGCAATTTCCTCCCATGATGTCTTGTGCCTCCTTCGCTGCTGCAGCCGTATTAGATTCGCGGCGAAAAATATGTTCATACTCACCGTAGGCCTGCATAAGGACCTCCAACTCCATCGTGGTAAAATAAGGTGATCTTTTTTACCTCAGTTGGTATCGGGGCTCCATTGATGATGGCTTCTTATAGTGGTTGTGCACGCGCGTAACTCCAAGTTAACATACTCAGAGTTGATTGAACTAACTCAGATCAGCTTTTCTGGAACCGAATACTCAGTCTCCCATCTCAGAGTACGTCAACTCAGAGTTCAGGGATAGACTCAGGGTATGATGAACCTGCTTTCTGGAATACTCCCCAGCTGTTATAAAGAAAGAGGATTCGAGTTTCATGTTTTTTTCTGGTTGAGAACCCAAGCATAGGGAGGCCAGGCGAGTGCGCTCCAGAAATTGTATTTAAATTCAAACAGCAAAGATGGTGTACATACCAAAATCATTGACAGAAGTCCAGACAAACACTAGGACAAGACTTGACATGACTGGAGGACAGGACTACAGACAATAATAGAGACAAGCAAGAAAAGCAACAATCCAACAGAGTCAGAAAGAAACCAAAGAAGTAGACACAAGCCAACTGACGAGACAATGTGGACTATCTGGACAAGACACGAGTGGCGGAGGTAGCTGATTGATAGACACAAGATTTTGTGCTGATGAGAACAGGTGGCAGACACAAAAAACTCCTAGATGTGGTTTATTGTCAAAATAAACAGAAATCAAAAAGAAAAACACATAGTGTGTTTAAAATGTGTTTAAAACCTTAGGAGCCCTTACTAGCACAATGCTAACAGTGCAAATCACCCTAGATGTGCTAACAGATAGAATGCGATTTGGATGGAGATGTACGTACGTAGATTGAGAATTTGCCGTTGCAGTCTGCTTGCATTGGGGCACTAAATCCAGCAAATTTTAGCTGCAATGGAAAATGCCCTGCTTATTGTAGTATAATAGTTGTAATGCACTGCCGAAAAGATCGACGAATACTTGTCCGTGGCAGAGTTTTCACTGTGCTGAACACTGTTGCAGCCTTGGGTATTCCTTCTACGCTGTTGTAAAAGCTGAGATTTTTTTTTATTTTTACTTCTCACAGAGGTGAAGGTTAAGCAAAGTTTTCCCCTCATGTCAAACTGCAGAAAGAGTGATGGAAAAGTCTGCAATGAGTTGAAACGACTGGCTGAAGATGTGAAAGTTGAGGCGTTGACATTGTAAAGGTTCGGGGAACCCCTCTAGGATGAGTCACAACTCGGGGCGTGAAGTGGGTGTGGGCGAGTGGGCATGGGGGCTCCCTTTGCCGACTGCTTTCAACACGGCTCTCCTGACAGGGCCGCCTGCTCAACTCAAGTTTCCGTGACGATACTTTGACATTTGGATAAAGGTTGGTTTGATACAAGCTGAAAGCTTCTCATCTTTAAGTCTTCCTCTTCCTAGAAATGACACACACCATAAATGTCAGCGAGTCGCGATTTATGTCAGTGCTACTGTTAGGTGCACTCATAAATGGGGCAAGTGACATTATTGTTTATTTCCAAATATATCTGCTTTCATTCTTAAAGCCGCATACGCTCTGATTTGTGTCTCTTTCTGATCTCTTCCCACCTTTGGCTCGACACGTCACAGCCTACGAGTTCCGAAAGGAGACTTGTCCGTCTTCTTCTTTGCTGTGGTTAGCAAGCATGTGTTTTTGTTAATGTCTGCAGCGGTTATGCCTGCCCGGTTCTGGCTGCGGGCCTTTTACCAGATCTGGCCGCTCTGTGGTCTCTGGCCCTCCCGAGCAACCCGTCCGCCTGCGGTGCGGCGTGCCTCCTTCCTGTGTGTGTGTGTGTGTGTCTATGTCTGTGTGTGCGTGAGTCTGTGTGTGCGTGAGTGTGTGTCAGAGGCCGTTTGGCCTGATTTATGGGCCCCGGACACACAGCACTTTGGACCCCACCTCTCCTGCTCCAATGGCTATTCCATGTGTCAGTGGGGAATCCACCTGGGTGGTTCTCCACTGATGGGGGTCAGATGTGGAGCTGCTTACGAGCTCCAGGAGCTCAGGGCAACGTGCCTGCACAAGAAGGTGCTTTCACCAAATGTGCTTCCCAGGTTCAGGCAGCATGCTTCCAGCAGTGCAAGTACACATCTGAGCATCCGTTTCTTCTGAACTATTCTCCAGTTCCACCTGCTTTTGGCCTGAGACATATGACTGGCTGAGGAACACAGATGAAACGGAATGTTTTTAGTTGGACGTTTTAGCCTGATCATGCAATTCAATTATGGACTCAATGATTCAAAAAGCATGTGTCCCGCACTTGCGTTTCATCTGAGCTTGATAACACTTTTGCACTCAGTACAATGACAACTATGTGAGTAATACTTGCTGAAATTAGTATGAAGCAGGGGTGTCACCACCACACCACCACAGTTAGGTAAGTACCTTATTTTTTTTAACTCATTTAATGCCAGCCATTCTTGGACCCTCCTTTATCGTCCCACATGAAAAGACGTAAAAGACATAAAAATATGTACCTCGGATTGAATGTCTGGATTCTTAAAAGACATAAAAAATATATCCCAGGGAATGAATCAGTTTTAAGGTCACGGTTCTGTTCACGTTCAGCACAGTAAGGGAACAAAAGGCATAAAGAATGATTTAAAATGAACCAGCCATGATGTTCGCGAGCAAGAGGCTGAGCTGCACAGTGTTTGTTTACATACATAATTGTAGATGTAATGTAAGTCAGCTCTTGTCCCGTACCTAATATGGTCTGTGGAAGAACACTAATAACTGATAATCAATTATATGCGCATATCATAATCATTTAGACAAAAAAAATGTTTTGCTGTCATCTTGAGACTGCTCTGTGCCAAGTACTTGTTGAAGTTACTATTGTAACATACTGGTTAGAATTGTTGTGAATTGGCATCTACATACAAGTAGTTTTATTTTATATACCTGTATAAAGACAGTTGCACACATGATCTATGTCTGGGATGAGCAAAGTCCACTCAGTCTTATTATTAGAAAATAATTGCATTTAAAATGGAGCAAATCAGACTGAAATCTTATATTTGGGGGGATGCTGTAGCTGCAAAAAAGGGTGGTATAGTATCCAATTGCAATTTTCAAATGTATGAGTATGCATCGTATCATGAAGGTGATTTACATCCATATGCAAGTGTAAATCAAACTTGTCCCATGCTCACTACTAAAATGTGGTCCTTCATTTGAGTCTAAATGGCGTCGTATGTCGCGGGCCCCCTCTTTGCTGCTGCCTGCTGCCAAGCCTCCGCGGTTTAAATGGGCCAAGTTGAGACGCGGCGGTGAGTGCAAATCTTGTTTGGTCTGCGTCTGTGAACTTCAGCCTGACTCCACTCAAACACGCGCGCGCACACACACACACGCACGCACACACACACGCACACACACATAGGCACGCACACACGCACGCGCACATTCGTACACGCACATACGCGCGTGCGCAAACACACGATGGCGTGAAAAAAACAACCCCCTAAACTTTAAGTTACTAAAATACAAATATATATCGAGAGAATTGGTTTAATGTACAGATACACGCTTTATTGTGCAAAAACGAAACACGAGTGACACCGCAGAAATAATTTCCAGTCTAAGCCAAGGCAATAAATCATTACGAAAAAAAAAAAAAAGAGGCGGGGGTAGGGGGGCTGCGTGCGTTAATGATCCCCGTATGCAGCATCATGTCCGCGCCCGGCGCGCGCAGCATGTCAGGTATTAGCAGAGAGTGTGTGTGGGTGCATGTGGGAGGTAGGAAGCTGTAGGAAGCTGTGGGGCTGGCGGAGAGCGCTGCCGCCGCTTCGAGCGTCACACTGCTGAATGGGAATCTATCCGGCAACTCCAGCAGACCGCTGTCTCATACGCGCGCCCTGCGTAAAACCAAGCGGCGCGTCTCCAAGTGCGGCTCGGGCCGACCCACAGGCGGCGAGCGCGCTCAGTAGCTCGGATCGGACGTCCACTTTTCCCGCACTTGTTCCCGACTTGCAGCGGCTCACAACAGCAGCATGCCTGCCATCAAGAAGGAGCGCCTGGACGGCGACGACATGGCTCTGGCCGCCTTTAACCAGTCCGAATACTTGGCCCCTTTAAATGCCGCCGCGATCCCCGTGGTGACCCCGCACCCGCCGCCTTACGAGCACATTTTGGCCCACCACCGCGCGTATTTGGGGCTCCACGACTCGACGCTGCATCACCAGCACCTCCAGCACGCCACGGACGACTTGATGCTGGAGAGGTTCTCCTCCATCCCGGACTTCCAGCCCTTCTTTGACAACGGCGAGCCGTGCATCGAGGTGGAGTGCGGGGAAAACAAGGCTTTGCTTTACATTAACAAACTGTGTCAAGGCAGCAAAGGACCCTCCATTAAATATAGGGGCGAGTGGCTTACTCCCAACGAGTTCCAGTTTGTCAGTGGCCGGGAGACAGCCAAAGACTGGAAGCGGAGTATTCGACACAAAGGTAAGCCGCGGCATCATCGCACGGGAGCGGATACATTAAGAGGCTCACTTTTGTTTCGCTGAGTGGAGTTCTTACATGCAGTTAAGGTAAAGTTCTTCCACTTTACATGAGCAAGAGTCAACATCAGTGCTCTTTATCGGGGCTGAAGTGGGAAAACAGAACGACTACATTAGCCTACTTTCTTCCTCTTGGTTTGTGTCTGAACCGAAGTTGTAAATATTGTGGTAGTTTCATTAAAGCAGTTTCATTATTTTCTACTTTTTATTATGTTCAGTCTAGAGCTGCTTGCGTTCATCCACGTTTTAGGCAGGGATTCCCAAATCGTGGTGCGCTCACCTTTAGGGGTGCCGGTCCGCTTCAATAATTGTTTTGCCCCCACTCCCACAAATTAAGAGCGCTGACGTGAGTACTTCCTCATGGTCACATTTGCATAACTGTCAATGAAACAACTTTAGTGGCTATGAAAGGCTTTGTTTTGGATTTTTTTTTAAGGGTTGCCTGGATACTGAAGTGGATGTGTGGCTTAAAATGTTTGGAATACTTTTATGGGAACACCATCAACCAAGGGAGATTTGAAAATGTACTATTTCTATGAACAGGATTTATCTAAAGTGTGCATATTTAGCTGTGCACAAAATCTGCAGTGTTACACACCAATCTCAGAAATAGGCTACGCCTTTTTGAAGTTGTTGGACACTGTCATCATGAATAGATTTGTTGTGGAATGGCTGTCTACAAGTTTTATTTTTAAATACATACGGTAGTGCAGGGATACCCAATCAGGGGGTGTGGTCTCATGATTATTTTACTCATAAAAGTGCTAATATGAACATTCCAGCTGTTTAATAAACTTTTTATTTAAATAATTTCCATCAATTTTTATTTTTTTCATTTTTTGGGGAGTGGGTACCCAAACCTTTTTTTAAAAAGTTGAGTTGACTCAAAATGTTTTGAACAGACTTTTTTCAGATGTGAGGTTGAAAAGTGATGATATTTCTACCCCACACCCAGGCGCGCATGCACAAGGAAAAAAAAAAAATCTTTCTTATGAATAGCATGACATTGCTTTATTGGCGATCAAAAAGAATATTAAAAGTAGGGTTGTTAACTTATCATGTATGACGCCTGTGGTGTGTTCAGGTACGTACTTTTCCACTCACTCGTAGCATCTCATTTGTTTGTGTTGCAGGGAAAAGTCTCAAGACACTCATGTCTAAAGGAATCTTACAGGTGCATCCTCCAATCTGTGATTGTCCAGGTTGTCGAATCTCCTCTCCCGTGGTAAGGATATTTCATCTCCTGTCAACGTTTTTGTTTTCGTTTGCCTGTGTTATGGGCTGACAAAGATCAGCTAGATTGGGTGTAGAGAATTCAGCCCAAAAATGTCCTTTCTGTCAACCAATCATTGGCCAGCCGCGTGTCTCGTTCCACCCACAAAAAGGTGCCAAAAAATATGACATAACTTAGAATTGTGAAAGAAATCAGAGTGTTACTAATAAACACGACTAAATACCACGGACGATCTTGTTTGTGTCAGAAAGCAGCAACAAATATTTCATAGCCGTGTTTGTGTTGTCGCACAGATGCATGATGGGTAAGCGTGCTTGGGGAGCGCTGCCTTTGTTTATAACCTTTCCGCTCAAGACCCTACAGGCACACTGTGACAGATTTGACAGTAATTTTCTCTCAGCGTGAATACCGAATGCACTTCCAGCCATTCAGACGCCGAGCATCAAACGGCCATTTATCCAGAGACAATGAGCTGTCGGGCTTTGTGCGTGCAGGCGCATTTGGTGTTTACTGTCGGTCACTCTCCAGTCAAGCTTCTCACCTGGCGGACAAGCTGTTGTTTGCCCGTCCGGCCCCCGGGCCTTGACTAGGGGGCCCTGGCGCGCCAAACCCGGAGGCCCCGCAGATGTGTCACGATTAAGGCATCGTCTTTCTGTGCGTGTGTCGGCTTTGCGCAAGATCACAGGCACGCACGGCAGATCTGTTCACACAGGTGCGCTGAGTCGTGGGTCTGCATGTGTGTGTTTTCATCAGCACGGCGCGCCCCCGAGCCCTAATCTTGAGGGAAGGGTGTAAGAAGCTTAGCGAGCGACTGAGTGTGGCTACCGCTGATTATTGTGTGTCAGACACGCAAGGCGAGGGTGCGTTAGATAAGACGGAGGGGTTTAAGTGATACAGGTAAACTGGTGACATTTTCGCAAGAGCTCTACCCAAAAGCAGAGTTCGGCCCCAGCCAGTTACCTGAGGGAGGGAAGGGTTGAGAAAACAGATGCTGTCTGATTTCTTTTTTTCCGGGAATTTGATCATTTCAGCATGTTTGCATGTGTTTACGCTCAAGTGCAGCGTTATCGTTGATTGACTTTTTTGCTTGTCTGGGCACGTATTCTTCAACCTCAATTTGCAGACGTGATGGAGTGAAACGTTGCTATTGACGTAAGCGGGGATACGAGGGCCCGAAGCTTGTTGTTGTTATGGTCCTCGTTTCCTCGTCTGGCGGCGAAGCCTAAAGTTTAACCCGGCGAGTGAATACCGCCATGACGTCTCAGGACACCCACGTGCACAGCGTGCATGCACGCACACAGACAGACACATGTACACACACTCACACAGACACACAGACACACACACGAACACTCACTCACGCACACACACGCACACACATACGAACACACACACAGACACACACACGCACACACTCACACAGACTCCCACTTGCACGCACACGCAGGCTAAGAATGTCAGCAGTTTCACGCGAGGGCGGCGAGGGTGAGACGGCGGAGGGAAGGCAGTGGGGCTTGTATGGCCTCTATGGCGTCGCTCCCCCTCCCCTCTGACTCCCCTCAGGGCATGGCAGCCAGCACTGCCCGACGCCCCCTCCGCCACTCTTCCCCGCTCCCATCCCCACATCCCTCTCTCACTCCCTTTCACACACTATACGCCTGCCTACTGACACAAATTACCTCATGCAGACATTTATTTTGAAAGTTTGACAGCTGAACTTTAAGTGATCTCACTTCGCTATAGGCATGAGGCGAGCGTTCGTAAAAAAAAAAAAAAAAAGAAAGAAAAAAGGTGCAGCTGGTGGGAAGACGTTCCACCTGCCTGCTCAGGCCTCGTGCAAGTATAATTGCAGCGTCAGCGGGGACTGGAGCTCTTTGTCATGTTGGCACACAAACGCTTGACAGTTAGTGATGAAATTATATGTGTAACGTCATGTGTTCACACTTGAGTGATTGATAGGCTGTTGATTGCCATGCTATTCCCTCCTCCTTAGCCTTGTATGTGATCATCAGGTGTTGAACGGTCTTTAATGGATGTATTAAATGCTGCCTCGTCTGCAAAACTGGGTCCATAAAAGACAGAAACTTTCCGGCGGAACTTTAAAACTATGGCCCTCGCTCTAAATGTGGTGTTTGTTCACTTTTATGTGTGCACGTCTGTGTGTGTGCGTGTGTGTGCGGGTGAGCCCAGGGTGGCCGGCTGATTAGCAAGCTGTGTGTGCATGCGTGTGTTTGCGTCTCCTCCCGGGAGAGCTCGGCTTCCTCTACTCTGTTATTTCAGCGGAACTGGCGGAGGATGGGAGGAAATTACAGTCGCCTCCTCTGGCTCATAAAGGCCCCCCACCTCCAATCATGCCCCCACCCCCATCCCTCCACGCTGTTGCAAAACGGAATAAAACCCGCACGTTCACAAACATGGGTGGAAATGGCCACAAACACTATTGTGCTCCAAAATAAAAGCTAATTTGTGAGGTGGAGTCTTCATTGGGTCACTGGGCTTGTGTTTGCGTATGTGTTGCTGAAGCTATGTTGCTATGGTAACGCCCGAATAGGCTATTGGCTGAGAAGTGTGCAGAATTGTGGTCACATGGAGTGTGTTTGTGCACTTTCAGACTAAGTGAGACTCCAAGGATGTGCTCCTTTAAGCACGCTAATGGAGATCAATAATAACGGCGACATGTGCCAGACATGTTGCCGACACTTGTCCGTACATCCTCCGGTTGTTTTCCCCCTCCTAAATTCATTCAAGTTGAGTTAGGTAATGATTGGCTTTAATTGGTGTCCAATTTCTCAAACACGCTATTTGGACTGAAAGCCAAATCTATGTTTGTGTTTAAAAACTGAACGTTCTATTGCGTGGCTCATTTTGAGTGTGAAACAATGTAAATCAGTCAAAGCATCCTTCTCTTAGTTTGGTACTTTTTTCGCAATAAAAGCCAAGAGCGATTGTTGTGAAAGCTTCTTCCCAACATCTGTGGGCGCACGCTTTTGCAACATGTAACTTCTGCTAGTTTGATGTCTTGCTGGGCCCTTGCGCAGACTCCCGAAACATCTTCTGCCATACATTAGCAACAAGCTCCAACAAGAAGGCTTGAAGAGAAGTTAAATTGGCTGTTCGTCAGCATGGTAATAGAAATCACATGATGATGCCGCAACTGGCATATTGTGAGAATGACTTTTTGATTGTTATTGATGATAAAAAAGATGAAGTTGAGATAAAGAGTGGATGAATTAAAATGCTGGGAGATAAACGCGGGCAATCTAAGTTTATCTTGATTCCCTTTGCCTGACGTAACTGATGATTCCAAATGATTGCATTCTATAGAGGTAGTGTGAGTGTGTGCGTGACTAAACCTCATCAAAGTGTTTGTTTAAACCTCGAGGGGGTGTCGTTTTAGTGGTGTTTTTAATTAATTGTGCCATTTCATGTTAAGAAACTCATCTTAGGTGTGTTTCTGATACAACCTTGTCTTCGCCTCCACTTCCGCCGTCACAGAGATCCAGTAGCAACCTGTCTGGAAAGCTCCCCCGCGGTGGTCTCGGCGGTCCAATCCAAACACGCAGGCGGCGGGAGAATGAGGGAGCAGGAGGAGGGGGGTGGCGAAGGGCGGGGTTGGGTTGAGACAAGAGGGACAGGGGAGCGTGAGAGGCGCGTTGGCACGCTTGACTGCACCACCACTGACCTCCCAGCGCCGCTCCAGCACTACCCCTCCTCCCCTTCCCTCCGCCTCGCCGCCCTCTTGCCCTCTGTGCACCGCCGTCCCCTCCCGTCACCGCAAACCCCCCTGCAGCAACCCCCCCCTACCCTCTCCGCTCCCCCTTTGCCCTGTGCCGCTCCATTGGGCTGAAACTGCCGCTCGGCTCAGCGCGTGGGGGCCAAGAGTGCAGATGAATTCGAGTGTGTGTGTGTGTCTTTGTTTTTGTGTGTGCGTGTGGGAAGGTGGGGGACTTGGTCGCATGCCTGCCCGCCTCACGATGCTTTCTCACTTTTCTTGTCTCTCAAAAAGCCTAAAAACACACAACAAAGTTTTTTTCCACTATACTACGGAATCACTTGATGGGCTAAATACATTGTAGGCTATTTGATGATGAGTCGTTCCTAATATTTCGGTATACAGTGGTTCTTCAACATCCTTGTTCATTTCGAAGCCTCTACACGACAGTTGCTCCCCTCCCATTTGCTGTGCCTAAATGATGTTATGTTGCTTGTACTGTGGTTGATGCTGCCATTTTATTTTTTGGCCATGGGCCTTAAATGTATTTGTCCTTTCAGCGTCACAAAGGCCACGAGTTGCGTGTGATGCTGATGTGTGTTTTGGTGAACAAAAAGTTACTTTGCCATTACAGCAACAGCACTGTCAATAGCATTTGTCTTCTCTGTGTGATGGTGCAACACGTTGTAATCACGTAATTTTGGCACTAATAACGAATTTCATACTGATATTGTCTTGAATACGCAAATCATACCCAGCGTTTTAGATGGTTAGCTGAGGGGAAATGTGGTTACTGCCAGCCTTGGAACACTTTAATCAACTACTAGTACTTTAATCCTGTTATTGGCAGTAATCAGGTTACCTTGGTCATGTTTGCATACTGAGTGATCTCAATCTAACTAGCGAGTGGCTAATCACTGCCCAGGCACGAACCTGTGAAAATGCCACCTCGGTTTCCAAGCGCCTGGGCCAGACATGAGGTGGCAAGACTAAACAAAATAAGATTTTTTACGTGGTGATGAAGTGGGCCTCGAGCTCGTGCACAGAGGACATGCTGTTTGTTTTGGCCTTTTTTCTGAGCTTTTATTTGAGCCCTCATGCCTTGTGCACACTGCCGCCACCCCCCCCCCCCCCCACCCCCCACCCCTTCCCTGTCATCTCTTCACCCGCCTTCCCCGCCTTCCCCTTCCCCAAAGCGCTCACGCCAAGTCGGCCCGCCATCCCGCCATCCCGCCTCCACACACATACTCACACATGCACGCACACACACACACACACACACACACACACACACACACACACACACACACACACACACACACACACACACACACACACACACACACACGGCGAGGTAACGGCAGACAGGCGCGTGACTCATTAGGCATTCGTCCCCTAGGGAGTTTGCTGGGGGGGCGCGTGCGAGGGGGAGCTAGCGCCGCAGCTGCAGGAATGTCACGGGCGGCTACCACTGTGTTTGTGTATGTGTGTGTATGTGTGTGTACGTGTACGCGTGTGTGTGTGTGTGTGTCTGTGGGAGGGTGTGAGCTTGCTAATGCTGCTTGGAGCCAGCGGCAGGCCACCTTTCAGGAAATAACGCAAGGGAAGTGAGGGAAAGAGAAAAAAAAATGAAGAAAAAAAAACCCACCCTTATTATTCATTCTTTCCACCAAGAGCTCAGTTAAAAGTCCGAAATAAATTTAGTGACTTTGATTTCTATATAATCACTTTTTGAATGGAATCGCCTTTCCTTGCCAAAGTTGCGCATTGTGTTGTCGATTACAAACAAGATGCTTTTGTTGCTTTTCAGTCAAGCCTTGCAGCTTCAGAATTCATCAAATCACAATGACACCAACAAATCTAAGAATGTATGCTTTTATGCCTTGCTTTATCACAAGTTTGATTCATTTCTTTGTGGCATGCTACTCAGGACACACAGAATGCAATCAGAAGTCATGGGTGTAGCCTCCAGCATTTAAAACTGCTCTAAGTGACAGCTGAAAGATCATTTGGATAGGTCCTCAGCTTGCGATTGGACAATGTTACCTTGTTTGTTGCCATGCTGTTAAAGTTTTAATGAACATGTAACGCTTATGTACACAATGAAACATTTTTCAAAACGCAAATTCATTCTAATATGGTTCTGTTTCACGACTTGTGCTCGTCTTGGCCTGCAAGGTGGCAGTGGGGTGCACAGATTTGTTGAAAAAAACACAAACAAGAATGTTGTGGTCTATGCCTACGAGTATTGTCATATGATTTTTCCGTGTGTCACTGCAGTGTTTGTGTCTAAATATTTATTTCACTGTTTAGAGTTCTCAAAGAAAAGTATGTACATGCAAAGAAGTAATATTGGGGTAACCCGACTGACAACAAATGACAACAACATTATTGCCGATTGACCCAGTGCATTTGTTGGCTTCTTTAGTCTATGATGATGACACTACAACAATGTGTTTCAAAAGTTTGCTCAAAATTGAAAGCACATCACAATTATTTATTTCATCATTTTTTATTTCTATTATGCACTCCCAGGCAGGAGAAAATCGTAATCTTTACAGCTTCACTTGCTAATGCATGTAAAAGTGGAATAAGACCATGAGAATGAATGTCCAACAGGCGTTGACTGTGTCATCCTTTGAGATACACGCCGGCCCGGTTGTAGGTGATGTGGTCGTTCTGATTCTGACTATCACGTACAATATTTATACACCTCGTCTAGAAAATCGAACCGTTCGCTGAATCGTTTTCTGGTAGTATTCTACTGCCGGCGTTGTTCTTTGATTGTAGAGTACCTGATGGCTAGTTAACATCATACGCATGCATGTGAGTTTTTCTGAATGTCTGAATGTGAAGCCCAGATATTTTCGTTGGCTGCTCGAATGTCAGAGAGAACAACGCGTGGGAGGCTATATTCATAGTGGTGCTTTTAGTGGGACTTTATGAGAGACTTTTTTCCGCGTCTGAAACGAGGCTGACCACACACAGTAAAGTTGCCTCTGCGCACACACACACACACACACACGCACACACACACACACACACAAATGTCTGTTTGTGTGTGTGCGTCTTTCCTTTCAGGGCTCCTACGTGGGCCGCCAGGGGTGTGTTTTGCTCGGTGTTTTTGCTTTGGCGAGGCCTCCCCCGTGTTGCGAAAGTGTTGCCGGAAGCCGTGGGAGCTCAACCCAAGTTCTGCGTCAGTGCCACTGAAGAAAGGATTGGGGCTTTCCGGGAGTGGCATGGGCGTGCGTGTGTGCGGGGGTGGGGGGAGGCGGGGTACAGGGGACTGTCAGGCTGGCTATGTCACAGTCAATGTGGGTGGTTGTCTCCCGTTCGCAGTCTTAGTCACAAGTGGGCTCACACAAGCTATTCTTGTATGGGCTGTGTTGCTGGCATGCGCCGAGTAAACCCCCCACTTTGGAGGGGAAGCGCCAGAAACAGGTGTGCGTTTGTGTATGTGTGTAGGAGAGGAGCGCAGGGCACATGTGTGTTTCCCTTGTAACAAGAGCAATAAAGGGACTTTGACGCTGAGAATTTGCATTGAACAGATGCGAGTGTTTTAGTCTGCCGTGCTTGACGTGATGTTGATTGGTTGGTGTTTGCAAAGCCCCCCCACCCTTCCCAGCACAAACTAGCAACTCAAATTACAAAGTGGTCCACACGCTGTCCTTGGGCATTAGAGCGATACTTGTGCAAAGTAGCCACAGGAAAGAAGAAAGAGGGCAAAGTGCTTTTCTGTTGTGGCCAATGAAGGAATAGTGAAGGGAGAAGAAATATGGCAGAAGTTTGTGGCCTGCTCATCCTGGGGGATGTTTTCAGCCACGCACCCCTAGCTCCCTCCCTCCCTCCCCTCCCCTTCCCGACTCTGTTTAATGTCTGCCATTTGAGAGACTCCGGAGGGGCTGCACCTGTTTGCCTCTTGGCTAGGAGCCCCCAACTACCTCCTCCTCCCGCCGCCTGCCTGGCTGCCACTCACGCTGCAGCGCCTCCTGGGAGGGAAAAAGCCAGGCGAGAAGGGGGGGGGGGGGGTAGGAAGGGATGGGAAGGGAGTGAGGGAGAAGAGCGGATTTGCGTGTGGTGGAAGGGATAGCTGCAGGGCTGGAAAGCGTCCGGGAGTGGGAGCAGGGATGTCGGCGTACAGAGACGAGGGGGGGGGGGGGTAAATTTAACTTCCATGTCCACTCTCTCACACCCGCCTTCTTTCTCTCACAAGTTTTACTCACCAACTTCTCTTTTATCCTTTTTCTTCTCTCTCTTTCTGTTTGACCTCCCTTGCACAAGCACAAATCCATGCTCCATTCATTCGCCATATGTTCTCTTGCTCTTTTCCAGCTCTTATCCTTTTCTCTCCCTGCTCTCTTCCCTTCCATAGTATTCCTGCCATTGGGCCGGGCAGGCTGATCACTGAATGTTCTCCAACTGCACTTCTAAATGTCCCAAATATGTGCGTTTGTTTGTCTCGTGAGAAGTTCTAAAAGAAAATCATAATGTCCCATTGCTCATGAGCTATTTTTAGAACGTAGTTCTTGGGGACTAACTGGTACTTGCCAGCTCCACGTTGATGACCCCTGATTTAGATGTAGAGGCTGGAGCTAAAGCTGCACAGTGGACATGGATTGTATGATTTTATTCCAGGCAACAAAGACATTCTCAGAACAAATGCAGAAAAATTTTACTAGCCAAAAGGCACTCCATTTGCTTACTCAGACATCTAAGTTGTTTATGGGAATTATTTCAGTATCATGGTACCCCCCCCAAAAGTCATAATTTAGGTGTACAATATTCAGAGCGGATATTTGAGAGGTAATTTTATTTTGCATAAGTTCCTGGGCCTTGTCAAGCCTAATGAGTCAGCAATGTAGTGACGGAACCATACTATGACGTAGGTCGACTGGACTTGTCTCTATCAACTGAAGCTTTGCACTTGTTGTCTTAAATGCTAACTGCATGAAGCACTCACTTCTCTCTCGTGTGCCTTGTTGTACAGAATCGTGGGCGCCTGGCTGAGAAGCGCACCATCCCGCTGCCCCCCAACCGTGTGCCCAAGAAGGAGCTGGCCTCCATCTTCAGCAGTGACGACAGCGAAGGGAGTGAGCGGGCCAGTGGGGATCACGGCCACATCAAGCAGGAGGACGAGCTTCATTACAGTATAGTGCGCAAGAGGTATGCCATCTTTGAGATGTGAGTGATTAACTCGTGTATGTAAGGCTCAACATGTGCATCGTGAGGGATTTGGGTGATCCGTTCTCATTATATGCATCTTGACATGAGTTATTGATGTATTTTTCATGCCATTGCTTGGTCCGTGCTCGAGCTATAATACATGCCAAACATGTCGAATAGTGAAATGACCACTGGAGCTTATGTTCATCCTTTCTTGCATCCCATTTTAAAAAGATTGAGGATCTGGGCACATGAAGTGATGAATTAATACAAACAGAATAAATTAGACGAGGATTAATGGCAGGAAGAAGAGGTACTGCCTCAAAGCAACCCTGCCGAAATTAAAAACTGCGCTAGCCATATGGCATTAGCAAACACATCCGGCCCGCAGTCGCACAATTCCATTCATCACGTTGGGAGGAAGTCAGATTGCTTCAAAGTGACTCCAAGATCACGGTTAGAGCGAAACATGCAGCATCTTGGCAAAA
The DNA here is from genome assembly GCF_059516105.1 of Syngnathus floridae. NCBI lineage: Eukaryota > Metazoa > Chordata > Actinopteri > Syngnathiformes > Syngnathidae > Syngnathus > Syngnathus floridae. Next base: position 21,795,246 of record NC_142414.1, on the reverse strand, counting down.
GAGTGCTTAGCTCCGCTGCCTCACGGCAAGAAGATTTCTTCGTTCAATTCCTTTGGGGGCTTTTTGTGTTGAGTCTGCACTTTTTCACCACCGCGCCCGTGTGCCTCCTCCCCAGTGACGAGTTTCACCCCACACCCAAAAACTGTACAAATGATATTCTAGGTTTTGACTAGATCTGGATTTGCTCAGAGAAGAGTTAAATGCAGCGGACATATTTTGCTGTACGTTATGTATATGTGACAAAATAATGTCACTTTCACATTTTGATACACGCAGAAACGCAAAGACAGTCAAATGTCACACACAGGTTGAGGTCGTCTCACCCAGATGAGTCAAACGGCTGTTGCGCTGTGATGACTGAAAATTCGATGCAATTTTGCGCCCTTTGCAATGAGCCCATGTGACTTTTGTAGAAGAGGCGCCACATCCACTTGTGATCACTTGATACTTGAACAAACAGATTTGTGCAAAATTGAATGTGTGGATGAATATAACGTAGCGGACGTTCATTGATTAAGCTCAGAAAGTCCCCGGCTGCAATATTAGCAGCTTGTGCAAGCTCATTAGGGGAGGGGATGTTTTTTATGTCTTGAGACTTGCGTGTGACACAGCGGACAGCACACCAACTGTGACGCTTTAAATGGATCCACTAACCTCATTTAAGAGGGCTTCCCCTCCCCTGACACTTGCGCCGCTGGCGCGTTAAGATGATAATGAATTTAAAGAACACTTATGACTAATATGTCAGGCTTTTACCCTTTGGAAAGGCGACGGACTCGCTGGAGCCGCAGCTCCGGTCTGTCCCGGGCATTCGTCTCGGCCTCGCTTTATCCGCCAATGCAGGTCTGGACGAAAGGGATAATGGGATGTCCAATCACAGAAATGTGATTTCCATTGACCGCAGCTTCGTAAGTGAGTCGCAGAAGGGTCTTAACAAATTGGATTTGGCCAATGGATGTGAAAAATACAGGGCGCCTCGACGTGTGCGTGTGTGTGTGCGTGCTTGTGCGTATGTGTGTGTGTGTGTGTCATCAGTGGCCACTACAACGTGTCGCAAAGTCTCGCATGCGACAACCTTCATCTAAACTGAGGCCGTCCAACATGTCATCATCAACATAACCTTGTACAGCTCGATGGGCTGAATAAGAGGCACAACTTTGCTTTCATCTCTTTAGTTCCTTCACTTTCTATTCAGCTTGTGCCACAATTCACTCAAACTAGTTCTATAGGCGGGGACTATTTTTGTAACACATCACTTAGAAATGTCCATCTCTATGTCGCACAGACACAATTTAAGATAAGTGAGACACCCAAGTAATATTCAACAACGGCACAAGAAGGAAGAAGTCCAATGGGGTAAACCCCATGATACAGTTCATCTTAAAGTAAAAAAACTCAACTTGATGCTGGTAACTTTGGAGTATAGCCAATTTTAAAAAAAAAAGATTTACCGCATTATTTTTCAGTTTATTTGAAGATCGATTAAAAAGTGCTGACAAAGAGTTAGGGTAATTACCCAGCAAGCATCTCTGGACCCACTGATGTCTTCCGTTTAGCCTCCTGGGGGGGTGGTGTGGGGGCGTATACTGTGTATATTTACAACACATCATTGACCACTTAATCACTTTCATTTAGAAGAAATGTCAGTAATATTATTGAATAAGGAGATCACAAAGTGTGAGAAGACCTACAGAAGCGAACGTCAAGTCATACTTAATGTGCAATGCTAAATGGCAAAGCAGACATCAAAATGACCTCGGAGATCTTACTTAAACCAGTCAATTGACTTCATAGTAAAAAAGTATGAGGCGCAAGTTCCAGCTCATCATTCATTTCGAGGTAGATTTATGAACATTTGTGCAAATGACACTGTTTAATTGGACTTTTTTTTTTTTTTTTTAAACCTTTTTTTTCAAGAGCCATGTTTAAATGGTGGATTTTACTTTCCCATTCAAGGACGGCATCACCTGGTTTCATCGACCGGAGTTATTCCAACCATTTGAAGCCTTGAACTTAAATTCATATAATTGTGTATTCTTGAAAACACAGGCTTCCTATTTCTACATGGTTACGTTGTTGTCAATCTGAGTAATAAGCACGGAAACAGTTGACTTTTACCGCATTCAAAAATTTGTTTTGTGGCTGTGCCATTACCTTGTTCCAGGAAGAGGTCACGGACAGTGTGAATTTACTGGAAATGTCTCTCTTCCAAGTGTTAATTAGTGAGCTTCGGGGGTGCCGGCTTTATGGCTTTCTGGAAGTGCTTTTTGTTTGAAGCCATTTTGTTGACGCTTGTTTGCCGAGGCCAAATACTTGCAAAAGTTACTATTTGAGAGCGTGTTTACTCTTCCTAAGTCTCTCTCAAACTTCTCAAAAATTGAAGGCAGCGTCTGACATGATGCCCTTGATCTCGGTTTGCTTGGTCTCTGAGTTTTTTTTTTTTTTTAACAAGAAAATATAAACAGTGCATTGAGTAAAAAGTGAAGGAGGTCAATGGAATGCGCATGGCCAAAATCTGTGACACGGCTGTTGTGACTTGTGCCTGAGGAGAAACAAAAGCAAGGTAAAGTGAAGACGAGCTACTGTTGCTTAGTGCTTATTTCCATTTTTATTTATTTCTACCTCTGCTTGCTTGACTCTCCGTTGTGTGCTGTCTTTCATAGCTGCAAGCAGCACAAGAGTTGCTGCCCCTCCCCCCATAAAAAACACTTGCATTAAAGTGTGTGTGTGTGTGTGTTGCACAATACTATTTTTGCCATTATTTTATGCATGTGCTATGTTTTATTGTTAAAACCAATGCATGAACTCCATCAACATTTGTTTTGTCGACCAAATCAGAGTTCAAATCAGCATCACAGAAATGACTGTGGTTGAACTTTGCGGTACCTTAATTATATTTGAATTTTGCTGCGTATGTTATCTGTGGTGGGTTGTGGGTTCCGGCTGCTTTGGCGAGTACAGTTTGAGGAGATCTCCACGCTACATCCCACTCTTGACTCAGCTTGTCTCAGTCGCTCTTTCTCCTCCACCTTCACATCCCTGCAGCCCGTCTGTCAGCACTTTGCCAGTGGCGGTGTGAGATGCGGCGTCGGGGGCGCCTCCGCTTGCCAGCTCATACTGTGACCTCCAGCATCGCCACCTCAGACATGGCATGCCAAGGTCTCAGTGGGGTACTGCTTGCCGTGCATGCCGAGTCCTTTCCTGTTTGTCTGGATTTTTCTCAGTCGTAGTCTCCTGATGGATGCTCGTGGAAAGAATTATGTCCAACCCTAGAGGTTCTACTAATTTGTATATTTGGAGGTACTAGGGTTTCAAAAAGCTGTAGTAAAAAGTAACCAACCATGCCTGCTTTTCTTCAAATTCATCCACTGAAGAAAATCTTTATTTTAGTGCTGTTGGTAGAAATATAATTATAGTGTGTAGTTATTAAAACTTGTATCAACAGCCATTAATCACTACTGAGTCTCTCTCGCGGTTCAAGATGAAAGGGTGGAGTTCACCATTTCAGGATTGAGCTGAGCAAGAAATGGCGGCTCGTGTCCTTATTAGCAGCAAGGCCCAACGTTCATATAATAGCCCGCTCCCCCTGCTCACCCTCGCCGCACCAGGCTCCCATTCTTACAGCTCCTGTGGGAGTGCTGACTCAGGTGACGGGGTCTTAAACTCCATCCCCTTGGTGACCTTGCCGCCATCCACTGAAAGGAAAGGGGGCGGGTTAAGGGCAGCCAGACATGGGTGAAGATCGGCTTCAGCCCCTCATTAGTCCCGGCGGGACAGCTCAGGAAAAGTGCGCTAATTACTCCGCTAACAATGTCCTTGCCGTTTGTGGCTTAGAGCGGCCGACGCGCCACAGGATAATAAACCTCCAACCTCCCTGAGAAGTTCACGATAGTATTATCATGATTACTTTGAGTGATGGAGCGAGCGAGTGTGACGATGAGTTTGGCTGTTGTGTCACGCATTGTTTGTTTGCATTTGTGGGCGCCACTCATGTAATATGACTTGAATCATAATTTAATAACATCTCTTCTACATCTCATTTTTGTTGCGATGATAATTAGCAACTCAGATATAGATGGCTTCTCATTTTAAAGTGAGCCCGTCTGTCGTTTAGTAAAACGTTTGCAGTTCACAGGCCAATCAAAGCTCCCCTTGCTAAGTTAACTGTCTGACTGTTTTCTGAGTCATTGCTTCTGCGTGAATGAAAAATGGCCGGCGAGGCCAGCATTATGCTCTCGACGCTTCCCTTCATCTTTTCTGTTAGCGTGTGGAAAACAGCCTGGCGGCCAGCAGCCTGACATTACGGCGGCAGCCTGTAATCATGAGGCTGTAAAAAACCCCAAATCCAGCGGCCGCAAACAGTGTGGCATCGTCATAGTGGTGGCAGCTAAGAACCATTCACCACTTCTGTCCCATAAACGCCGCTTTGCAGAGTCATAGCGGACCCCCTTCGGAGGCTGCTCTGCTTTTAATCAACTTGCGAGCTGACATGACATACTGAGGGTGCGATCAAAATGAAAAAAATAAGGGTGGAAATTGCCTTTGTAAGGTTGATTTGGGTGGGAAAATTAGAGAATAATGAATAGCTGTTTGGAATGTCAGCTAAAAAAAGAAAAAAAAATCAAGCCACTGCTTCCACAAGCTGTTTGCCATTAAGTGTGACGACACTTCCACTACTCGGCTGCTACACTCCCCCTGAATGCTAAGCGGCTATTTCCCATCATTATGGCATTTAATGCGATCAGGATGGTAATCAGATTGCAAATGAAATACCCCCCTGACACACTTGTGTGGGTCTGCTGGCGAGGAAAGAGGTAATTGATGGGGAACTGGACGGCCTCAGCCAACTTGAGGTGGTAAACCCATTTTTTCCTTCTTTTTGTTGGTTTAAAACAAGGCTAAGGAAGAATGGACTTTTTGGCCAAAAGGGCTCCCCTTACAGTGAAGTGGATTAGTCTTATATCATCAAGAAATAAGTGTGTGCTGCAAAGTATGAGAAAGCGCTGATCACATCTCTGGATGGTAACGTTAGCGCCGATGCTTGTCCTGACACACCATCACATCAAATAAAAGAGAACATTTATTTTACCACAACTCTCAAGTAAGCATCCCAGTGTCTTTATTTTTCTCGAGCCGCTGCGTCATAGGCCTGCCGCACACAGAGTGACGTGACCGAGTGTGACTATTGTGGACAATCATAAAAAACTGTCGGCGACTCACGCCCACACAGCAAGCAGTCCACCGAGTCCAACACACACACCAACTCACTGCAATGGAAAATGTGAGGGACCCCTAATTGTTTGTGGGAAGGCACTGCGTCAACATGTATTGTTGATTATTCGTATATAAGATGTTGATGATTTTTTATCAATTTGGATTTAAATAAAACCTCATTCATCATAGGAGATATTGGAGACCTTGCTACTTAGACCTTACTACTACTACCACACAGAGCTGCAACACATACAAATAAAACATATATGAAAATACCCAAAATAATATTTATATTAGGCCTACCCTGCATTTCTTCCGGTCGAGCTCGGTGCTGCCCGGCTATGCACTACTATTATGTACTATTTGGTACTATCACAACTTTAACTGCAGGGTTGCAAATGGCAAATCCTGGATCACTGCTGTAGAATAATTCACAAAATTATATTCTGTTCAGTTGAATTATTTTCTGTGTATTACATTATAAGTGGATGCTCGATGCTGACATTTTTTGCTGGCATCTGTCTCAGAAGCAGCATAATGAGGATTTAAGCTGTTAAACTACTTAGAGGTTGTGAATATGTTGGATAATAGATCTAAGTATGGAAGATGAGTGGGGATGAGAGCCAAAAGTGCTGGATGCAGTAGCGTGTGACACACGTCAGAACTAAGAGCCAGTCCACAACATAGCCACCTGTAGCTGCTAAATTTGGGCACAAAGCTGAGGTCTTTCTGTCGTAAGTAGAGTGTAAAAAGGTTTATGTCACACTGGTTTGAACTTGGGGATTTCTGTTTGGAAGTGCTTAACGGTTTGTCTCTCTTCTCTTCCTCTCATGTGTGCGTGCGTCAGTCGGGACAGTGACCTCTCTACAATCATCTCCAACCTGCACCACAGCAGACAGCATGGCATGCCCGAGGGCCAGTCAGCCTCTGACCGCAATGCCAGCACAGGACACACAGGTGGGACCTCCAGTGATGTTGCGCGCGTGCGTGCGTGCGTGTCTGTGTGTGTAACTTTGTGTTGCTAACACTCACACATTCTTTGTAACATATGTAAGTCTTCTCTTATTTGACTCTAATTTGTGCGATTGGAGGATTTTGCTGTAAGCTTATTACTCCTTCCTGACGGTTGCTCTTCTGTCTGTTACTTAATGTTCTTCCTACATTCTGTGCAGCAGGTTGGTTTGGGGGTTAAAACCCTTGTTTCAAATTACCTTTGAATAAATAGCTTTGTTTGCTATTAATCCAAACAATCACGTGAGTAAAGGAATCGTGGCGTGCTAAGATAAGCTCTTACAGACAGAAAACAGACAGCGTTTAATCGCTGTTATTTGTCAGGTAGCCTGCGTGGAGGATATTTTGCCGCCATTAAAAACATATGGTCGGAAAACACCCTCACTAATCAGCTATTATCACGCTATGTTTGGATGTTGGATGCCACTCATATTTGCGTTTAGTGTGCAAACTAAATACACAAAGAGCACATTTTTTTCATTCCTGATGTGCGGCACTTATCTTAACAGAAGCAAATGATAATCTGGCGCCCAAAAATTATAGAAGTTTTTTATCATTTGATCAAAAGTTGGTAGGTTTGCGAGGTTGTATGCGCAAGTGATAGTAACAAATATAGACAAGTGTAAAAAAAATTGTGATAAAAAAATTCTATGTAGTACTACTACCTCTATTATAGCTAATAGGTTAAACATGAAAAAAATGGAAGGAGCTGGAAAAATAATTCTAATGCATTTCTAATATTCTCATATACTGTATGCATTTCTAATGTTTTGATTATAGTGTAATGTAACAAAAGAAAAATTGAAATCTGACAAAATACCAGATACAATAAAAATTAACATTTTTAGGGAACACATTAAAAAAACAGCATAATCATATAGTGTGTATGCAGTAGTAGACTACATTCAAAAGGTTTTGTGGATGTGTATGAAGTTTGAGAGCTGCAGATTACTCAACTTGAAGGCTTCCATTGAGAAACACTATTATATAGTACGCATATCTTTGAAGACAGAAGCTATAGCATACACATATTCATCCCACCTTAAAATCCAGTTTGTGGGTAACACCCTAAATTTGCCCCCGGAGTGACCCTGCCTTTTCTCATCCTATTAGCCATTAGCACAGCAAGTGGCAAATCAGCTCAGACCCAACGCCTCCATTCCCTCGCTCTCTGTTTGCTCATCTCTTTTGTCTGCAGGATTAATTGCCCATACGGTACCTGTGAGAGCAAGGCATTGTGGGTACAAGGACACTGCCATTAGAACGGGCAGCTTCGTTCATCCAATGTTGAGATGAATCGTCACCCCCCCAAATGCTGCTTTAATCATTCTCAACTAATATTTGTGTTGTGTTGCGCGAAGTCACAAAGGGTGGGGCGTTAGGGGGGCTGCTGACCACAGTTTGCCTTTGCTACAGGGGGTCCTAGACTGTCCGTTTGAGCATTAAAGCGTGATTTAACAGGCCGCCTGCGCGCCACGCTCCGTGTCTGTAAACAAGTCCAATCCGATCAGAGCCTCTAATTCTGTCTGCCAGTGAAATTAGACGCACACACATTTACAAGCACACAATTACACACAAATAGCGGATAGCTGCATGGAATGCGTGCCCACGTAAAATCAACACAGGTTAGGATTGACGTCCAAATACGCATGTGGGTGTCTGGGTAAGTTTGAGAGCTGGGGATTATTTGAGTTGTCTATCTTCCAGTATTTTCTCCAACTCCTCTGTCAACTTTGCAACTTTACACTGAAATGTGCAATTTAAGTGTCCGCAAAAAAAAAACAGGAAGTACATGAGGCAAAAGAAGAGAAAGCTCACAGCAGAGAGACGCTGTGATGGAAGAAACATTTGGAATTAGTGAGACAGAGGAAAGAGAGATGAATGAGTGTGCTGGCGGCATCGGGGGAGAGCTGGCGGCGGCTATGGTGGCGGACAGCGCCGCCTGCATGCATGTGTGTGTGTGTGTGTGTGTGTGTGTGTGTGTGTGTGTGCATGAGTGTGAGTGCGCAGGGAGGAAAGGAGGTCGTCTCTGTGCCGGAGCAGGCCGTTAATTAAATCTGAGGGACAGACAGGAAGGCTGCCTCCCGCCTTCTCTTCTCCTTTCCATCCCTCCCTCCCTCCTTCCCTCCCTCATTCGGGCTCTCGCTCTCCAGCCGGCGGCTATTCAGAAGGTCTGTGAGCGGCGAAGGGGGGAAGCGGGGATGAGGGGATGGAGGAAGGGAAGGGAAGGGGGAGGAGGAAGAGCATGGGCGCCGACGCTGAAAGTCTGGCGGCCTGTGGAGACTGTAAACTGTGGCGCTGTGGTCAGACCGGAGACTCAAACAGGCAGATAAGGTGTTTTTGGACCTCCTCCTCCCCCTCCTCCCTCCACACAGACTCCCACAGGCAGTTGCAAGTTGTGTGTGTGTGTGTGTGTGTGTGTGTGTGTGTGTGTGTGTGTGTGTGTGTGTGTGTGTGTGTGTGTGTGTGTGTGTGTGTGTGTGTGTGTGTGTGTGTGTGTGTGTGTGTGTGTGTGTGTGTGTGTGTGTGTGTGTGTGTGTGTGTGCGTGAGCATCTTCCCTAGTGTGGTTTAAGTGCCTCTTTTGTTTTTTACTTGCATGAAAATCTGGAACACAGGATGTTTAGGAAAATATTTCTTTTTTCGCAGGCTGAGTGCAAGTTGCCTTTTAAGTATTACTTTAGCATCTACTTATACATTTTAAATAGTTATTAAAGGACCCACATCATGCTAAATGACATCAACCACAAACACCCCCAAAATTGTGTTTTCCCCCATTCACTCATTTTGGTGCATTCCCTCTCATTCTCCCTCTCTAAGCATGAGCCCTGCCCGATCCCCCAAAAAGTAATATCCTTTTTGTATAATATTTTGGCGGTAAATACATAAAATGTGCGTCAGAGAGTTTAGGTTAAAACTTTGTCACCATTGGGGGATTAGCTAAAAAGAACAAACTCAGTGTCTATTTCAGAAGAGAAATTGATTTTTTTTCCCGTGGGGTGGGGGTGGAGGGGAGTCATTTTTAGTGGCACATAGGGTCCCGCAGCTGAGCTGGAGCTCATTGGTAGCTGATATTGGTGAGAGTCGGGGTAAACCTTGTCACGATTTTGAAGATGCAGTAGTGTTGCTGACAAAAAGTTCAGATAAATGTTTGATATTTAATTTAGAGATTAAAAGCTACCTTCAGACCTGATGAATCACTTTTGAAAACATGCATCCTCTCCTTGTAACTTACGTTTTGCAAACATCCATCCATCCATCCATCCATCCATCCATCCATCCATCCATCCATCCATCCATCCATCCATCCATCCATCCATCCATCCATCCATCCATCCATCCATCCATCCATCCATCCATCCATCCATCCATCCATCCATCCATCCATCCATCCATCCATCCATTTTCAATACCACTTATCCCCACGGGGGTCGCGGGCATGCTGGAGCCTATCCCAGCAGTCATCGGGCAGTAGGTGGGGGACACCCTGAACCGGTTGCCAGACGATCGCAGGGCACACAGAGAGCAACAACCATCCGCACTCGCACTCACACCTAGGGGCAATTTGGAGTGCTCATTTGGCCTACCACTGGTTAGCAGTGCGCCACCGAGCTGCCCGATTTTGCAAACATCTTTAATTTAATTAAATTTAATTAAATTGATTTTAATTTTTAATTGCTTGTTAATGGCTCCATCCGTGTTTCTCACTGTGTTTCGCTAATCTAAATGGGCTAAATTAAGGCTTCTGGAAACTTCTTAAACATAAGCAGCCACCTGTGCACCAGATGACTTAGAATTTAGTGACACATTTTGTCCTCATGCAGCCCATAATTCTTCTTGAGCTCCACTCCTCTTAATTTCCTCCGTCCCCCCGTCGAATAGCAGAGGACGACAAACAGACCAGCAACACGCCCAACTGTATTACTTTGTGTACTTTGTGAGTGTTGGCAGTGGCGAATCCTCCCTCGGCACGAGCCCAAGAGCCCCCACGTCTCCCCCGTCTCCATCACCGACCAGGACACCCCCGCCCACCCCCTCGTCCAGCGGCATCGTCCCGTAAGCCAATCAATGACGGGGCTTTCAGGGCCGGTGGAGGCCCCAGTGCACGGAAGGGGGGATCAATAAGTTATTAGCACCATTCTGTCAGCTGTAATGTGGAGATTGATTGGGGGGCTGCGGCTGGCAGCCCACCCCACGTCGCCGCCTGTCACCCCGCCTTTCCTCACGCAGCCCCCGCCACCCGCCTCCCCCTTGCTGGCCTGATAAAGATGACAGATTAACGGAGTAAGAGAGGAATTAAGGAGTCTGGCTGTCTGAGCTGTCACCACGCTCCCTGCGATGGAGAGAGGAGGGAGGAGAGGAAATCGGACTGGAGAGAGAGAAACAGAGAGCGAGGAATGCTGCCTTGCTTGATGGTTCGCCCTGATGGTGTCACATGAAAGAATGGTTTAGATCCCGCTGTTTCCTCTCTGTCGTTATCTGCTCTTTCCTTCTCATCTGTTTTTCTTCTCAGTAGGATGAATTGCACTTATAAAGGAGGTTAACTTGCAAGGTTGACATTTAGTGACATTTGGACATGTTGCATGGATGAGGATTTAGCTCTATGTGTTTGTGCAGAGCCAAATCACAAGTTATACCAAGCAATTCTTGGACCACTCTCCTTTACATTTACGTGATGCAGAGCAGTTTGCATCGGTAAACTCTGTTCTGAGGGCTTGCGTTTTCAGCTCAGGGCGTCTTGGCAGAATGGCTGTGTCAGCATAAATAGTGGCAGGGTGACATCGTGTAACCTGCCAATGATTTCAAGACAGCAAACAGAGGACAACAATGGATGACAGCCAATGGATTGTGTTCCCTCTTCTTGGCATGTGGTCATTTGTTACAACCAGAAGACAAGCTTTTTTTTATTTTTTATTTTTGATTCTTCCTGTTTTATTTCTTTTGTCAGAAAGTAGTGATCATTATTTGTTGACCAGTAGATGTTCTGTGAGTTGCTAGCCCCACGGTTCACTTGCTGTGCTATTTTAATTTGTACAGCAACAGGGGTGCCAAAAAGTATGCTAAGTTGGGACCATTTAACCATGGAAATATTGCAATACTAAACAAATCCAACACTTGAGGAATCCCTATGGGGAAAATAAGAACCAGAAGATTTGAACAAATCCATGTCGGAGGACCGTCTGCCTCAACCGGTTAGAATGAGCTATAGAGAACCAAAATATAGACCACAGGTGTCCAATTTGTGTCCCTACCTGCATCTTTTTGATGTTTACCTCCTCCACCACACCTAATTCAAATGATCTGCAGCGGCCTGATAACAATCCTGACTATTTAATCATGGGGAATATCTGAAACATGCATCATTGCGGCTCTCGAGGACCTGAGTTTGACACCTGTGGTACAGACAGATCTGGAGTGGGCTAACAAGAGAACAATGCACACAATCCTAGCAGGGCCAATATAGCTTTATGTAATATGTGTTGACATGCACTCATAATGGTGATAAATAGAGTAGTCTTGTTTGCTACATCCCAGATCGGCACTTTCAAAAAATTAAAATCACATCGCTGACGATCAAATAATAATCACCACCCCCACTGCAGTACACAAGCTACATAGCAAGCACGTGATGGGGGAATGCCCCAGGTAGCAAACTTGACTGTAAGCATCCTTAGTTAGTAAACGGCTTGCACAGACGCTAGCACAGCTCAGGGCTGGGCATTAAAAGAGAGCATCAGCCCTCTAAGCAGCCCCATTTAATTGGCTTTAAAAGCTTGCCGCCCTCAAATCTTTGGCCCTCGGGCACCCACTCTGGAGACGGCGTGTCTTTAGTGAGGTCAGCTCCAGAGACGACTCAAGTATGTGTGTTTGATCATCAGCGAGCGTCTTCGGGCGGGGGTGGAAGCATGTTTTTTGCATTTTTTGGAAGGTAGAATGGAGGCTTGAGCTGCTAGTGTAAATAATTAAAAAAAGAGATCATTGAGATTATTAGCATCTTCCTCCCTCCAATCATTTTTATAGGGTGGTAATGCTCTTGAATCTCCTCAACAACATCAAACGAAGGATTAGAAATGCGAGTCGTTGTTATATTTAAAAGTCCCACATACAGATGTTGTGAAATGAGCTCATAAATGCCTAAAGGCACTGCCATTTTCATGCCATGCCAACATCACATGCTTGTGCACCAACTAATTGCCCATCCAGTATCCAAAAGAGTACTTTAAATACACTACTCATATAGTTTGGGTGAGAGTTGACGTTATGGAACTAATGTGTCCCTGTTGGTCACACTCAGTACTGCATTTCCAAAGTAATGAAATTGCTTTGACTATGGCATTTTGCTAGCTAATAATAAACCTCTTGCAAATGCATTTCAACCATGCGAAATATATCATCCACAATTGCAGTCAGACTATATGCAATATAATTATGTCTGAATGCTGCCAAGCTGAACTTGACCATCATTGGGCCTATAACCTATATAACCTTTTGACCAGTCAGCAGCGTGAAGGAGGTCATTTCTGTAAATAACATGCCTGATAGTTAACAAAGAAAAAGTGGTGTAGTCCAACCTGAATGTCCACGCAGACATAAACTGTGCACAGTGCAGGCGGTTTTCCAAAAACACACTTTGATAGCATGCCAATACACATAGAAATTTTTAAGTGTTTGTTTGGACAAGCCCCAGGCTACTGAGAGAAGTCTACTAACCCTACCAAACTATTGATGTTGTTTTTATTGTTCATTGTTTTTCATGCACAAATGATAAACATCTGTTGTGTTAAAGAGGAGAAAGAGCTGTCGTTTTCTTTGTAGGAAAAAACAAATGCTCCTCCCCATTCACAAAAATACCCTCAGTGACGAGAAGGCAGGAAAAGGGCAAAACAGAGGAAGCAGTTGCTTCTGTGGTTTGCCTGACAGAGTCTGAGAAAAAGGCAAGGTACGCCAGAAAAAAACAGACAGCAAAAGAGATGACAAACATCTTTTCCGTTCCTGCGACGCGGTCTGCATCTCCTCCCTGCGTGATTAGGCCCGTATTGATTTGAGGTGTGTTTGAGGGGGTGGAGGTGAGACGACGGGGGCTGGAAGGATGAGAGGGGAGGAGACGGCCAGGAGGAGGAGGCAGCAGTAGGGGGTGCTGTGATTGTGCACAAGATGAGGAAAGGCGAGGCAATGTGTTTGTCTTGGGAGGAACTCCGGTGTGGAGGAGAGAACAAACGAGAGGAATTTTTAATGAGAGATTGGTATTCGCATTAGTCAAAAACAAACGGGTAAACAGCGGGCTGTAAGAATTAAAATAGCTTGTAACAAGCATGTTCAAACTTTTTCTTTCGAAGGCCGCACACAGAAAAATCAAAACAGACAACTTTGACTATCTTCACCTTTAATTTAGGTACCAAGACCAATAAATCAGTGAAGGGAAAGGATTTTTGCATGGCCTACATCGCCTTCATGTCCCCATGTTGAGCACTAACAGAATCACATCGCCACATTCAGAACCAAAACAAGCACAATGTGTACTAAGCTGATCATGACATGGAGTAAACATGAGGCAAGTAATCATGATTCCAAGGCACGTCATGTGGAAATTAAGGAAATGAGAGATGAGAATTGATTTGTTCATCTTCTCCTGTCTGAAAGTGTAGTACAAGTACATTGCAAGGAAACAAAAACGCACTGTCAATTGGAAATTTGGGATATTACACGACCGTCTAAAAAATGGACGGCGAGCTGCAAATGTCCCACAGGCTGGAGTTTGCACACCACTAGCTTTCAGGCTATTCAGTCTTTTGGGTTTGAGGACAACATCTGGAAAATGAGGCCAAAGACAAACACAGAGAGTGGAAGATGTGTGATAAGACCTCAGGACAGACTGTTGGAAAAGACGTTAGTGAGATACTGAGACACAACCCTTGTCCTGTTGTCACACACACACACACACACACACACACACATACAACGACCAAGTGAGAGAGACAGATATGCCATGGAGGTGGTTCAGGCCCCTTCTCATCTCCAACAGAAAAGGCACATCTCCAGATGCCTGTGGCTTGCTTCAATAACTATTTCTTTCCACCTTTAACTTTTTTTTTGGGGGGGGTCCTTAACTCTTTTACATCACACCCAAGTTAATTCCCCAGCAACCATCCATTCAGGTAGACAGACAGTAGTTCAGCAGTATGAAGATTTCATATACATCGTTTCCATCCATTTACCCTCTGCTCTGTTTGTATTTACAGATGACCTTCTAAGCAAGAGGAGAAGCTTCTCTCCCAACAGCAGCAGCAACTCTCCTTCGGACAGTAAGAAGTCACGCAGCGTATCCCCCAAAGGTAAGACGAAATATTGCACTTAGGGGGGGAGCCGAGTCAGACTGTAATCGTTGATTTTCAGGCCCGTGGATTGCTTGGTTAAAACATACATACATTTTGGTATTCAAGAGACTTGACTGACTTGGACTATAAAATTCGGAAAGTCATTCATCAAACGTATCACTGCAAAACACACATAGACAGGTACTATCCGGTATATCCGCATATAAAATTACCTTTGATCTAATGATGAAGAGGACATTTGTGAGGAGTCAGCATGTTAAAATCTGCTGAGAATTGTTTTTGTATAGCACATTTTCCACACTATTTTATCCAGCACGCGTCCCCTAACCCTCCCAACACAGATGGCACATGCCTTCCCCCAAATATACCTTCAAATAAGCTCATTTATAGCAAATAAAGACATTATCTTTAAAAGCAGAAATATTGCTATTTTTTTTTTAGATTTTATTTGAAATTCAAAGTCACATTGTATGAAAAAAAATCTCACTTTTAAATACAGGTAAATACTATGTGATTACGGTACCAAACCACCAATATACTTTTAATGTGGTGCGTCTCCTCACGAGCACTTGCGGATCACTGTCGCAAATCTTCATAGTACACTTTTTATATGAGCTCATAATATGATACGAGTGCATGATAAATCACGGATTGACAGGAATACCTTTGGCAATAGTGCAGCAATCCGGTCACCATCGTCTATTATTCATATTTCTCTTATGTGGCGTGAAACTGGGCGCCCGACGCAACCAGCAGGCTTTTCCCTCTAGGCTCCTCAAGAAGACTTCCTGACTGATGCATTATAGAACAGGCAAAACCAAGGGCGCCTTACCGTACATCCAAGCCCATCCCTGGAAATACTGTACATCAGCAACATGCGTACAGTACGTACTGTACATACACGCACGCACACTGTTTTTTTAGATAAACTTTTGATTAGTTGACACATAAATAACACGATGATAAACTATAGGAATAAATTACCTTAAACCCGTTCAGTATCATCCATTTTCAGACCCTTTTCTAATACCCTGTCTGGTATTGAATGTGTGGAGTCGGAAAATACATATAAATATGTCTTTGGGAGTGAATGAGTTTTAACAGGAGCTTTGTTTGATGACCCCGCCCTTTTTTTGTCTTTTTGACTGATCTGTACTACTACTTAGCACTTACAATCTCACTTTTAGGGTCCATCTTAGCCTGTCAAAGATGCATGAATTTATTTAGTGTGTGTGCGTGTGTGTGTTTGTGTCTTTGTGTGTGTGTGTGTGTGTGTGTGTGTGTGTGTGTGTGTGTGTGTGTGTGTGTGTGAGAGAGAGAGAGAGAGAGAGAGAGAGAGACAGAGACAGAGACAGAGACAGAGACAGAGACAGAGACATAGAGAGAAAGATAGGAAAGAGAAACATAGACAGAAAGAGAGAGTGGCCTAGAAAAGTGTTCACTCCCACAACATTGCAAACGCCCCTTCCAACTGTGCCTGTCTAGAAAAATATTAAAATAAGGAAAACACCCATGCACGCAGACTTCACTTTGCGCTAGACTTACGTTGCTCACAAAAATAGGACCAGAGGTGTGGAAACTATTGTAGTATTGTCCCAAAAAATTCAAGTGTCTGTCATAGGCATTTAGAGTCAAGAATCCAACACACAGGCCTAGAGGTGGTTAAAACACAGTTAACAAACGAGGTACACAGATGGTTAACCGGGATTAATACACTGTTAGTAGATGCTAACATGTGGCAAATGTAGCCATAAGTGAGCACAACACCATTAACAAGACCAATGGAGGGTGTCATTCATGCCATAATAGTAGTGATTAGGTTTTCTTACTAACTCTGAACACAAGTTATCACTTTCTAAATGGTTCGCAACCATTGTCGACAGGAAACATTGTGTTACTGTTACTGTTCAAAATATGTAATACTGTTACAGCGTGCCTGAACATTTGTGTTCAGTTAACTAACAAAATGTCCTTTAAGTGTTCAGTATTCTTGCTGTAGTTCCTATGTGCGTAAGCAAATCTGTAATGAGTTTTTGATCCATCCATGTGGCGAACCCCTGAGTTGCGTCCACACCCAAAGCCCGACATTGCGTACACCTGCGTGTGTGTGTGTCTGTGTGTGTGGCGGCGACGGAGAATAACCATTAATGAGTAATGAATGTGGAGAAATGGACTGAGAGGAGAGCAGATGGAGGTAGTCGGTGAGATTGGATGCCGCTGTGTAAATGATGTCTGTTGTTCTTTCTGTAGCAAAGTCGTCACCCCCCTGCTGTTTACAGGGTAGGAAAACTTTTGACAAGCACAGACTAGTTGCATGCACATACATTAGAGCCTTGAGTACCTTGGGTGGATTAGCGGACGCTTGGCGGTGGAGACAGAGATGCTCTCATGCTCGCTCCAGCCGCTGTGGCTGCTCCTTAGCGCCACCCCTGATCGCCTGCTCAGGGCCAGGCTCAGGTTTCACTAGCAAGGAGGAAGGTAAAAATAGCCCCTTTTTCATCCTGTGTCTCCCCAACCACCTCCACATAGCCCTCCGTCTTACCTTAGATCATGTTACTATTGACATAAAGAGGGAGGAGGGAGGTCAAATGGAGCAATGAAATGCAGAATCTGGCAGCCAGATAGATGCTCCATCTTCACCATAAACATGCAACGGTACATGCACATCCTCAGTTTTGCCTTGTTTTCAATCCTTTATCTTAACAAGAGCTTTTGGACATTTCTATAATCTTGGAGAGATCAATGTGTGAAGGTCCTTTTCTGTCTAATGTAGATGCCTTGTTGGATGAGTTTGGTGTGGAAGAACTTGAACTTAACTTCATCAGTCCTCTTTGGAACAAACAATGAACGTGTGGCAACCAGACCAAATCTCAGACTTACTCACAAATACTCTTGAATGGAGTCAAGTGGACACTCTAATAAATGTCCTACCCATTTTGTGTCCCTTTGCTGTTGCCACGTTTTCTGGCAGAGCTTGTACAAGTGTCACTCAGGCAAGTGCCCATTAGCTGTGAAACTCTAATTAAAGCAAGAAACAAAAAACAGACACAAATTATCCATGAATTGAAAGGAACAGCTTAATCTAACATGACCTCCAGTCAAGCAGCACTGGCATATTCATGAATAAACTAAAACAAACAAAAACTTTCCACACACTTAACTTGAAGACGCTTACATTTTCTGTTAAGGTGTAAAATTTACAAATTTCCTAGGTGAGGTGGTTTATGTGTCAATCTTTGGCATGTAGCTCTGTAGTGGATGTGAATGTTGAAGGCAATTGACTGTAGAGAAGAATGCAAGTAAAGGACGTTACTTATGAAAATAGAAATGCATTCTTTCTTATTGGCTTGCAATAAGGGCAGTTCAATGATGGTCCTCATCGATCACAATGTTGGTCTGCTTCCGTCCCCAGAGAGCGCACAGAGCCCGGAGGGGGAGGCAGGTGGCAGCCACAGCCACATGAGCCCCGAAGAGCACTACAGGCGCATGATGTCAGCGCTCAGCGAGCATGGATCCTACGAGGAGCAGCAGCAACGCCTCTACCAGCTGGCCAGCAGCATGGGACTGCCCGGACATGGTCAGTCTGCTGTCTTTCTAACTTGATTGCATTTTTAAACCAAATTGCACAAACCAAAATATCCATCACAGATATGCATGTGGCGGTTTGCTATAATCCCTGCTACCATTGAGAAGTCCAACTGACATTTCTAATTGTGGCATTGCCCACTCTGTCTCAAGGTGGGATTCTCATTGATTTCTGATCACCCCGGCACTTTGTCATTAACAACACCCGCAAGTGGTATGCATCAACGGCGCTATTGATTCAGTACCTCAAGCCCCTAAATCTCTCAAGACCCAGTAAACCTCCAGTTTGACCCAATTTTTTTATCCAGCGGGATAACATCTACTGAGTTAAGCTTAATTGAAGTGCAATTGGAAGGGGGAAAAAAAGCCAAGTTGCTGTTCAACTAACCAGGCATCCATTTTTGTAAACCACTTACCATGAAGTCCTTCCTGTTCCTTACAAACTTATGTGTAGTGGCATAAATCCATTCAATGCCCAGCTCCAATTGAAGTTTTAAGCTAATTTTATTTTTATTTGATTAGCAATGATGTTGTAAAGATTTATTGACCTCCTTTTTGGTGTGTTAAAGGAGGCAGTGTGATCACTGTCATACTTGTCCAGCAATGTTGCCGAAATGAGGCAGATGACAGCGCATTCTTGTTGTTAACGTTGACATTTTGTCTGTTCATTTCCATTCCATTCTTACACGAGGTATTGCACAGAAGTGATTCTGGTCACAAAACTTGTATCCACTGCAAGACTTCTTTCTTTACCGTAAACACATTCAATGAAACTACCTATCTGGCCTCTCAGTTCTCTAATTGGAAGTCAGAGCTGCTCTCAAAATTGAGACAGAGCCGTCACTGTTTTGTGTCATAAAAGGCATGCGTAAATCTGGGCCCCTTGACACTGACCTGGGGCCCCAAGTGAAGCGCCTAACCTACCAGCCGTCGTCTCTTGTACACAAGCCACTCAAATCCTGCAACCGCCTTTTCTCCTCTCCGCCTCGCTCCCCACAGAGCATCCTTTTATGTGTTTGAAGTGTCGGCCGCAGAAAATGAAAGTGCGTGAAACGGGGGGGCTAGTTGAGATGGAGGTCTGTTCATGTGTGGATTTGTAGGTGCAAGGTGTTGTGAGATGCACGTTCTCTCTGGGCAGTTTTTTGGGGGGATGGGGGCGGGGGTTCTGCTTGCTGAAATAGCCAGCAGGGCTTTCTTTCGTGCCGTCAAATGATAAAAGAGGCTTGTGAGGAGAGAAAAGAAAAAAAGAAAAACTGTGTTGGAGATCCAGTTGAAAGTGAAGGGACGGATGCACGAGTCAGTGTTGTGTCTAGGTTGACTGATATTTGAAACAATATGCTTCATGTTTTTATCATCATGCCAGACAAATTGACTACTCCAGCTTGTGATTGCTCCAAGTACAATCAGTCAAAATTATGAAGCGTGACAAACTGCATATTTACTTCTGCCTAAGCTTGCCGCATTGTGGAGGGATTCACGATTTGCTGCCGTATTCTGTGCTGAGCGGATTGGATGTGGGCTTTTCAGTACCTGCCAGTCCACCAAACTCATCACAAGGCCGGCCAAGCTGCATCGGCGCGCCACTCCTCTGCGTTCTCACGGGCTGAACTGAAAGGATTCTGGATCAACTCCAGGAATAATGCCGAGGAGAAAAATACGAATGCACAAAAGAAGGATAAGCGATATGGACCCAGTCTGGCGAAATGGGACCTCCCAAAATAACTCATGCAGAGGAAGAAATGTTTGTGATTTCTAGTGTGTGTTGTTTGCTTTTTTAGTGGACGGAAAATTGTTGCTACATACAGTGCTACATAGAAGTTTGACTACTATCTGTATGGTGGCACTGGTCGATTTGGTCAACCATCAAAACAAAATTTCCTAATTTAAGAATTTGTTCCAGTCCTAACTGCAACCATGAAAAAAACCCTGGGAATACTTTATCATCAATAATTGTACAAGTACTATAAAGTAGTTAATTAGTTGGAAACATTCTTTGAAAAAAAATTGTAATGCATTTGCTTGTGTTTGATTTTTGGTTTGTTATTTTTAAAACTTTTTTTAGGGTCCCAATCGCCACATCCCAGCTCCAAGCTCACCACTGA